>NC_092090.1:79938706-80263349 GCF_045679555.1 Salvelinus alpinus | reverse complement strand
TTCTTCCAGTAAATCTGTTTTGGTAAAAGTTTGTGGAAATTGTTAAAAGTAGCCGAAGAACAACATCCCAACCGTGAAGCACGGGGGTGGCAGCATCATGTTGTTGGGGTGCTTTGCTGCAGGAGGGACTGGTGCACTTCACAAAATAGATGGCATCATGAGGTAGGAAAATGATGTGGATATATTGAAGCAACATCTCAAGACATCAGTCAGGAAGTTAAAGCTTGGTCGCAAATGGGTCTTCCAAATGGACAATGACCCAAAGCATACTTCCAAAGTTGTGGCAAAATGGCTTAAGGACAACAAAGTCAAGATATTGGAGTGGCCATCACAAAGCCCTGACCTCAATCTTATAGAAGATTTGTGGGCAGAACTGAAAAAGTGTGTGCGAGCAAGGAGGCCTACAACCTAACTCAGTTACACCAGCTTTGTCTGGAGGAATGGGCCAAAATTCACCGAACTTATTGTCGGAAGCTTGTGGAAGGCTACCCGAAACGTTTGACCCGAGTTTAAATTGTTTAAGGCAATGCTACCAAATACTAATTGAGTGTATTCTTCTGACCCACTGGGAATGTGATGAAAGAAATAATTCTCTACTATTATTCTGACATTTCACATTCATAAAATAAAGTGGTGATCCTAACTGACCTAAGACAGGGAATTTTCACTCTGATTAAATGTATTTGGCTAAGGTGTATGTAAACTTATGACTTCAACAGGAAGATATACACACACATTACCCTAAAAAGGCGTCAGCATGCTTCAGCTCGCCTGGCGCCTAGTCAAACTGCTAGCCGAACTGTAACGAGTGTGTTTGCATACTCCCTTAAAAAGACCTTTGCTTGAAAAATGAGGGAAAAAAGCAGCAATAGTACTGTTTGTCCATTTTGAGACACCATAGCAACTATATAATTCGTCAAAAGTCAGAATTTGATTGGACGTTTTTGCCAAAAAGATCCTAGTCTCGCAATTTTACATCTAAGATGTTTGGTGCAGTATTTTTCAATGAAAACATATGCATGAAAACGAGTCGTCACTCGTTGAATGACAAATACTTTATTGAAGAATCCCCAATGTTGACCAATCAACGACGAAGAGGTGTAGACTTTGGTGCCAAACTTCAGCTTTATTTTGGCACTTACCTGTATATATGAATGTTTTGTAACATTGTTCTCCTGAGGTCCAGGACCAGTTAGGTACACCCTATATATTGTGACCTGGGGTAATGTGTGAATAAAAAACCAAATCTGTCTGAGATGGACTGGTTGTAGCCTACACAGTAAAAAATAAACAAACAAGCAAGAGATAAAAAAAAAAGAAAGGACGCCCCCCATTCACATCGCCGGGCTGTAGATGAGTGGTTTGATAGCTTAAAGTTCCTCGGTGTCCACATGACTAAGGATCTATCATGGACCGCACACAACACAGTCGTGAAGAGGGCATGACAACACCTCTTCCCCCAAGGAGGCTGAACATTTTGGCATTGGTCTTCAAAAAAAGTTATACAGCTGCACCATTGAGAGCATCTTGACTGGCTGCATCACCGCTTGGTATGGCAACCGCTTGGCATCCGACCACAAGGCGCTACAGAGGGTAGTGCGTACAGCCCAGTAAATCACTGGGGCTGAGCTCCCTGCCATCCAGGACCTCTATGCCAGGATGTGTCAAAGGAAAGCCGTAAAAATGGTTAGACTCTAGCCACCCAAGTCATACTGTTCTCTCTTCTACCGCACGGCAAGTGCTACTAAGGCACAAAGCCTGGAACCAACAGCACCCTGAACAGATTCTACCTGCTAAATAGTTTAAAAGTTTACCAAATAGCTACCCGGACTATTCTTTTTATTTTCTTTATTCATCACATACGCTGCTGCTACTGTTTATTATCCATCATGTTGCCTAGTCACTCTATTCCTAGTTATACACCGAGTGTACAAAACATTAAGAACACCTTCCTACTATTGAGTTGCACCCAGAACAGCCTCAATTTGTCTGGGCATAGACTCTAAAAGGTGTCAAAAGCATTCCACAGGGATGCTGGCCCATGTTGACCCCAATGCTACCCACAGTTGAGCCAAGTTTGCTGGATGTCATTTGGGTGGTGGACTATTCTTGATACACACGGGAAACTTGAGTTTGAAAAACCCAGCAACGTTGCAATTCTTAGACACACTCAAACCGGTGCACCTGGCACCACACCCCTCAAAGGCAGTTAAATATTTAATCTTGCCCCTTCACCCTCTGAATGGCACATACAATCCACGTCTCAAGCAATAGGCTTAAAAATCATTAATTAACCTGTCTCCTCCCCTTCATCTACACTGATTGAAGTGGATTTAACAGGCGATATCAATAAGGGATCATAGCTTTCATCTGGTCAGTCTCCAGGCTCTTTCCAGGTGTACTCAATGTCTGTACATATAGTGCATTCGGAAAGTATTCAGACCCCTTGACTTTTTCCACATTTTATTACATTACAGCCTTATTCTAAAATGGATTACATTTTTTTTTTTTTATCCTCAATCTACACACAATACCCCATTATTCAAGCAAAAACAGGTTTAGATTTTTTTTGCAAATTTATAAAAAATAAAAACATAAATAGCTTATTTACATAGGTATTTAGACCCTTTGCTATGAGACTCGAAATTGAGCTCAGGTGCATCCTGTTTCCATTGATCATCCTTGAGATGTTGCCACAAGTTGATTGGAGTCCACCTGTGGTAAATTCAATTGATCGGACATGATTTGGAAAGGCACACCTGTCTATATAAGGTCCCACAGCTGACAGTGCATGTCAGAGCAAAAACCAAGCCATGAGGTCGAAGAAATTGTCCGTAGAGCTCTGAGACAAGATTGCATCGAGGTACAGATCTTGGTCAGGGAGGTGACCAAGTACCAGATGGTCACTCTGACAGAGCTCCAGAGTTCCTCTGTGGAGATGGGAGAACCTTCCAGAAGGACAACCATCTCTGCAGTACTCCGCCAATCAGGCATTTATGGTATGAGTGGCCAGACGGAAGCCACTACTCAGTAAAAGGCACATAACATCCTTCACATAACACAACTCTTTGGCCTGAATGCCAAGCGTCACATCTGGAGGAAACCTGGCACAATCACTACGGTGAAGGATGTTGGTGGCAGCATCATGCCGTGGGGATGTTTCAGTGGCAGGGACTGTGAGACTGGTTAGGATCTAGGGAAAGATGAATGGAGCAAAGTACAGAGATCCTTGATGAAAACCTGCTCCAGAGCGCTCAGGACCTCAGACTGGGGTGACGGTTCACCGTCCAATAGGACAACGACCCTAAACACACAGCCAAGACAACGCAGGAGTGGCTTCGGGATAAGTCTCTGAATGTCCTAGAGTGGCCTAGCCAGAGCCCAGACTTGACCCCGATCTAATATCTTTGGAGAGATCACAAAAAAGCTGTGCAGCGACATTCCCCATCCAACCTGACATCTGCAGAGAATAATGGGAGAAACTCAAAATACAGGTGTGCCAAGCTTGTAGCGTCATACCCAAGAAGTCTCGGGGCTGTAATAGCTGCAAAAGGTGTTGTGTAGACTAAGGATTTATTTATTTTATCCATTTTAGAATAAGGCTGTAACGTAACAAAATGTGGAAAAAGTCAAGGGGTCTGAATACTTTCCGAATGCACTGTATCTACCTCAATTACCTCGAACATTGAATCGGTACTTTATATAGCCATGTTATCGTTACTCATTGTGTATTTATTATTTTTCTCTTTGTATTATTGGGACGGGCCAGTAAGTAAGCATTTCACTGTTAGTCTACACCTGTTGTTTACAAAGCATGTCACAAATAACATTTTATTTGAAGTTCTAAACAATTGCCAATACTCTCCATCTGTCTAATCTATTTCTTAATGTGTACATAATGGTTATGGCTGCCCCCCTATCATTACAACTCTGAAACTACTACAGGCAGCTCTGACTTCCAGGACCCCTCAAAGGGGAGCAGAACAAGGCTGATACTAATGAGATGGCAATGATAGCAGATAACCCAGTATGCAGTACATTTTTAAATTGGCTTGAAGCAGTACATTATTTTCTTAGCTTGAAACTAAGCGAATAGCTGTTAACGCATTGGTCATTACAATAACAAGTTTAGTGTCCCTGATTTTTTTTTATTGTTTGACAATATGCAACACTAAGGTTACAAACTAGTTAGCAAATGTGCACTGTCTGGCCTGTTAGCTAGCTATCAAGCAAGCTAAACAACCTGACAGGTTACATCATCACGTTACAGAATAGTTGTCAATGTAATTTACTCACCCAAAACATCGGCAGATCTATGTCGGGCAATAAAGCAAGCGTCGTCGCCATAGCACATCCCTTTCTTCAAGATACCTTTTCGAAAATCCTTCCCAAAACCGCATCTTGCCGTTACCAGGCTGTAGTCACCGCTATCCGTTTGAGAGAGTCCGCCAATAACAGCTCTGGCAACAAGTCTACCGTACGAAAGTACCGAGAACATCACATACACACCAGCTCCTACTAAAGCGCCAAGCTAGGTAGTTTAGCGCCGATGTAACCACACAATATTGTCTTGCTAGCTTTCTACTGTGATGCTTGGACTAGTCAGCTAGATAGCCTGACAATAACATTAGCCACGCACAAGCTGATGTGATAACGCCCCCAGACGAGACGTGTATTCTTTAGTCTGAAGAGTTCTTTCAAATTTAGTGACGACAGTGCCGTAATTCGACGGCGATCACACATCCAGATCCCAAGAGAAATTCCAAGTTTGTCATAGCCATCGTGCCTGTAGAACAGCCCACATTATACACATCTGCGACTGGGGGAGCGAGCCAGAGTGATTTACTCTGTGGTGGTCTTGTGACTGCTGACGTCCATCCCTAATTAGAATCCAGGCCGAATCACATCCAGCCGTGATTGGGAGTCCCATAGGGCGGTGCACAATTGGTCCAGCGCCGTCCGGGTTTGGCCGGGGTAGGACGCAATTGTAAATAAGAATGTGTTCTTAACTGACTCGCCTTGTTAAAGGTTCAATCAAAAATATAATGCCAACAACCTGAAAGGATGGGACATCACCACTTAACACACCCTGTAACTCTTCGGATGTCAAGTCTCGCACATCCAAATACCTTTCTGCAACTACCACCTCAACCTCCATCCCTGCAGTATAGTTGATAAACATTGCTATAAATGCTAAAAATCCACTCTTACTGAAACATATCTCTTGTTGGCCTATCCCTCTTTACTGGTACAGATCTACTACTCACACCACCCCTCTCAGGATCCCTCCCCCTTGACCCATCTTCACTGCCTCAGCATATGACAATTGATGCACTACTCTAAGCCCTGCAAACCTCAACCTGCCTCTCTCGCATAGGACATTTCTGATCCCCTGCCCCATGGGCACCCCTACAATTAACACATACCACTACTTTCTCCAATACTACACATTCCTTTGTCTCATGCCCTTCTGCACACTTATCACTCCTAGGAACCTCCCTCCTACACACTGCTGCCATATGCCCATAAACTTGACACCTGTAATAACGTAATCTTTTCGGTACAAAAGCTCTTACGGGATAACTTATATATCCTAACATCAATTTGTCAGGCAGACTCAACATCAAAACTCAAAAGAACAGATAATGACTCTTCTGTTTCATCACCGTCTGCGTCGCGCCAAAAGACAAGCATCGCAAACACCAGGAATCTTCCCCTTCAGTTGGTCAACTTTTACTTTTACCGCTACCCCAGTAATCGCTCCTTTCAAAGGCGCCCTTTTCTTGAGATCAAAACAATTCACATGTATTGCCCCCATTCGTTTTACACCGAGCGCCTTCTCCCTCTGACCAGCAAACAAACAATTATCACAAGATGGTTACCCTCACCGATTCCACAGCACCCAACTATGTTTTCACCCACCCTGAAACCACAAATGGATCAGCCAAAAAGCAAGGGTCCACTTTCTCCAAAAACGTCACTCCTACTATCACATACTCAGCTTTATCCTGACCCTCCGTGCAAGCCTCTGGCTCCGAGAACTTTACCACACCTACCACCTCCAATACTTCGCCCTCATTCATTTCCATGTAACGTTATCCTCCTGTCTTCCTCTCACTCTGCTTACAATTGTTACCATTTTCTTTAACAAACCATCTCCCTTTTTCCCGGCTATTTTTAACCGACTCAAGCTCACCATCTTCCCCTCCCTCTCTCTCTCTCTCTCTCTCTCTCGTAGACCTCCTCTGCCTCTCTCTTTTCCTCCACTACTCCTCCGTATTCCAAGTATACGTCTCCTTATGATAATACTGCACTTCCCCTGACATATATATTGTTCTTGCTTTCTCAAGGAAGCCATTTAACCGGCTTTCACAATCTCCGTACAATCAGCACGAACCTCTCGGGATGTAGCGCTAAACAGTGCATCCCACTTATAATGCAGCTGCTGATGTTATTCTTTATCAAACGCTATCGCGACACTTTTCAATTTCAAACAAGCGCGCTCCCCGGCTTCCTTCTCCGACGTGCACCTTCAACTCCATCTCATTACGCAATTTGAGTTTCCTTATAAGGTCATCGATTCTGACACTTAATCATCCATTACTTTTCAGGTTTTCAATACATTTAAACTTTTTAAAATAAGTTTTCAAATAATTAATTTCATATTTATGAAACTTTGATGACAGAAAACCATGATGACTTCTATGCCGAGCGAGGGTAAGAGTCTGCTGGACTAAGAGTCTGCTGGACTAAGAGTCTGCTGGACTAAGAGTCTGCTGGACTAAGAGTCTGCTGGACTAAGAGTCTGCTGGACTAAGAGTCTGCTGGACTAAGAGTCTGCTGGATTTTTGGCACCTCCTTGTGGCAGTAATGCAAAATGTCTACTTCGAGGCCCACCAGACTTTAAAGTTGGGGACCCCTTTTCACATCTCTGTCTGCTAATGCTGCCCAGTCAGTTCAGTCAAGAGTGGTTTAAAGTGGCAATATTTCAAGAATAAAGTCAACATTTTATTGTGTGAATAAAGTCACAGTTATATCAAGATTAATGTAAGGGATTTGGTTACTTTCAATCAAATTTTATGAAAATGGTGGGTAAACTGTGTTTAGTTGCGTTTACCCTCCACTAGGCCTACACCACTGCCGGTAGCCTACCCTCTCAGCAGAGGCACCCATGAACACACGCAGAACAGGTAGCCTTCTTTCAATATAATACACGAGTTGAATCAAAACATGTTTCCACCCTAGTTTATGAGTTGTCCATAATTCATGAGTTGAATGCTTGGAGTCTTCACAGATCCTGTGACATAAAACACCACATTTCTTTCCTTACATTATTTGCATGACCGTGTTATTTTTAAATTATTAAGCATTTTACAATTGAATTAGAACATTGAACTTAAACCCTGTATGATTCCTGGATCTAAGTGTAACTATGGAAATAATACAGATACATAAATGGTCTACTTCTTCTGGCCACAGATGGCACAGACAACACCAATACCTGCGCACAGTAGAAAAACAAAGCAATGAGCCTCTAAACAGCTGACTGACAAAAGCAAACAATAATAAGTCAATGGATAAATCGAAAGCATTGCAATAAAGGCTATTTTTATCAACAGCGCATGGCAAACAAATAGCGAAAATGTTGACTGAACAAAAATATAAATGCAACATGTAAAGTGATGGTCCCATGTTTCATAAGCTGAAATAAAAGATCCCAGGAATGTTCCATATGCACAAAAAGTTTATTTCTCTTAAATGTTGTGCACAAATTTGTTTACATCCCTGTTAGTGAGCATTTCTCCTTTGCCAAGATAATCCAGTCAATTGACAGGTGTGGCATATATAGAAGCTGATTAAACAGCATGATCATTACACAGGTGCACCTTGTGCTGGGGACAATCAAAGGCCACTATAAAATGTGCAGTTTTGTCGCATAACACAATGCCACAGATGTCTAAAGTTTTGAGGGAGCGTGCAATCAGCATGCTAACTGCAGGAATGTCCACCAGAGCTGTTGCCAGAGAATTGAATGTCGTTTTAGAGAATTTTTCAGTACGTCCAACCGGGCCTGAAAACCGCAGTCCACGTGTAACCACGCCCATCCAGGACCTTCACATCCATGATAATGCATGGTCCTATGTTGCAAGGATCTGTACACAATTCCTGGAACCTGAAAATGTCCCAGTTCTTCAATGCCCTGCACACTCACCAGACATGTCACCCACTGAGCATGTTGGGATGCTCTGGATCAATGTGTACAACTGCGTGTCCCAGTTCCTGCCAATATCCAGCAACTTCACACAGCCAAGGTATCTGTGACCAACAGATGCATATCTGTCTTCCCAGTCATGTGAAATCCATAGATTTGGGCCTAATTTTCAGCTTCCAAGAATTGTGTACAGATCCTGACGGCACCGGAGAAGATGGCTGATATTTCACTTGCTCCTAACCGATTGTGTTTTTATGTTTGTTTTTTTGCATTATTTGTAACTTATTTTGCACATAATGTTGCTGCTACCGTCTCTTATGACCGAAAATACCTTCTGGACATCAGAACAGCCATTACTCACCACGAAATGGCAGAAGCTTTTTTTTCCTTTAATGAGTCCGACGAGCCCGAATTGAACGACATACTGCTTTCCCGGGAACAGGCCCAAATCCCCGTCATTTGCGTGAAGCAACGACAGAGAAAAAGAGGACAGAGGTCGGGCTGCCTTCTGAGAATTCGTAGGTGATCTAATAAAACCCCCCCTGCCTTCCGTTCTACTAGCTAACTATTGGAAAATAAAATTGACGACCTACGAGGAAGATTAAACTACCAATGGGACATTATAAACTGTAATATCTTATGCTTCACGGAGTTGTGGCTGAACGACGACATTATCAACATACAGCTGGCTGGTTATACGCTGTATCGGCAGGATAGAACAGCGGCATCTGGTAAAAAAAGGGGTGGCGGACTATGCATATATGTAAACAACAGTTGGTGCACGATATCTACGGAAGTCTCGAGGTTTTGCTCGCCTGAGGTAGAGTATCTCGTGATAAGCTGTAGACCACACTATCTACCTAGAGTTTCAATCTGTATTTTCCGTAGCTGTCTACATACCACCACAGACCGATGCTGGCACTAAGACCGCACTCAATGAGCTGTATTCCGCATTAAGCAAACAGGAAAACGCTCAACCAGAGGCGGCGCTCCTAGTGGCCGGGGACTTTAATGCAGGGAAACTTAAATCTGTTTCACCAAATTTCTATCAGCATGTTAAATGTGCAACCAGAGGGAAAATAACTCTGGACCACCTTTATTCCAGACACAGAGACGTGTACAAAGCTCTCCCTCACCCTCCATTTGACAAATCTGACCATAATTCCATCCTCCTGATTCCTGCTTACAAGCAAAAATTAAAGCAGGAAGCACCAGTGACTAGATCAATAAAAAAAGTGGTCAGATGAAGCAGATGATAAGCTACAGGACTGGGACTAGACACCTCCCTCTGCACCTGGATCCTGGACTTCCTGATGGGCCACCCACAGGTGGTAATGGTACGTAACAACACATCCGCCACACAGATCCTCAACACAGGGGCCCCTCAGGGGTGCGTGCTCAGTTCCCGTCCTGTACTCCCTGTTCACTCATGACTGCACGGCCAGGCACGACTCCAACACCATCATTAAGTTTGCAGATGACACAACTTCGAGACAGCCTATAGGGATGTCAAAGACCTGGCCGTGTGGTGCCAGGACAAAACCCCCTCCCTCAACGTGATCAAGACTAAGGAGATGATTGTGGACTACAGGAAAAGTAGGACCGAGCACGCACCCATTCTCATCGACGGGGCTGTAGTGGAGCAGGTTGAGAGCTTCAAGTTCCTTGGTGTCCACATCACCAACAAACGAACATGGTCCAAGCACACAAAGACAGTCATGAAGAGGGCAAGACAAAACCTAAGATTTGGTATGGGTCCTCAGATCCTCAAAAGGTTCTACAGTTGCACCATCGAGAGCATCCTAACTGTTTGCATCACTGCCTGGTATGCCAACTGCTCAGCCTCCGACCCCAAGGCACTACAGAGGGTAGTGCGTATGGCCCAGTACATCATTGGGGCCAAGCTTCCTGCCATCCAGGACCTCTATACCAGGCGGTATCAGAGGAAGGCTCTAAAACTTGTCGAAGACTCCAGCTCAGCTGAGGCCAAATTCAGCACTACTGAGTGGACAGCGCAGTTGACAGGGAGACAGTATGTGCAGCCATGTAGAAATAAATGTTTCATTTGGAAGCTTTTATTTTCATATTGATCAAATGTAAAACATATTTACCAATGCATTTTAAACAAATATAATGGTTTATTAACATTATTAGAGCCCCCCCCAAAGTTTGACTTTTGTTGCATTTATGGGAGCTAATGTCTCATAATTTCTTTAATTTAACTAGGCAAGTCAGTTTAGAACAAATTCTTATTTACAATGACAGCCTAAGAACAGTGGGTTAACTGCCTTGTCAAGGGGCAGAACGACAGATTTTTACCTTGTCAGCTCGGGGATTCGATCTAGCAACCTTTCGGTTCCTGGCCCAACGCTCTAACCACTAGGCTACCTGCCACTCATTCAGGGAAGCTGAGCCCCCACTGGCGCCGCCGTAATTCACACCCTGCTTTATCTTTCATATCAGCAATAAATAATAAAATAAAAGGTTAAATTATAACAAACCTTTATAGGGTTAGGGCTCCCACATGGCCATAGTTCCATGTTAGCTATCTGCGTCTCTGAACACCTGTGTGTAAACGAAGACTGACACCACAAACGTGTTGTCACCGAAAAATACAGTCAGCTCCCAACTGTTAAAAAAAGTGTACAGTAAGTGTATATTTTGCATTTGGAAATGATTTTGATGTGATATGACAACAACTTTATGTTTCTAGAACCATACAGCAACTGAGAATCGATTTCAGGGTTAGATGGAGTATTTGGCTGTTTTGGCTGCCAGAGCCAATTAGTCTCTGAACAGAACATGGTATATTGGCCATATACCACAAACCCCTGATGTGCCATATTGCTAATATAAATTGGTTACCAACATAATTAGAGCAGTAACAAGAAATGTTTTGTCATACCCAGTTAATCAGCATTCAGGACTCGAACCACCCAGTTTATAATACAAAATATATGGCAGTAATTATTTCAAGGTTGAGCTTACCTTGTAATCCTAAAATAATTGATATAGGAGCATGATGCTAATACAATTCAAATGCCAATTTCCCCCTAAAAGTTTATTAGAAAGATTTAGTCAACATTACAAGAATGCTTTATTTCTTCATTTAATTCAGCACAAGACTTGTTTTAAAAATGGTGAGGATGCAGGCGCAGAGTGAGGATTCAATGTCCTATGATAAAGAAAGTTATACAGAAATAAACAACTAAGTGTCTTGTGATATTTCCATAGTTGTTTTAAGAACCATTAATTGCATTATTGACATTGACAGTGAGAAACAGGTGATGAGAAATTGATAAACATGAAATGAAGAAATTGTGAAAACAACTCTGCACAGCTTCAAACAAGGCATTTCTGTGCATTATCAGCCATATTGTTACATTGTTCCTGGTTGAACAGTCATATGTGGCAAAGACTAGTTGCAATGGAGTGCAAAACACCTGAGGTTTTCATGGTGACATATCCATTTACCCTTGTGGACAAAACAACAAAACATTTTGCTTTCATCAGGTTGGAGTGGATATCTTTTCAGTATTGGAAGCACAAAGGGCAACCAACCCTTCAGACGCAAAAGACAAAAGCAGAATAGAGAGCAGGACATAAGTCCACTCATGCCACCTTATTTCTTGCCTTGCTTGGTGACCATGTTCCGTGGGGGTGTAACTGGACGGCTGCCATTCGGCTTCTTCTTCTCAGCGGGCTTCAAAATCTACAAGTGGAATGAACACAAGTAATCCAACCTAAGATGATGTTTTGCCCACTGCAATAGTCTTTACATCGTACAGTTTGACATAATGAGAATGGTTATATCGTTAAGATCCCCATACACTAATACTAATACAATCACTGACACATTTACATTCCTGCGATAAGACAGAGTACATTCATGATGAAATACTCACCTGAAAAGAGCACATGAGGGTCTCATCCACACTCATCATAGCACCAGCATTGTCAAACTCCCCGCAGTAGTTGGGTGCTGAGAATAAAGTCACAAGCTGTCGCTTGGCGAAGAACTCATAGCCGTCCTCAACAACCTGCCGAAAAAACAACATAGATTATAGTTGGGTTAAAAATAAAAACAATGCATTCAACTCCAGACAGTACAGTGAAAGTATGCAGACATACCTGATGGGCGCGACAGATCAGATCCAAATCATGTTTGTGCAGGAACTTTGCCACCACTTCTGAGCCAAAAGTGAATGAGACGCCTCTGTCATTCTCTCCCCAGCCGAGGACATCCTTGTCTGGATCTGACCAGAGCAGGTCACACAGGAGGCCCTGGTCGGGGACGTCGGTGGGCCGCATGACGCGCCTGATCTGCTCCATGGACTGGAGGTCTGGTGACAACCCTGAGAAACACAGAAGGAGATGAACAGCAAGAATAAGGTTAATTGCAGTAAGAACTTGTGGGTAAATGAGAAGAAAACAATTGAAATAAAATAAAATAGTATTTCTCAATATCACAGCAATGTCTTAGTGTGTCCTAAAACAGGACCACTTCTCTTCATGTTTAAGGACTACTAAAACGCAACCTACCTCCATGGCAACAGAAGATCTTCTCATCAACAATGGCAGCAATAGGGAGGCAGTTAAAGCAATCTGTAAATGTTTTCCAGAGCTTGATGTTGTACCTTCTTTTACCTAGAATAATAAAATATAATTTTAGGATGATAGTAAGCTAGGCAATGCGTATGACAGGAACCTATAACAAAATGCTATTTATGTAGATACAAAGGCTATATTCTGTCAGAGAGTGCAGGGTTATGATTATTACAGCCACCACATATCACTCACACTCATCATAGAATCCATATATTCTGTTGATGGAGGCGCACTCATGATTCCCTCTCAGCAGGAAGAAGTTCTCCGGGTATTTGATTTTGTAGGCCAGAAGCAGACAGATGGTCTCCAGAGACTGCTTCCCTCTGTCCACATAGTCTCCCAGAAATAGGTAGTTGCTCTCAGGAGGGAAGCCCCCATACTCAAACAGCCTCAATAAGTCGTAATATTGCCCATGGATGTCACCTGCAGAAGGCAAATGATTTCAACTTCAAATTCTACACATACCTCATTGGGATAGAAGACACTTCATGTAACAGTTATGATCACCAAATATTGATGATTACTCACCACAGATCTTGAGGGGGGCTTCAAGTTCAAGAAGGATAGGTTGGCTGAGAAATATCTCCCTGGACTTGAGGCACAATCCTCGGATCTCGTTCTCCTGCAGCTGCACATTCTTACCAGGCTTTGCTCCCCTGACTTAAAATGAAACAATCCTGATGAATCTACAAGCAAAGACACAGTATCTACCTAGTTCGCCATCATACTCATTGCCATGTCTGGATAGGGGTGTGAGTGGTGACCATCATATCAGATTTCTCATGTTATTGACTTAATCTTTCACTGACTGACTGAGACAGTGCCCTGAATCATGTAGCTAAAGTAACGTTAGTTACATAGCTAGCTAACTACTTTGAATGAACATTTCTTAATGTGTCGACCGGGACAAATGTCAGGTTAACATTAGCTAGTTAGATGGGCAACAACAGCCTTAACTAATGTTAGCTAGTTACTAGCTAACGTTAGCTTAGCTATTTACCGATAGCTAGAGCCAACCTGCGTCAACAACTAACGCGTTATCTAGCTAAGGCTTGCCACCAGTCATCTAACGAAGTAAACATAATATTGCATAAATAACGTAAGATTAATGTACTCTTTCCTTACCCTCTAAAAGACGCTGGATGATACTGTCTATGTTGAGTTTGTCAACATCGGCCATGGCGACGTAGAAAAAATGGCTGAGTGAGCTGCAAATCTAGTGCTGTTCAGCTAACGCTAGCTAGTGGTGGCTACGATTGGCTAGCTTCACTAAATTGCTGGTTCCAAGAACAAGAACGTGTAGAAATGACACCCTGTTATTTGGTTATCATACAAAGTTATATTATACCTACCTATATTATACCTAGCTAACTACTTCAACATCTTAGTGTTATACAAAACAACACCTAATATTAGCCGTCTACCGGAACAAAATAAACGTTAGCCTATCTATTAGCCGTTAACGATGCCCTCTGATCTAGCCACACCCACTTTCCTATTTCAGAGGAATCTGCCCGAACAACCTTCTGGGTGGATTTGATGGCCGCTGCCATCTACTGTGCTGGCCCGGGACATACTACCCTCCTAGGTGTGCCACACCGTGGCATCCGTGCGTGGCTGCAGCCTCCTCCCTAAATATTTCAGCCTCCGTAGAACTTGATTGTCAATGACAATTTAATTACTGTGATTTTCCTCTTCCCCAGAAGAACTGATTATTTTACTAACAGCCCAGCTTAGATTTATGAGAGGGGAGCAGGCGTCTGGTAACAATACCAATAGGAATTTCAGACACCTCATTAATTGTAATTGACCATTCGTGTTTTTTGTTGCAATATTTGTATTGATAGATTTTGAAGGTTTACATGTGCACATCCTTGTCCACAGGACAAAACATTAAAGTGGAATTTCTGAACAAGATTACAAATACAAACTGTTGTGAACCTAGACTCTCTAGATGGTTTTAGAATGTGTACCAGCTGGGGCTGGTACAGTTCAATTAATCTGATAGCTTTCCCAAATGGACAGATCATACTTAGTTACAGTTGGATCTATATCCTGTATGAAAATGGATTCTATGCGATTAACCTGAAAATCCTTTATTTACAAGATGATCATGCACATCTCCAACATTTCCAGATAGCTTTGATGCGCAGTGGGGCGACGTGTAACAGAAGAGATGCAAAGACAGTTAGCAAAAGGTGGATTTATTCCTGGCCCTTCTCTTCCCCATGTGTGATGATGTAGACCAGATTCTTGTAGTCCAGGTGTCCAGCCACATCTGGAGGGAAGGCGGCAAACATCTGCTCCATCTGAAGGGATAGATCACAAAGCCTGTTTGAGAAGATGATGAAAGTGTTTTTGCTTAGTATGTAAAAAAGTATCAGTGATGATGGTTCTAAACTTTTCGCGGGAGAACATTAACATCTCAAATCTAATTGTATTGGTCACAAACACGTGTTTAGCAGATGTTATTGCGGGTGTAACGAAATGTGTGTATTTCTAGCTCCAACAGTGCACTAATATCTAACAAGTAATATCTAACAATTTCACAGCAATACACACAAATCTAAAGTAAGGAATGGAATTAAGAATATAATATTTGAACGAGCAATGTCCGAGCGGCATAGACTAAGACACTGTTACACTGTTATATTATGAAGAGTAGTAGTAGTTATTAGGATCTTAATTTGATTACTCTTTTGTTGCTGAGAATTTTCAGGAAATGCATACGTTTAATGTATTTGAGGTTTAAAAAGGCTTATTAGAGTTTGTAATTTCCACTTGGACATTTTAGACTCGATTTGTCCTTACAAAAAAATCTATCAACCCCTGCAAAAATGTCCATTAATTATTATCCACATAATAATTCACGTTTCCTGTTGCTGCAGGATTATTTTATTGCTTCAGCAAACTGGCTCAAATTAAGATCCTACATCTGTACACACCTAATATGTAAGACTGCATTGTAAGACAGGCACACTCACAAGTCCTTCTTCAAGGTCTCCTTCCCCTCAGGTTCAAAGACTTTGAAGGCATTGAGAATGGTCTCCTCTGGGTCTGCACCTAAAGGATGACAGACAGACAGACCAAGGCATCGCTTCAATTTGACAGATGGGCCAAAGTCAGGATCTGCTGCCAGCATGAAGCCAGATAAACCAGCTATTTATCTCTGGCTATAAGCACCTTTTCAATCAGTCATATGAGCAGTGAAGCCTTTGTATGACATCTATGTTGGTATATCATCATTGTATTGGTTGACCATTCTCACATACTTCCATTCAATATTCCCACTTATATCCTGTATATCCCACTTTATTTCATGAATTTATCTTGTACAAATGTATTAAACCATCCCTGTTTTGGTCCATGATAGTGAAAGCCTGTTGAGGGTTGATAGGGTGAGTAGGTGTACATGTATTCACATCAGAGCATACTTGCGTACTCCTGTTATGTAAGTATATATTCATATTCAAAAGATAATTTATCTATGTACTGCCAGTGGTGTGTCAAGGGTGTCCTTCCCCCCCCCCCCCCCCCCCCCCCACCACCACCACCACCACCACACACACACACACAAATCTGAGATCTGATAGGTCGTCTCTGAATATATTGATAATTTTGACTAAGACCAACACCTGACAGCAAGACTCACCAATCTCACCGGAGAAAGCATCAGAGCGAGCGAAACAGCGCACCTCTGTCTTGGTTGTGTAGCCCATGTACCTGATACTATCTGGGCTACAGATACTAGGACAGAGGGGCGCTGTTTCCCTCACTCAGATGCTTTCTCTGGTGAAATAGATTCAGCCACTTGCGAATTTAAGGAAAATTATGAAACACGGATAGACACAAATTAGAAATAATTTTAGAAGTTAGTTTAGCTACCATTTGAACAGGGAAATGTACCAAACCTAATCTGAAGCATTAAATACATTGAACCAGAATATTTGTATAGAAAAAAAATCCACCTTGCATTGATTAAGGTTCAAAATGTTATGGCCCTCCTAAACTGGGTCTGTGCCCCACCTTGGCCACCCCATTCAAAATGTTCTGGAGAGACCACTGTGTACTGCACGTGTCTATGGTTGTGTTACTTGGCAAAATCAATGTAAAAGAAATGTAACTAGCTTCGGAGAAGCAATTTATCAAGTTGGTCTACATATTTCTTTGAACTCATGGATCTGGGCCTGTTCAAACATGGAGAGAACACATTGGAGTTGGCTCCCTCTGCTCTCTTCTTTGCTTTCTGGGGGCCTGGATTTAACAAACACACATAAATTGATACCATGATCACCTGAGATTGTTAATTTATTATTGGCTTTTTCACATAATGAGATCATGTCACCAAACTAAATATCTGACCGGGGTTACTATAACCTACTTAGATCATGCCAGCAAACTAAATATCTGACCGGTTTTACTATAACCTACTTAGATCATGCCAGCAAACTAAATATCTGACGGGGTTTACTATAACCTACTTAAATCATGCCAGCAAACTAAATATCTGACCGGTTTTACTATAAACTACTTAGATCAGGCCAGCAAACTAACTATGTGACGGGGTTTACTATAACCTACATAGATCATGTCAGCAACTAAATATCTGACGGGGTTTACTATAACCTACTTAGATCATGCCAGCAAACTAAATATCTGACCGGTTTTACTATAACCTACTTAGATCATGCCAGCAAACTAACTATGTGACGGGGTTTACTATAACCTACTTAAATCATGCCAGCAAACTAAATATCTGACCTGGTTTACTATAACCTACTTAGATCATGTCAGCAAACTAAATATCTGACTGGGTTTACTATAACCTACTTAGATCATGCCAGAAAACTAAATATCTGACCGGGTTTACTATAACCTACTTACATCATGCCAGCAAACTAAATATCTGACCGGGGTTACTATTTTCTACTTAGATCATGCCAGAAAACTAAATATCTGACTGGGTTTACTATAACCTACTTAGATCATGCCAGCAAACTAAATATCTGACCTGGTTTACTATAACCTACTTAGATCATGCTAGCAAACTAAATATCTGACCGGGGTTACTATAACCTACTTAGATCATGCCAGCAAACTAAATATCTGACCGGGTTTACTGTAACCTACTTAGATCATGTCAGCAAACTAAATATCTGACTGGGGTTACTATAACCTTGCACACTAAACATGATTGATGGTATAGCGCACATTTCATAATGAAGACCTGAAATACTTCTTTTTTTGCAATTAAATTATTTCCATAGCCCTCTCCTCTCTGGGAGTCTATAATTAGCATGGTGAGGGAGTGGTCCTCCCGTACTCAGAGCCCCTGGATCATATGAGGGATTATGCACTGGGGCCTAGGCTTTGACAGGGTGGTGCACTGAGCCACGTTTGAGTGGAGATATCCCATGAAGGCAGGGATTACCATGGAATCGTGAAAACAGAGCATGGGAATGCAGTCTGATGACATTACAGTGCCAGGATTGGCAGGCCTCTCTCGACAGCTGATGTCTAACGGGTGCTGTGGATTAGCCCCACCAACAGTTGTGCATCACAGCTGAAGGTCATTGTGCCAATAGGTATGTACCCATCTCAATTTAGTGAAAAATTGTTTGCTTTGAGTGGAGTTGAGTTGCATTGATGATGAGTTGAGTTGATGATTATTTGATCCAGGATGGGTTGAGATGAGGATGAACACAATCGTAAACCCATGGAAAATGTTTGCACCTCATTGTTGCTCCTCAATAAACATATGCCTTACATCTTATCAGATGTTTGAGGTCACTGGTCCCATCTCTATTCCCATCTCTACTCCTTGCCCCAGTCCTCAGTTGTCTTCACCCCCAAATCTTCACAGAAAGTTCGCTAAATCTATTAATTTGGACATTCAAAGACATCTTAACTCTTACAGCAGGTCTTTCCTGAATTTTCAGAGCAAAGTAGATAAAGAACACAAACGAAAGATTCTCATTTGTTAACACATCTTACTCCTACTTCAATTTGCCCATTCTCTCAAAGTTAGATACCAACCATCTGCTCTATGTCGGCCCAAAAAATAACAATTTCATACTCTCCATGAACAAATAAAGCAGCAGTAAACCTGAGAGAGAGAAGTCATCTCAATCTCAATCTTCCTGTACATTAAATAACAAAAAATATGAGAACTGCCAGCATCCTGTCCCCAGAGAGATACAACTAGAAGAGAACAGGAATTCCCCAACCAAATGATTCCTGACTAAAAAGCTATTTGGGATCACTTATTTCACACAGTGAAATGCATATGGTTCTCTGAAGCTTCCTAGGATTAGATCCAGTCAAGGGTCTGGATGAGGGTGAGCATCTACTCACCATGTCTGTATAGTAGCTGGAAAAGGGCAAAGAGGGATCCTTGACGGTTTATAATGTGATAGGATGATCACTAGGGGGTAGATATATAGGCTACGGATACCCCACCACACCCATTGCCAACCTTCCCTACCCATACACTATAAAAGCTCCATACCTTCTATAGGCAGTGACACAGGTGAAGAGCACTAAGTATTCCCCTTCCTTTTGGTCTATTGTCAGTGCTTTAACTACGGTTTAGAGTAACAGCCCAACACTCCATCACATTACCGAGACACTAGAATCAGATATGGGTTGAGTAGAAAGCTAGAGGTTTGACTGACAGCTCCACTTGCTTGGCTCCATCCTCCAGCTGTCCCATTACATTTCCTGATGGACCATAACTATTGTGATGAGAGGTGTTTCTGGGTAGCAGCTCTGTTTGGTTTAAACCTCTGAATTTTTGTCATACTGGTGACTTTCTCACATAGCACAGGAAAAAAGCTATGGAAAATAGGGGTATGGTGCCAATGTTCATCAAGGATTTTCTAATTATACAGTATCCAAATTAATGTTTTGTCAAAACATTTTCCACCCAAATAGACAGTCAGTGGTGTGGTGTGTTCTTGGGCGCATTTTAATTAATTGAATATATTTTGAACATTTGATTCTTCTTCATGCATTATAGTCTTTGTAACTGAGTCACACATACTCTACATGGGAGATGGATGGATGGATGGATGGATGGAGAAAGAGGAGAGATAAACAGAAATTGTGATACAAACAGGGTGGCTTGGATTTCAAAGTAGACGACGTGAAAATACTCCCTCACAAGGTAGTTTATGTCATGTCTCTTCTCAGTTCTTCACACCACCTTTTGCACAAATTCCAGGATGTCTGATGATATAGGATATATCAGAAGGGTTAAGTCCAAGGGGCTTACTGTTTTCCCAATGTCAGAAAGACAAGCCATCCTCCTCAGTAACTGCAGATCTTTAAAGCAGGCAGCAGAGTATGATGTGCCCTTTCTACTCATAGAGATTTTCGACTGAGGCTTATAGGCTTGTAAGTATTTGTTAACATTTACAAGACCAATAACCAGAAAATGTTACACTGAAATCAAATCAAATTTTATTGGTCACATACACGTGTTTAGCAGATGTTATTGCGGGTGTAGCGAAATGCTTGTGCTTCTAGTTCTGACAGTGCAGCAATATCTAATAAGTAATATCTAACAATTTCACAACATATACCCAATACACACAAATCTAAGTAAGGAATGGAATAAAAAATATATAAATATATGGACGCGCAATGTCAGAGCGGCATAGACTAATATACAGTAGAATAGTATAGAATACAGTATATACATATGAGATGAGAAATGCAAGATATGTAAACATTATTAAAGTGACATTATTAAAGTGACTAGTGTTCCATTTTTTAAAGTGGCCAATGATTTCAAGTCTGTGTATATAGGCAGCAGCCTCTCTGTGCTAGTGATGGCTATTTAACGGTCTGATGGCCTTGAGATAGAAGCTGTTTTTCAGACTCTCGGCCCCAGCTTTGATGCGCCTGTACTGACCTCGCCTTCTGGATGATAGCGGGGTGAACAGGCAGTGGCTCGGGTGGTTGTTGTCCTTGATGATCTTTTTGGACTGCCTGTGACATCGGGTGCTGTAGGTGTCCTAGAGGGCAGGTAGTTTGCCCCCGGTGATGCGTTGTGCAGACTGCACCACCCTCTGGATAGCCCTGTGGTTGTGGGTGGTGCAGTTGCCTTACCAGGCGGTGATACAGCCCAACAGGATGCTCTCAATTGTGCATCTGTAAAAGTTTGTGAGGGTTTTAGGTGACAAGCCAAATTTCTTCAGCCTCCTGAGATTGAAGAGGCGCTGTTGCGCCTTCTTCACTACACTGTAAAGGCTTTGTCATAACAATGGATGGTGGCAATGGAGATAACTTTAAAACACAATACTAGGTTGCCCGTGCCTTGACTTTGAAAACGATTTACCCCTGTTGGCCAGTAGGCAGTGCTAGCAGCACATTTTTTCAATGTGTCAAACCAAATTTATCTTGGCTCTGAAAATGAGCCACTAATAATGCACGTTTTGTAATACACCTGAATGTTAAAGTTTTGCTGGTTCTTCTTCAATTTAATAATCTCTTTCTACTCGGCCTACTGCATTTGATACACATGTAATAGAAGTCGACATAACCTGCATCTGTCAATATGCAACCTGTACCTGTCAATATTGGTTGTTCATTCACTGCTCAAAACTTTATCAAATATGTGAGATTACTCACTCAGGTGATTGATCGATATGCTTGAGAATGAAATCTGCAAGCGCCGAATTGTTCAGTCAAATTTGGACTAAAAACATATTTACATAAAACACAGCCTGGTGGGTTTATTGTGGCAACAACCCTGGCATGAAATTTCTTCCATATCAACTCTAATTTGAATGTTAAGTTTACAGATAAATCACAGCTAACTAAGATGTTATTATTTTCATATGAGGCTTGCATCTCATTGCCACCCTCGAGCCACCAATAAAACGCAATAATACTGAAACTTTTAATAAGCTTCCTTCAGAATTCCCCCTAGGTGATTTCTGTCTGGCATGAGAATATGAAATTCCTCCCTTACATATGGTTCAGATAGTAATAAACTTTAAGTTGCTAAAGTACAACAGTATATGCATATTATTTTCTCTTTACAGACGTTTTAAAAGGGATGTCATGTATGATGTAATAAACATATAAACTGCATTATGATGCATATCACAGTGACCTGAGTTAATGACTTTTTCCTATATTTGTGATTTCACATGGCTCCAGATGATCATCTATGTACATTTATTACCTATTTTCTTATCAATGATTTGGTAATTAAATCAAAGGATGTGTTTAATGGTAACATAGGCCTACAGGTGTAACCCTTTGTTTGGTCAGAATATTATTCAGTGCACTACTGTACCCTAAGAACATGTACAGCCACCAGGGGGAGCAGACAACACTAAAACAGGTATTGTTCAAGCTTAGCTTTGCTCGGTATGCGTTTAATAGTGGAAGGAAATTATTTGTTGAAAGTGCAGAGTTGGTATAACAACCACCTCCACCATCACCACTACAAAAATGTGAATGCTAGTCTATGGTGTACAGAGAGTCAAGTATTATGGAAAACAACTTTATTGTATATCATGGAATATGTCTGCAGCCTTCACTGGTCTGACAAATGTATTTATTTGTATTTATTTAACCTTTATTTAACTAGGAAAGTCAGTTAAGAACAAATTCTTACAAACCCCTTCATGTAAACAGAGGCAGGTTTTCCAGAGTAGTGGTGATGGACATGAATGCCTGCGTAGTATATCGTCTTTGTATTTGATGTACATGTGTCTGTCTACCTGTGCTCTTCAAAAGTAAGCTACCACTGAAAAACACTATATCAATATGATATTCATTACATATGAATCCTTATCTGATTCACAGGTGTTGAGTCAATGCGGAAGAGACATTTCGGTTGAATGCATTCAGTTGTGCAACTGACTTAGGTATCCCCTTTCCCTTCTCCTGTATAGCCTCCAGATGTGATGAAACAGAAATACACACGTTTGTAACTCTTCAGATACCATATACGTACTGTTTTCACATTATAATCTTTCATTGTCTAATCAAAATTAAGTTCCGGAATCCAGTAATTGACCTCATAAACATGTTATTTTACCCCCTACGGGCACTGCTCAGAGTAGACTCTAGAGGATTTGTGTCAATTTGTCAATAATATGCTTTATTTTAAGTAGGCTACTCAGTACCTCCCATATGCCTTTGTTTTTACAGGTCTCATATCATCCAGTACCAGTCTGTATCCCAGATATACAATACCTAGATTTTTTCTATGCCTGCATACCCACTTTTTCTAAGACCCAGTTAACCCACCATATACCAGCCACTGTTCAATTTCAGACATCAAAGCTAGATCCAATTTGCTAGAGTGATCAATTAATTTTCACATATGAACTAAGTTCTAAAATATGTTTCATATATTTTTTTTATGGAACTTTGAAATATCTAAATAATCATTAACTAGGCATGTGTGGGAATCATTTTGCAAAGTTTAGACAGTGAAATGTTTAAGAAGTTATTTCAAATTAGTTTCAAGTTTTTATAAGTCATATGTACAGGATACACATGGTATATACTGTCCAACGAAATGCTTACTTGCAGGTCCCTTCTCGACAATACAACAACAATAAGAAATAATAAAATATAAGAATTACAAATATAAAGTAAATGGCTCAGTAGAATAGAATAGTACATTTTAGCATAAGTATAAAACAGGAAGGCAACAATCTATAGTACAATATTTACACAAGGCAGCAGCTACTCTTCCTGGGGTCCAGCAACAATAAGGCAGTTATATTAAATTTAAAATATTACATGACATTACATAACACTTTTCACAACACATTAAGTGGGAAGGGGGGATTTTGGTGCAATAATTTGAATTGTGCAGTACTAGCAATAGTAAATAAGAGTATTGTAGCAGCAGTTGTGATGTGTGTAGCATCAATGTATGTATATCTGTGTGCGTGTATGTGTGCGTGTGCATGTGCATGTGTGCTAAGGTTTTTGTGGTATTACTATTTCACATTTTGAAATGGTAATGAATTAACATGATCACAGATTAAACTAGTTTTTATTCGTTCACCAGAGCAGGTGCATGCATTGCCAATGATCTGCGCCTATTTATTCAGATGAGCAGAAATCCAAAGTGCAATGGATATATAGTCTATTCATCCATTCACGTTTATTTGTAGCCTAAGCTAATGGAGGGAGGGGTGTAAACATAAAAAGAGGTGTTCTGTGTATTTCACTATTTAGGCTACTATTATTAGGGACTGACGATATGGACGCAACTGTTTTATTCATTTTATACCATGGTAGACGGATTTCCATAAGCACAATATGCATAGATTACATTGTTGTTCTCCTTCCCTTTACCAGACGGTAGGCTATTGATCAACCCCTTACGTCAGTATTGATAACTTTGACAAACCAAAATCAAATGCAATTTGTCCAGTTAACCGGGACTGCACAAATGCGTTGATACTATTTTTCTTTTCAAAAACACTCGCGGTCCACCAGGACATCACTTATTTTTTTAACAAACATATTTGCGTTAGTTCAGTGGACTTTCATGTGTTCGTTGCATTTTTTTAAAAGTAGAACGAGTAATCGTTAACGTTGTTTAACAAGGGAAATCCAGCCCACATATTTATTGCAGCCGCCGAAAAAAATATCTTCAATATCCCCCAAGATGGCCGCCGATGTGGGATCGATGTTTCAATATTGGAAGAAATTTGATCTACGGCGGCTTCAGGTTAGTGTTATCCTTTACCTTTTTGGTTGCATGTGTTCATAGAACATTGTGTACTTTAAAATGGTGGGAAATATGTTACTGTGGACGAATGGAGAAAGAAATCGGCGGTGTTGCATTGATAGTTATTAGAAATTGATCCTTTTCTGCCTTTGTTCAGTTCAATCATTGATCAGCGATGGAACGACCATAGAGTAGCACAGGCGCTCTGTAGCCTCCGCTCTGCGTTCACCGCTGGGATCAGCACCACGGACACAGACCTTATTTTTATACGATTCGGTCTTTATAATGCCCATCGGTGGTGTAGACAGAGAACGGATTGAAACTTTTTATGCCCCCATGAATCTTGCTCCAAGGACGTAACTTTTCACCAGCTTAATGTTTTATTCCATTTGTGTCATGATGGTGCGTGGTTTTACGATCTCTTTAGCGACATTTGGTTCTATTTTATTTTCTGTTTGAACTTATTCAAGCCATAGGCTATAGGCTACGGTTGGATAGCCTACTTGATTGACTGTTTGTTATTTCTCTTTTAGACAATAGCCCAGTCAGAAAAACTTGACGCGTATTTATTATAGGCTTAGTCTACCAATGACGTTATCATGTAATCTATTTAGGCTATTGGTCATTCCGGTGTTGCGCGTTAAAACATATGTGTAAAATCATGATAGTCTGTTTGGCTATAGGCAATGATGTAGGCTTAATGCAACGCGTGTTCAGTGAATAGTCAGACATCTGAATGAGGATTTCACAAAATAGACAGCTTATATTGACTTGGTTATCACAAAGTTGTCAATGATCCGGTTTTACAAACTTGTCTAGTAAATTGACAAATAGTTTTACAATCTATTAGGCTACTGACATACGACTATAGCGTTTTTAATTAACCTTTTCAATGGCATTTCTGTAAGACTTGACATCACTAAAAAGCCAGTGTTGACGATGTAATTCGCTTATCTGTGCGTCTCGGTACAGATGTTTTCAGCCCCTTTCGCTCATCTCGAGCCGCATTGTGAGCACAAGGCTATTCGGGCAAGGACTGTTGTAATTGTATTCCTCGCTAATGTTTGTAAATCAGGCTCGGCCAGCGCAAAAGCACTGTCTCTACTGTATGATTGATGTTCTGTAATATGAGAAATGACTGGAGCATGGCAAGCCAGGTCCCGCGGAAAAGCCTGCTGAAAAGAAATCTGATCTGTTCTGGGTTGTCTTGTGTGGCCGGTTGCTATTGTGCCCACCAATCGCTGGACTACTCATTTAATCAGTGATGCAAAGGGCGAGTTTAGCTATTACGTAACTATAGACTACGTCGAGATTCATTCACTTCTTTCCTCTTACAAAATAGCATGTTTTTACATAATTCGTTTGCTGCAATCCTGGCATTAGTGGCCAATGCTTAGAATCAAATAGCCAACTTCTAATTTTTTCAGATTTGAGTCGAATAAATCAATTTGCACATGACTTTCTTTCTACCTGAATGAGGCCTGACACCTCAAAATAAAGTGTTTCCAACCAAAATATCAAAATATCTATCAAGTCTATGATTTAACGTAGCGGGAGGCCACTGATATTCTGTTTGACAAAGTCATTCATGTTCATAATGTAACGTTGAAAATGATAACATGACTAAATTACTGTTAACTGAATAATGCAATATTACTCAAAAGAAACATCTTGAAAAATCCCAATATTGATGTCAGTCATATGTTGGAGTTTATATAGTAGGCTAAAGTGAACATTATAGAATCTATAGAAATGACTATAAAGCTTATATCTACATGGCCTTCAGGGCCTACAGCCTGTATTAAAAATGGATTAAGTCGGGGGGTTTTCTACACACTCTAAACATGTTTTTAGAAATGTTTGCAAATTAATTGAAAATGAAATACAGAAATATCAAATTTACATAAGTATTCACACCCCTGAGTCAATACATGTTAGAATCACCTTTAGCACTGATTACAGCTGTCAGTCTTTCTGGGTATGTCTCTAAGCCTGGATTGTGCAATATTTGCACATTATTCTTTTCAACATTCTTCAAGCTCTGTCAAATTGGTTGTTGATCATTGCTGGACAACCATTTTCAAGTGTTGTCATAGATTTTCAAGCAGATTTATGTCAAAACTGTAACTCAGGAACATTAATTGTCTTCATAGTAAGCAACTCCAGTGTAGATTTGGCCTTGTGTTTTAGGTTATTGTCCTGCTGAAAGTGAATTAATCTCCCAGTGTGGAAACCAGGTTTTCCTCTAGGATTTTGCCTGTGCTTAGCTCCATTCCGTTTATTTTTTGTCCTTAACGATTACAAGAATACCCATAACATGACGCAGCCAGATATTATGCTTGAAAATATGGCGAGTGGCACTCAGTAGTGTGCTGTATTGGATATTCCCCAAACATCACACATTGTATTCAGACATATTCATAATTGCTTTGTAATTTTTTTTTCAGTATTACTTTAGTGCCTTGTTGCAAACAGGATGCATGTTTAGGAATATTTTTATTCTGTACAGGCTTCGTTTTTTTCACTCTATCAATTAGGTTAGTATTGTGGAGTAACAACAATGTTGTTGATCCATTCTCAGTTTTCTGAACACCATTGGCCTCATAGTGAAATCCCTTCCCCTCCGGCAACAGAGTTAGGAAGGACACCTGTATCTTTGTAGTGACTGGGTGTATTGATATACCATCCAAAGTGTACTTAATAACTTCACCATGCTCAAAGGGATATTCAGTGTCTGTTTTATTTTTAATCTACCAATCGGTGCCCTTCCTTGTGAGGCATTGGAAAACCTCCCTGGTCTTTGTGGTTAAATCTGTGTTTGAAATTCACTGCTCGACTGAGGGACCTTTTACAGATAATTGTATGTCTGGGGTACAGAGATATGAGGTAGTCATTCAAAAACCATGTTAAACACTATTATTGCATGAGTGCATGTAACTTATTATGTGGCTTGTTAAGCAAATGTTTACTCCTGAACTTATTTAGGCTTTCCATAAGAAAGGGGTTGAATACTTATTGACTCAAGACATTTCAGATTTTCATTTTTAATTAATTTGTGTGTGAACTTGATTTCTGTGGTAGAATAGTCAGAGATGGATGATTCACCCCGAACCTAACAAAAAGAGAACAGGTAAAGTGAGCATTGAGGTGGAGTGACCTTGGTTCCCGCTGGCCGCAGGTCACACGGCCATTGCCGGTGTAATCATTCACCCCAACCAGATGGCATTTCCGTGGGCGACCATGGAAAGGACGGGTCAGGAGATGTCCTGCCAGGTCCTGCCGGGCCCAAGCCAAGTCTTAGCCAATAGCGAGAACGCCCAGGAATCAGGATATCATTCAGCCAGTAGGGAGCATTCTCAGACCCAAGTGACAAGAAGGTGAGGTCAGACTACAAGAGGACACAGTTTACAAAGTTATTACATTGTAATAACATTGTATGTTGTTTTCACAATATAAAGCACACTTTAGCTATCCAAAATATAATAGAGGAAACATCATGTGTTTAGAAGATTATTTTGTAATGTAATCAACCTTCATCAGGTACATTTTGAAGTGTAATGCAATGTGTTTTATCAGAGTTCCAGGTAACCTTGTCCAAATGTAGACACCAACTATAGCTTCAAATCATTACTGTGCTCCCAGTTTATATAAAATACATTTGAGAATCCCTCTGTTGTCTTATAGTGATGGAATGCTGTGTTCATTATATATGGTTTAAAAGCAATGCACTTATTTGATGATATTTTCCAGACCCACGTATCTCCATACTCTTCTCTCCATCATTCTCTGAGGCAGTGAGTTTAGATCAGGAACGAAAGGCTTTGATTGTATACATTTAGCATGACTCAGGCGCTCCCGTGTCAGCTCTAATGCACAGACAGAGACAACAGTATTGCCAAACAGGGAAATTGCTTTGCAGCCTGTGAGCCTGGCTGCCGCTGCTACCAGCCTGCTCTCTCTGTGTGCCGTTTGCCGGCTGCTCCCGCCCCCCTAAACCCAACCCTGCAATCTCAAATTGGCTGTGAAAACAGGTCTCTCATTCCCTTTCATTCATGCTTTAATAGATTTGTTTCTCGTTATTGTTTTTGTCACATAAGGCGTTACCATCATTTCATAATTTACCGGAAATGCCAGGTCTAGGGCACTATAGGGTTGAGGGGAGGGTTAGGGTTTGTGTCCTGAGAAAGCTTTGTCCAATATGACTGAGTGATCTATAAAGGAGAAGAGGGGGAAATAGCTCTAGAGGCAGCCATTGATAGCCTCAACCACAAACAGCATGGACAACCCAGGGAGGCAGCATGGGTGGAGACAGAGCCCCAGGGTATGAAATAGGAAAATGCACACACAGACCGACACACTCATGCACACACATACACGCTTGTGTGTAGGCATGTGGACACGTACCTCCTCCATAGGGTACATATTAATCACATAAGGACAGCCATACTCATACATGCAAATGTGTAGATTGTCTTTATTGACTCACTCCCACATACAAACATATGCAGTCAGAGATGGATACTAAGCTGACCTCAAATTGATACTCGAGTAAAGAGAAGATATGTCCATCCTTTTAGACCTGCAATCTCCTCTTTGACAGACCTTTCCAAAAAAGCCCCAGTGGATTAAGCATGGTTTTTAGAAGCAGTGGGACATAAGCTGCAGCCTCATCACCACAGGTCTGTGTTGCATCCATGCCCTGCTAGATAAACATTCTTCAAACATGCTTTCACACCTCCTCATTGGGAGATAATGGACGGGTTACGTCTGCCATGGTCTCATTTACCATAAGCCCCTTCTTATTCTTTGACAGTGAGAAGGACAGGAAATAAGAAAGGAGAGAGCTTTTACAGAACTAGCTGGGGTAAATTGAGTTGTGAAATCCAGGAGCCATAACCCGGGTATATAAAATGAAGGCAACATTAGAGAGAGAAGTGAAACAGACTTCAGCATTAAGCTATTTAACCTCTGTGTAGCATTAGTGGTAGAGACTTCAAAGCAGATGCTTCATCGTTTGGAGCGGAATTACAAATGGGTTTAGAGACAGCTACGGTGAGCATTCACACAGAAAGAGTAGACCTGTCATTAATGTCAGCTTAATCACTTTGACCTTCCTTCAAGCAGATTTCCATACCCATCCGCAGTCGTTTTGCCTCATTCATGCCCCTGTTCGCAGGATAAGTACTGCGGTTTGATATGGGTGTGTGATGATGTCTTTTGTAATGATGATGAGTTCTTGCTTTCACAGAACTTATCATAGGCTTTCTTCTTTGAACAGTGTGAGAACATTTCTAACAAGGATATATATTGAGATATTGTTATTAAGAAACATGGATTAGTTTTTGATCATCTGTTTATGACCCTCTGTATTCTTCTCAGGTGTCTCAACCTCTGTTTTAGCATTCAGCCTTACCTAAATGTCCTATCCAAAGCCTGCACCCCAATTTTGAAGCAGTAATCCCCCCTTGGTAGTTGACAGTGCTTCATCGCAAAAGGCACAAGCTTTTTCACAGTCCTGTTTTTTTAAATTCTGCTGCCCCTAGCCTGAAGCAATTGCTTTGCAGGAGTAAATAACCAGCTTTAACAAAACTTCAGGGACACATTAGTTTGCAGGATGAAGGATCCATGGCGGCAGGCTCCTCTTCCATAGCAGTGGGCCAGGCAGGCAGGCAGGCAGGCAGGCAGGCAGGCAGGCAGGCAGGCAGGTAGGCAGGCAGGCAGGCAGGCAGGCAGGCAGGCAGGCAGGCAGGCAGGCCAGAGGAGGTGGAAGATTCAGCGGGAGAGGTAGTGGCTCATCGGTATGGGTATAAAGCTGTGTCCTTTCACCCTGCTGGCAGCCAGTTCCCTGCCCAGTGAGTCCATATTGAGTTGTGTATCTCTACAGCGGCCCCTCTTTATTTGTTTTGATTGTCTGACAGCACTGCAGACGTATTGAGCACCAGCCTTTCTTGTTCATTTTACTGAGCTTACATTGAATCCCCTCCATTCTCCTCCCTTTTCTCTATCTTTCTCGTCCCTCTTCCAGCCTTTCTCTGCTGTATTTGGCAGGGCTTCAGTGGCTGTAATTCATCCCCCTATTGTCCATGTTGTCCTTCAGGGATAAAAAGGAGACCCTTGTTTTTGTGTGAACGCTGGGCTTTCTATGTTGTATGATGTGTGGTGAGGATGCTAGCGGGCCTGTTCTGTTGTGCAGCGGAGGTGTGGATAGTGTGGAGGGTGCTCCTGGGCCCCTAAGCTCTTGACATCAATGCCTCCCTGCTCTTCTCAAGGGTCTCTATGGGGATCCCTGGCGGTCTTATGTGTCATTGCTCAGAGTGTTTACTAGAAAGGGGGAATATGGTGGACTCTACGTTGCACACCTTTCTAGGGCCCATTTGTCCTCATTTTAACAGAAGAGGGAAGAGAAAATATGGCCCCTTTATTTCTGTGTTTAAAAAAAAAATCAAAACAGCTTTTTTATTTCTAAGCAGATGTCCTCTGTTTTATCAAAATGATACAAAAGGTGTGTTACAACAAAAACAGATGAATCAGGCTTGTTATTTTAGCCAGTCCTGTCTTTGTGCAGCTGCTATCATGCTCCAGTTAATTATTCTCTTATTCATCTCCAACAATGGGAGCAGGATAGAATAAATCTGACAAGAGTTCAGCTTTTTTACTGTGAAAGGTGCATACTGGGACCCGAAAGCGAGCGAATGGCTTCAAGAGGAACAGTTTATCATTTTTAATGGAGAGGAACAGGAAGTTGAGACGTGAAGCGCTGCTCTGTGATTTATATGCAGCTTCACTCGGAAAAGAGAGAGCAAGTCTATCTCTCCATCCAGACCACTGTTTCCCTGCCATCGCTACTGCTCTTGTCATATCTCTTCTTTGGTGATTTCTGCATCTCTCCAACACCACAAGGAAAATGCATTTGTCTTGTCTCTGTACTTCCAGCTAAATAAAAGCTAAAAGGATAGTTTGGTATTTTGACAATGAAGCACTTTATCTACTTCCCCAGAGTCAGATGAACTCGTGGATACCATTTTTATGTATCTGCGTCCAGTATGAAGGAAATTAGAGGTAGTTTTGCGAGTCAATGCTAACTAGCATTAGCGCAATGACTGGAAGTCTCGCTAGTTAGCAGTTAGCAACTTCCTTCAAACTAACACATTTCTTTAGGTTGTGGTAACATTGTGGGGACATGACAAAAGATATGTTCCCAAAACAAAAAAACTGTCCAGTTGTGCTGATGATTATAATGTTTGTATTAGGTTGAATAAACAATCCCCTGATGTTGCAAGAATGTTCCCAGAACACATTTTTTAATGTTCTTTTAAAGTTCCTAAAACAATTCTTTAGGTTGTGGGAACATGGGAACATTGTGGGGACATTACAAGAGATAGGTTCCCAAAACACAAAATCTGATGATGACATTCTTACAATGGTTGTATCAGGCATAGGAGGTTGGCGGCACCTTAATTGGGGAGGATGGGCTCGTGGTAATGGCTGGAGCAGAAAGAGTGGAATGGTATCAAATACATAAAACACATGGTTTGATGCCATTCCATCTGCTCCGTTCCAGCCATTATTATGAGTCGTTCTCCCCTCAGCAGCCTCCACTTGTGCACAAAACATTCCCTCAATGTTCTTTGAATATTATTCCTATGTTCACAGAATTATACAATTATGTTTTGAACAGTCCATGGAGTGTTATCCCTGGAGTTGTTACACTGCGCCTGCTGGGATGAAACTAACACAAATATAAAGCTGTTTACACCTTTACTCTGACTTCCAGGTTCTGGTCTTTGTCTACAAAAAGAAATATCCTTTATTATTTCTTACTCTACAAATCTTCTTTATATACTGTAAAGTCTGGATGTTTTGATTTTTACTAGTAGCCTACAGGGCTTGAAGATGGCAGATTGCAGGTTCAATCCTTCTTGATTACCATTCTTTTAAAAAGCTCCAGCTATGTCTGGTCAGCACGCTAATAAAATATAATAATGTAAGAAGATTGAAATGCCATTTCTTTAAATGTTTGGCAACTTCAGATAATAATGTTACATTACACATCAATATTAGCATAACATTGCAGCAATGTGTTTAGAACGACTCCCATTATTGTTGAAGTCGGTTTTTAAAACAATTCTGGATCGTCATAACCTTAATCATTTTATAAGCGTCTTGCAGGAATGTTTCTTGTTTGTTGTTATCGGCGTTAGTTGTAATATCTTCAACATTAACTGAATATTCCGAGTACTTCTATTGCTCCAGCACTTTATTGCTGAAGTATGTTCAGGGAATGTTATTAGAACCATCATAATGTCACACTATACCTTTATGAGACCATTGTAGGAATATCCCCTGCTTGTTGTTATGTGTGTTTTGAATAACATATCCATCAACATTAGCAGAATGTTCCTGTCATGTTTCCTCAGAACCACTTCTATTGCTCCCACATTTTGTTGCGGCAGTATGAACATTACCGGAACATTATGTTATTACATTCCCTGGCAACCTAATGAGAAACTAAGGGGAATGTTCTGTGGTCTTTTTTTACAGATGTTGTGACCAACATTTTAGTGAATGTTAGGATATTCCAAGGATATTTAATAAACTATTTTTATATTTGGTGATCAAAAACATTCTTTGAATGTTTGTGGGACGTTATCATCCAAACGTTATCATCCAAAACTAGAAGTTAATGGGAATGTTAGCTAATGTTCTGGGAATGTTCCCGGTTTGCTGGGTATGTTCTGAGGGATGAGAGAGCAATGTCCCAGACATCAGTTCTGCCCCCACATAGCCATGCTCCCCGCTCCCCATTCCTCACGCCTCCGTTTCCATGCAAACGCTTATTTTGGAATCACAACTGATGGCATCCTTCTGTTGTCACTTTCTAATTTATGTTGATGGCGGAGGACGTTGGGGTATTGATTGTGTGTTGCGACTGTGTTCGCAGCTCTGTAATGTAGGCCCTGAGGTAGGCCTCTCTTTTTGCTAGTCTCAAGGTGGCTCCTGAACTCTCTAATCTTAATTAAATATGCACTTTTTCATGGCAACAGGGTCACTGTTTTTGTATTATAATGTGGTCACAGAATCCCCCTCTTCAGTTGAAAGAAAAGGACTGTTTAGGCATTTTGAATCGTAATTTTTTTTAAATAAAGGAGAAAAAGAACAAAGAGCTGAATTAAATCACTCCTTTTCAATTTCCCTTGTTAGTCTCTTACTGCATTCCCCTATAGTTTTTCCCTTTTTTCCAGATTAATTTTATGATAATTTTTTCCCCTCTCACTCTCCCTCTCTCTCTTCTCGGCGGTTTTCCCCAGACAGGTTCTACAGTGTTTTAGAGGGGATGGATTTAATTGCTCTGTGGGGATTGGTTGGCTGTGCCGGGCTCGGCTGTTTAATTAGTGTACCCTGCCGGGATTGGTTTAATGCTTCATGATCTTGAAATTGTCTGATTGTTCAGCCCTCTGGGGACTCTCTCTGCCTACGTAGGCCAGCAGGTTTAGCTAAACGTTGCTCTAGGCTTCTACAGGATGGGACTGGAGGAAGAAAACCCTGAAGAGAAGAGCAGGAATAGGGAGGCAAAGATGGCGGATAAATGAAGATAGTTCACTCAGGCTGTTTACCATTTAAAAAAATTGTCAGTTCCTGTCTACTTCAGGGGGTGGCTCTCCCATAAACACCAATGCGATAGCAGCTGGGTCTGGTGTACGTAGTTCATTGACTTCCATTGAAACAGAAAAATGTGAGAGTGGGATGTCTCGCTTCCTCTTCCGTCTCTAGGGAGGTTTAAACCTGAGGGCCAGCGCCTTTATTATGACACACCAGTGGACCTATTACTGAATAGGGCAGCATTTAAAGTGCATCCCTTACCCTAGGTGCTCTCTCTCCTCACATCAGGAGTTGTAGCTTTAGGCAGCATGACTGTCTTTGCACAGAGGATGAGTTCATGTTGCTCTCAAATTGCATGCCTGTGGATGAATGTTAAATATAGCACATGCTCATTAGCCATAGCCATATTACACACAAAACATCTTGTGATTTACATATTTCCAACTGGTTTGCAATTCTTGTGTATAAAAGGATTATTTAGAACACATTTGACATTGGTTGTTGTATTTTGTCGACTTCTGTTTTCACAGTGTTTTGAATGTTCATAGTGCATCTCCCCCACCTTGTTTTCTCATTGTTATGACATGCCCATCAGGAGAGCCCATGTGGATCTCTAAGTTATGTGCATAGTCACCTTGAGGGACGGAGCTGTGGAAATTACATTTGTGTAAATAAGAGATGGGTGTGTGTGTCTGTGTGTCCTCTCTACCCTGCCATGGGATGCCCTTGGTTTGGTTCAATCATGGCAGAGATGTTGACCTCAACAGTAAATGTGCTTGGCATCAGATGCAGGATAAGCAGAGAGCAGTGGTGGGGAGTGGGAGTACATATGCCTATTGAAGGCTAAACTCATTCTGCCTCATCAGACCTATCGAGCACACTCTCTCTTAAAGAACCCAAACTTGAAGTTCATGAGTATTTTGGATGATATTATAAATATTCTTCTTTAACCCCAGCCTGGACTTGATTATCTATATGTCCTCTCAATTGACGATGGCTTGGTGCTTGGGTATACTGTTGATTACTTTTCACCAGTTTGTAAATCTGAACTTACTCCCCTCTCTGTCGGTGCTACTTTGCCTTGATGTGTTTTGCTGTTGTTGATTGGCTTGTCTCTGGACTACACAGGAGGTTGTGCTCTCCTGTGCCTGTTTTTCCTGTAGTGCTTATCCCTTAGATAGATTGGGCGGATGCACTACATACAGGTCTGGGCATCTCCAGTCCTCGGGGGCCTGATTGGTGTCACACTTTCCCCCCATCCCTAGCAAACACACCTGATTTAAACTAATTGCATTTTTAACTGAAGATCATGATTAGTTGATTATTTGAGTCAGGTGTGTTAGCTGGGGCTGGGGCAAAAGTGTAACACCAATCAGGCCCCCGATTGGAGTTGCCCAGGCCTGCGTGACACAACATGATCACCAAGGTGATAGAAGAACTCATGGCAATAGAGCGGTTGCCAAGAGTGTTCCCCACCCTTGTGCCTTACCCTCTCAGGGAGAGATGCCCTGATTACTGAATGACTATGTGCCTGAGGAGGCTGTTGGAAGGAGCTATAGGAGAACAGGCTCATTGTAATGGCTGGAATGGAATAAATGGAACGGTATCAAACATATGGAAACCACATGTTTGACAGCGTTCCATTTATTCCATTCCAGCCATTACAATAAGCCCGACCTCCTTTAGCTCCTCCCTCAAGTCTCCACTGTTCTCTACCGTGGTGGAGGTGCCACTGTAGCGGTTTTAGTTGTCTGTGTGATGATAAGGGGGTAAGTGTATGGAGTCACTAATCAAGGGGGCTCTGTTGGCGAGCTTAGAATTCCTCCTAGTGATTGTGAATTTGAAGAGGTTTCCCCTCATTTGATATATTCAGTTGTTTATGATATGAAGTGAACTCTCTCTCTTCACCTGAGGGATTTTCTATTTAGATAGCATGTTGTGGTAGACAGCACCATCAAAACATATAGCAAATCCCAGTACATATCACCAGCAGCCGAGATGGTCATTGTTTCATTCGGTTTATGTGGTGGTTGAAATATGGATGCACCCAGTGTAACCATGTGTGGATCCATGGCGAAAGTCAATAACACCAGCTTATTACAAATGCCCCCAAAGAGTTAATGTTCTGGCACCAGTTTTCCTTTAGAGATAAAAATATTAGTGGACCCCGGCCACACCCCCATAGCCTTTTGGGAAGGGTGTGAGCCTAGCGTCCGTCTAGACGTGCGACATCATTAACCCGCTGTGACCTCAGCCACTGATGAATTCTCTCTTACATCCCCTGCAGCCCTACGCTACGGCCCCTCCTCCCTCCACGGGTGACTCCGCTGGGACCCAGGGCTCCTCTGGACAGGCCATTAGAGCCACTACCCCTTTCTGCCACGCATAAATAGACGAGGTGGCCGTAGCCTCTGCTAGACTACTGAATAATTCAGGGCGTCTGGGCCGTGTCTGGTCCCGGGGCGCTAGGGGACGGGTGCTGCTGGGGTGCAGGGTGCTGTGTGGAGGTGCAGGGGTTAATAACAGGTCTGTGTCAGCTGCTGCCCCACCACCACCTCCACTCCACCCTATCCCACATATGAAAGAATCCTGTTCAGTTGATTAGAATTTTCTAAATGGATCAATTTTTAATCAGCGGAGCATCTGACTACGGTCAATGTCATTGTCGCTGGGAAGACAGTTGCCAGACAGCTGTCTTTATTTACAGGAATGTTTTTTTTTCTGTATGCAGATCCAGAGACAGGAAACGTCTAAGTCAGGCTACTGCACCACTGCAGTCATGGGTCCGTCTTGCCTGGGCTTTGGCCTTTTGATACTTATCTGTAAGAGCAAAATGGTTATATTCAGGTCCCAGCAAATCCTCCTCTCTCCAGTCTTTCCATATTGTGGGTGTCTACTTCTGTAGGAACACAGTAGTGGACAGTTATTGTTATGTCTGTGTTAGTCCAATAGAGAGGGCCTTATCATAGCTGCCTTGGCTTCTCTCTCCCATTTGCATGCGCATAAACATTGAGTAGTAGTGAGGAGCCAGTGAACTAGCTGTAATACTGCCATCAAATTTTCATAGGGCCAGGGGAGACTCTAACATGTTAAATAATGAGAGGCCTATAAACCCTACGTTCAGTGCCCACTCCACAACAGCTGTCAGGATCTAGTTATGACTCAATATCTGCAGAGAAATATGAGTTGTTTTTCATTTCCTTTGATCTGTTATTATCACTCCTCTTTTCTCAACTGCTCTCATATTGTCTGTGTGTCTCTGTGTGTCTCTGTGTGTGTCTAAGGATGATTCAGCATTTTGATCAGGTGTACAAAATATTCTTTGTATGTCCTTTATTATTATCCACCATTTGCTACTCATAGTAGATTTCTGTGCTAAAGAACACACATTGTATTTAAATATGGTTTTGTGCAAAATTACACAAAAGGGCGGCAGGTAGCCTAGCGGTTAAGAGCGTTGGGCCAGTAACCGAAAAGTTGCTGGTTCAAATCCCCGTGCCGACTAGGTGAAAAATTAAGCCTTGAGCAAGGCACTTAACACTAATTGCACCTGCAAGTTGCTCTGGAAAATAATATCTGCTAAATTACTCAAATGTAGTTGGTGTCACTTAAAAAATGCCTTTCTTACTGATTTGGGAAGATGTTTTTGAGTCTTTGTGCCATGATACCAAAAGGGTTAATTTCTTCCATTTGCTCTCTGATTATACAACTGTGGAATCTGGGCTAGCTTTTGAATTCCAAGCTGATTGCATGCCTGTAACACACTTTCTGAGTTTTTCTTTTAAAGCCTCCTTTAAAACCTCCTAACGTTGTACTTTTTTTCCAATATTGAGACACCATTTACTGAAATAGACAAATGCACGATATGTGTTTTTGATGTAGGGTTTGAGTTGAGAAATGTAAATTGTGAAACTGAAACAGACATTTAAAAATGTAACCTTAGGAAAGGTATGTGACATACAGTCTATTCATTGTGCACGGTATTTTGAATGCATCTCTCAAGCCTATCTAATATGCTGACTATCAATTAGATTGTCAAGCACACTGCCCGACTGGGCAAAAACTGGTTGAATCAATGTCATTTCAATCAAAAAAGTCTGACTTTGAAATAGTGTGGAAAACTAATTGCATTTGCAAAAAGTCATCAACGTAAGGGAATTTCGTCATTTTTTCTCACCCAACTTTTAACCTAAATCCAATGACATGGTGACATTGTTTGTTGATTTCACTTTGAATTCACGTTAGTTTACAATTCAACCAAATGTAAATCAAACTAAACGTTGAACTAATGTCTGTGCCCAGTGGGCTGTCTCTTCCCACTACGTCACTGTTCATGTTTAGTTCCTCTCTTGTGCACCAGCAGTGTCTCCATTGTCTGTTTGTCTGCTTAATATGCAAAGGCAGTCATTCAGGGAGTCATTTTGAACAAGTGTAAACGAACTAGCCACAATGATTAGCTTGGGCTGGGAAGCAAGTGTCCATCAGTGCATCTAAGTTCATTTTGAGCCCATCAACCCTCACTGCACCAGCCCTGAGACTGAAATGACAGAGCATTCTTCAGACACACATTTTTTTTTCAAATTCCTAAACATTACCATGAGTGTAAATATAAAAGTGAATGTACTCCAAAGCGATATTTCCATGCTTATTTCATGCATGGATTAATAGTCCATTGAATGGCATCAGTATTTTTAATTAATACATATACAGTATGGATATGCCTGCTTTTTATGATGGGATTGATTCATTGATTACATATAATTTTACCGGTAAGAAGCATTTACACAAAGATACAAACACAGTACATTGTCATAACAACAGCATGTGAAAGCATTCGACAGTAGAGGGTCAGGTGGTTTGTGGCGATCTTGCCAATGGTGGTGTTTTTTTCATAATATTGAAAAGAGAGGAGCCGGTGCTTGACTTTACGACAAGTACATTTGTCTGAATTTACACAGCCAGTAAACAGTCCGTTTTGTTAGTTTGTATTCATATGCAAGCAAAGCGTGCTTCAGGGTGGCAGCATCAACGTCCCCAGGGAAATATCAACCTTATTTATTGGAACCTTTTTTTAGCTTCAGTTCAATAGGAGTAGTCTGAGGGAGTATCTGGAGGAGGTGGAGCCTGGCTTGGCATCAGCCTCAATGACAAGCTCTTATTTACCGTCCAGATCTATGACTCATTTTATGTACCTAATCGTAAAGCACTGAAATTTATCAGAGGGAATGGGCCAGTGGGGAATACCCCAGGAGACACACTGATTGACCCTCCCTTTGGAAAAGGTAGATACTTAAAATAAGAAATAAGAAGAACACAACAAAGTAAGAAGCTGAATACAGGGTCAGTTTCAATACCATATTTACAATGTGCAGGCGTACTGGAGGGATAGAGGTAGATATGTATAGGGGTAAGGTGACTAGGCATCATCAGCTTATATGATAAACAGAGTAGCAGCAGCGTAGATGATTGTGCGTGTGTGTAAAGTCAGTATAAATGTGTGTGCATGTTATGTGTGTGTTGGAGTGTCAGTGAGTGTGTAGAGTCCTGTGAGTGTGCATATAGACAGTGCAAAAATAAAACACAATACAAAGGTTAAGTCAGATAGTCCGTGTAGCCATTCTGTTAGCTATTTAGCAGTCTTATGGCTTGGAGATGGAAGCTGTTCAGGAGCTTGTTGGTGTCCGGTACAGCTTGCCGTGCGGAAGCAGAGAGAACAGTCTATGGCTTGAGTCTTTAAATTTTTTCCAGCCCTTCCCTTCAAACCGCCTGGTATAGAGGTCCTGGATGGCAGGGAACTTGACCCCAGTGATGTACTGGGCCATCCGCACCACCCTCTGTAGCGCCAGACGATTGAGGACAGTGCTGTTGCCATACCAGTGATGCAGCCAGTCAAGATGCTCTCAATGGTGCAGCTGTAGAACTTTTGGAGGATTTGAGTGCCCATGCCAAACCTTTTCACCTTCCTGAGGGGGAAGATGTGCTGTGCGCGTGTGAGTGGACCATTTTAAGTCCTTATTGATTTGGAAACAGAGGAACTTGAAGGCCTACCACCATTGTGTCGTCAGAAAACTTGATGATGATGTTGGAGTCATGCGTAGCCACGCAGTCGTGGGTGAACATTGAGTACAGGAGGGGACTAAGTAAACACCCCTGTGGTGCCCCTGTGTTGATGGTCAATGGCGGAGGGGTTGGCCCGTCAGGAAGTCCAGGATCCAGTTGCAGAGGGTGTTGTTAAGTCCCAGGGTCCTAAGCTTGGTAATGAGCTTGGAGGGGACAATGGTGTAGAACGATGAGCTGTAGTCTATGAACAGTATTCTCACCAGTGGCGGTCAGTGCCGTTTAAAATGAGGACAATTTTTGTTTTTCAAGAGCATGGCCTTATTTCTATTACAGCATATTGGATGACTCTCATTCATATGCCATTCACCCAGCTCAATGTAACAGTGATAGGTTTAGGCTACTACATGATACTCAAATGTTCCCTATACCCATCATGATGTTGCTACCTATGAATGTGTAACGGTTTTCCTCCTCCTCTTCATCCGAAGAGGAGGAGCAGGGATTGAACCAAAATGCAGCTGGTTGTGATGACATATTGATTTATTAAAATAAACAAAACAGACAAAGACGAAAACGAACTATACTTGATATAACTAACAAAATAACAAAACGATGTAGACAGACCTGAACAAACGAACTTACAAATACACGAAGCACGCTGACACAGGAACAGACTACATAAACGCACGAACAAACCGAAACATTCCCGTATGGTGTAACATCGACACAGACACAGGAGACAACCACCCACAACGAACACTGTGAAACAACCTACCTAAATATGACTCTCAATTAGAGGAAACGCCAAACACCTGCCTCTAATTGAGAGCCATACCAGGCAACCCTAAACCAACATAGAAACAGAAAACATAGAATGCCCACCCAAACTCACGTCCTGACCAACTAACACATAAAACAAACTAACAGAAATAGGTCAGGAACGTGACAGAATGAAAGTTTACAACTTAGGTGCACACAGGTTGAGAGACAAATTTGAGGTGACAGACAGTGACACATGGACAGACAGTGACATTCAATACCGCCTGCATCTAGCTGATATAGGGTGTAGTCATTAGTCCAACAGTTGCAAATTAGAGTTTCTATTGAACAAATTCAGGTATGTTTATCCCCGTTTGCTTCCGTTTAAGAAACTTTTTTAATAGAATCGGCAGAATGAATACACCCCTGATCACACGTAAACACAGTTCACTTTCATAGCAGCCACTTTGTATTCCTTCTAGCGTCTATGCGCTCTCACCTCTTCCCTTCGCTTGTGGACTTCAATACACAACACATCAGCTGTATGTGACCAGGTGAAAAACCTTACCAAACCAAACCGCTACACACAGCCTACATCGTTGTCACTATATTAGCTAAAGTAACGTCATAGTCAGGATAGATAATAGAACTAACGTGTTAGTAAACCCGCTACAATCATGCAGTAAGGTTAGTGTACAGTCAGTAAACAGTTACACAGGCGGGCCCCGGTGGCAATAAATTAGTAATACCAGCTAGCTAACATAGCATCCCTCTGTTTGAGTAGGGTGTTTCAGGAGGCTAAACTAGCTTGCTGCATTTGCTAAGTAAGTGAAAGTGAAAAAAATTATGAAAAAAATCTCTTTCTCTCTTGCTTCTCCTTCATTTTGGAAGAAATGAATTTGTTCAAAACTGTTCAACTATTATCTTGCTCTCTCTTTGAGTCAACTACTCACCACATTTTATACACTGCAGTGCTAGCTAGCTGTAGCTTATGCTTTCAGTACTTGATCAATTATCTGATCCTTTGATTGGGTGGACAACATGTCAGTTTATGCTGCAAGAGCTCTGATAGGCTGGAGGATGTCCTCCGGAAGTGGTCATAATTACTGTGTAAGTCTATGGAATGGGGTGAGAAGCATGAGTCTCCTAGGTTTTGTATTGAAGTCAATGTACCCAGAGGAGGATCGAAGCTAGCTGTTCTCCGGATACACCATGGTGCTACCCTAAATAGTGCTGTGGAGGCTACCATAGACCTTCTTTGCAAAATAGTGTTTTCATCAGTTATTTGGTGACATGAATATATTTAGTATACTTTTATCTAAAAAGGTGTCACGATCGTGTGGAGGATTGACGGACCAAAACGCAGCAGTAGGAAAATAAGCCATCTTCTTTTATTATTGAAGAAGGCAAAATGAAACAAAACACACTTTCAAACTAACCAAAACAAAAACGATCGTGAAGCTAATAAACGTCGTGCACATTCAACAGGCTACAAACGTTCTGACATAGACAATTACCCACATCAAACGAAAGCCTATGGCTACCTTAAATAGGGCTCCCAATCAGAGACAACAGAAATCAGCTGTCTCTAATTGGGAACCCATTCAGGCAACCATAGACTCTCCTAGACAACTACACCCAACATAGACACAGCTAGACACATACACTCAACACAAACCCATACACTACACCCAACACCCCCTTTACCATATAACCACCCAAAACCGATAAAACACAAACATTCCCCATGTCACACCCTGACCTAACTAAAATAATAAAGAAAACAAAGAATACTAAGGCCAGGGCGTGACATAACCCCCCCCTTAAGGTGCGAACTCCGGGCGCACCAGCACACAGTCTAGGGGAGGGTCTGGGTGGGCTTCCTTCCACGGTGGCGGCTCCGGCACTGGTCGTGGTCCCCACCCCACCACAGTCACTAACCGCCTCCTTAGCTTCCTCCAAATGACCCCCCTCCACATTAACCCCACTGAATTAAGGGGCAGCTCCGGACTAAGGGGCAGCTCCGGACTAAGGGGCAGCTCCGGACTAAGGGGCAGCTCCGGACTAAGAGGCAGCACCAGGATAAGGGAGAGCACCAGGATAAGGGAGAGCACCAGGATAAGGGAGAGCACCAGGATAAGGGGCAGCTCCGGTGAGGGACGGCAGCTCCGGACTGAGGGACGGCAGCTCCGGACTGAGGGACGGCAGCTCCGGACTGAGGGACGGCAGCTCCGGACTGAGGGACGGCCCATGGCTGGCTGACGGATCTGGCTGCTCATGGCTGGCTGACGGATCTGGCTGCTCATGGCTGGCTGACGGATCTGGCTGCTCATGGCTGGCTGACGGATCTGGCTGCTCATGGCTGGCTGACGGATCTGGCTGCTCATGGCTGGCTGACGGATCTGGCTGCTCATGGCTGGCTGACGATCTGGCTGCTCATGGCTGGCTGACGGATCTGGCTGCTCATGGCTGGCTGACGGATCTGGCTGCTCATGGCTGGCTGACGGATCTGGCTGCACATGGCTGGTTGGCGGCTCTGGCAGATCCTGTCTGGTTGGCGGCTCTGGCAGATCCTGTCTGGTTGGCGGCTCTGGCAGATCCTGTCTGGTTGGCGGCTCTGGCAGATCCTGTCTGGTTGGCGGCTCTGGCAGATCCTGTCTGGTTGGCGGCTCTGGCAGATCCTGTCTGGTTGGCGGCTCTGGCAGATCCTGTCTGACGAATGGCTCTAGCGGCTCCTGACTGACGAACGGCTCTGACGGCTCGGGGCAGACGGGCGGCTCTAATGGCTCGGGGCAGACGGATGGCTCAGATGGCGCTGGGTAGACGGATGGCTCAGATGGCGCTGGGTAGACGGATGGCTCAGATGGCGCTGGGTAGACGGATGGCTCAGATGGCGCTTGGCAGACGGGCAGTTCAGGCATCGCTGTGCAGAGGGCAGACTCTTGCCGGCTGAGGCGCACTGTAGGCCTGGTGCGTGGTGCCGGAACTGGTGGTACCGGGCTGGGGACACGCATCTCAGGGCTAGTGCGGGGAGAAGGAACAGGGCATACTGGACCCTGGGAGCGCACATTAGGCCTAGTGCGTGGTGCCGGAACTGGTGGTACCGGACTGTGGACACGCATCTCAGGGCTAGTGCGGGGAGCAGCAACAGGACGCACAGGACTCTGGGGACACACAGGAGGCTTGTTGCGTGGTTTAGGCACTGGTGGTAAAGGGCTGGAGACACGCACCATAGGGCTAGTGCGTGGAGGAGGCACTGGTGGTACTGGGTAGGGGCGGGGAGGTGGCGCCGGAAATACCGGACCGTGCATGCGTACTGGCTCCCTTGAGCGCCGAGCCTGCCCAACCTTACCTGGTTGTATGCTCCCCGTCGCCTGACCAGTGCGGGGAGGTGGAATAACCCGCACCGGCCTATGTAGGCGAACCGGGGACACCATGCGTAAGGCTGGTGCCATGTACACCGGCCCGAGGAGACGCACTGGTGACCAGATGCGTTGGGCCGGCTTCATGACATAAGGCTCAACGCTCAGTCTAGCCCGGCCGATACGTGGAGCTGGAATGTACCGAACCGGGCTATGCACGCGTACAGGAGACACCGTGCGCTCTACTGCGTAACACGGTGTCTGCCCGTACTCTCGCTCTCCACGGTAAGTACAGGGAGTAGGCGCAGGTTTCCTACCTGACTTCGCCACACTCCCTTTAAGGCCCCCCCCAAGAAATTTTTGGGTTGTACTCACGGGCTTCCAGCCTTGTCTCCGTGCTGCCTCCTCATATCGCCTCCTCTCGGCTTTAGCTGCCTCCAGCTCTTCACGAGGAAGGCGATATTCTCCCGGTTGTGCCCACGGCCCCTTACCATCCAGTATCTCCTCCCATGTCCAAGAATCCTGTGTAGGTGGGTCCTGTTGCCGCTTTACATGCCGCTTGGTCCTGTATTGGTGGGTAATTCTGTCACGATCGCGTGGAGGATTGACGGACCAAAACGCAGCAGTAGGAAAATAAGCCATCTTCTTTTATTATTGAAGAAGGCAAAATGAAACAAAACACACTTTCAAACTAACCAAAACAAAAACGATCGTGAAGCTAATAAACGTCGTGCACATACAACAGGCTACAAACGTTCTGACATAGACAATTACCCACATCAAACGAAAGCCTATGGCTACCTTAAATAGGGCTCCCAATCAGAGACAACAGAAATCAGCTGTCTCTAATTGGGAACCCATTCAGGCAACCATAGACTCTCCTAGACAACTACACCCAACATAGACACAGCTAGACACATACACTCAACACAAACCCATACACTACACCCAACACCCCCTTTACCATATAACCACCCAAAACCGATAAAACACAAACATTCCCCATGTCACACCCTGACCTAACTAAAATAATAAAGAAAACAAAGAATACTAAGGCCAGGGCGTGACAAAAGGATAACTTTTTAAATGTATTACCATTTTTATGAAATTCACTGAAGAGGATGGTCCTCCCCTTCCTCCTGAGGAGCCTCCACTGATTCTCACATAGGTATTCCTCTTATCTAGGTGGGTAAGGGCAGTGTGGAGTGCATTTGAGATTGCGTCATCTATGGATCTGTTGGGGCGCTATGCAAATTGAAGTGGGTCTAGTTGTCTGGGATGATGGTGTTGCTGTGTGCCATAACCAGCCTTTCAAAGCACATCATGATTACATATGTGATTAATGGATTAGCGTGAAAACAATCCACCAGGGGTTGACTCTCAGTATGATAGTACAACTTCAGTACGTCCTGTAGTCGTGGGAGATTATTGAAAACTGAGGTTATTGTAATACCGCCTTTGAAATGTTCACGCAGACTCCGAGCCTATTTCAATGAGTGCCGAAAAAAATAAAATTAAAATGTAATTGTTGTGCATGTTGTTTAATCCAATAACCATCTGATGTAACAGACTGCTATATTATCTCTCTGCATACTTAATCGGAGCGGACTTAGCCCTGTCACTTTTTATTAACCTCTGTTGAAACGGGAGAAGGGTTTCACTAATCTGCCATTGTTGGGTTTTGCAGTCTGTAGTGCAAAACAGACTTGGCAGTCAGCGCGAAAGTAAAGGCTTTTTAATGATGACGGGCCCCACTGCTATTTGAGCTTATTAAATCGAATAATGTAGTGCTCTTTGAATTAGATAGGAGGGGGATAGTGGTGGTCTGGCAGGGTTTATTTTGGGGGTTAACTGAATTGCGTGTTCCCTTTCCTGTATTCCTTTCTCTCCCTCTCCCACTGGAGGTTGGCAAACAATTTAATCCCCAATGGCCTCTAAATCCGAAGTGTGTGTGTGTGTGTCTGTCAGCAAAAATGTCTTGTCTGGTAGAGACAGTACCCCCAAGTATATGTTGGAGATAATTGTATTTTGTCTATTTTGGTTGTCTAAGTGTTGTATTAGGAATAAAATATGAGCTTCATCAGGAAGTATTTTACTAGGGAAATTCAGTCTCCTGTGACAAGTTGATCTCCTACAGTACAGCAAGGCATCCTCTGCAGCGTCATCACAGCACTTAACTTCTGTGTCCCCGCTGAATGCTATCCTGTAACTTAAACAGATAGCTGATGGCCGGCTTGCACACCCTCCTCCTCCACAGCATCTAACATGGATGAAGTTTCAGCTCAAGAGATAAAGTAGCAGTTATTTCTCATGTGCTTTGCTCATTTAGTCAGTTTGACTGTTCCACTTATTCACTGTTTTCTGACTTGCTGAGCTTGAGGGGATCTGAGTGCCATTTCGCAGCCAGATCTGAGTTGTGTTGATTGAATTAGACAAAGTCGGAAGATAATTAAGAACCGCAAGGCGCTGCAAAACTGTCTGCTCCCAAACTGGTGAAAATGAGACGTTGCCACATCAATGAGCGAGCCCGCTCTGCTGGATGTCAGCACTGGGTTATATCAGTTGACACCCTACCTCCTAGAGCTGGAGCCATTTCTCCCCTCCCTTTCATGTTTATCCAAATAGAATTAATCACAAACCCAAAAAACCCTGCTCCTGACAGTGCAAGACATTTGCAAAGCTTTGTTCCCTTCTTTCACCTAAGCATTTCATGACTTTAAGCTGCCAACAGTAGTTTAGCATAAACACCAAAGAGGTGTATGTGTGACAGTGTAATGTGCATGTTAAGTTTCGTTCCCTGCATTGCCATATAACTGCATTCGAAATATGACTAATTTTAATGCACTAATGCTACAATTTAGGTATAGGTTATTTGTGTAAAGTATTCATGAATAAATAATTCATACATTTTATTGAACACTGACACCTGATCACATTTCCTGGTTTTCACATAGGTTTACTTCATGTAGCCTATTTGCTTCCGTGGGCACTGGTTATCTTTTCTGTCCTTGATAACAGATCATTGATAGTGACAGGCATGGATTTGGTGCTTTCTGACCTTGATGTTCTTGGGCTGCATGTAGTCTCCTGTTCTTTAATGTTCACCCTGCCCTGTTATTCTCCTGACTTTGCAGTTCATATTTGATATATACAATGTTTATAAGACTCCAAAACTTCACAAACTCACAGTAAACACAGACTTGAAGATAAATCATCGGAACATCATGATTCTCTGAACCAGATCCTTTATATTACAACCATAATCCATTCTTCAACACAGAGCAGTCCCATGCAATTCAGTCCCTTCCCAATGCCCCTGAGTTTCCTGTATCAATAAGCCAAAAGGTGACGCATAATGAACAGCTGCTACTTGACTGAAAAACAAATACTTTCCGGTGTTTAATGTAGAACACAGGAGCTGCTCAATTATATGTTTGAGTCATTTATGTACAGGAAAGGGAGTAGGGCAGTTGTCTGAGGCTTGGTCTTTATGTCTGATGATAGTCTATTGGCAGCTCTTCTACACTCTCACTCACCCTCTGTCTATTTCATGCACTTGGTTTATGGATGTTGGCTGGGACGGCCGCTCCCTCTCCTATGTTCGTTTTGGGGTGGGGAGCTGTGAGTAATGGCTATTGAAGATTTGCTGCTTATATATTTGCAATGGAACAGGGGATGGTAACTTACAGTATCACAAGGGGTGAAAAAGGGTGCAGTGTTTTTGTTTGTGAAAAGGGATTTGCCTGCGCAGATCCCTTTGGTGGGCTAGGAGGAAGGCGGGAATGCAGTGAAACACGGGTGCAAAAGGCTAATTTTTAAAGCCACTCACTGGTGCCCATCTCTCACCATGAAGTGGCAAGCGTGGTGAGTGGCTTGTACGTTGTCATGGATACTAAAGCATGGGACCCCAGAGATGGGGAGCAGGGCAATGCCGCCCTGCGTATAGGATTCCTGTCAGGTCTACCCTAATAGATGGCATTGATGGACCATTTGTCATACTCTAATTGTTCCAGCAAACACGAAATACCCACTAGTAAAAACAGTGGTAGGTCGCTGGGCTTTTAAAGCGGGGAAATGGGAAGGGGATGCGTTGATACACTGTCTAGCACTCTCACTTAAAGAGACAATGCCTCTGTTCCGTTGTTCAGGCCAGCTGGACTGATTAGACCAGGAAGAGTGGTGGTGGTGGTGAGGTGAAAGCAGGCAGAGGAAAATAAAGAAAGCTAATCATAAAGCAAACGGCAGTCACTTCTCTGTATCGATGTGGCTAGATGGGGGTGAAGCAGGCTGAGAAGTGTTGACAGCCTGGGGAACAACAGTGGTGGGGTTGGGAGTGATTCGTTCTCTCTCCCCTCTTTATTCTACCAGTGAAATGCTGTGGGATAATGCTTGTCCAAGATAATAAATAAAGCAGGGCAGAAGCATAGATTCATGGCTGGGAATAGCACTTCTCTCTTTGACACCCGGAGACGGCCAGACTCCTGAGTTGAGTACAAATTGCACTGGGTACAAAGGTATTACTTGTTCGGCCCTGTATTGGCATGGCTCCTGTGTTTCTGGTAATGCTGTTGAGATTAATCTGGTAGTATATCCCTGATGGATGGCTTTCCTCCTAGGCTTCCCTGGTAAGCAGGAGGATCTCTGGATCAAATATGCAGACTGCAGACCTCTGGGATCACCCAGGTATTTAAGGGTTCAAGTTAAATTAGCATGTTGAACCCCCTCCCCATCTTACATCCATAGGTCCTAATTCTGTGAAACCTGGACAGATCCTCCTGGAGATAAAGATTAAACGTGATGGCGTAGTGCCATGACTCCAGATGGAGAGAATAGTTTAGGACCTGACAACAATACGTCACTTTAATCATTCATGGAGCCCTGTCAGGAGCATAATAATTATGAATTTGGAACATATTGTTAGCAATTCCAAAAACCCAAATTTGGTACTTTTTAATAAAATTCAAGGTGATTTTCCCTGAAAGTATGTGTGTTAAGTTTTCCCCCTGACCTTGTACCCCAATTATTGTCATAGTTATGCAGCAAGTGCTAACGTTACGAGGTGATGAGTCTGTCAGTGGGGCCAGGAGGCCTGGATCCCAGAGACCTGTGGTGAGATGAGTGTTCGTAGGGTCACAGCGTGACGGCCCAGCACTTTAGCGTGACCTGGCTGCTCACCTCCAGCCTGATGGACAGATTAAAGGACCATTAAGTATAATTACAATTTCAGTTGGAGAAGCGAACTCAGAAATGGTTACAAATTGATTCCCTACCCCATCTGCCTTTTAAATTCTGCATTTCATTAGATTCATCTACTTTTACTATCAACAAGTTTGCACTTTTGACAGGTGTGGTGGTGTGGGAATGGAAACTTCACAGTGCTGGCGACTCGAAGTGTAAGGGGTGCGAAATATTTTATTTTGCTGTTGCTTCAGGTATTTTGAAATACATTTTTCTCTGTTTTCCCACTGAATCCAATTGTGACATGTCCAGTCAAATTGTATTTGATGGCTGCAGAGGAGACAGTGACAGGTAGTTCCAATGTGATCCTATGTGCTGCTGTGTGTGTGGCCTGACTTGCTGTCTGTCCGTCTGTTTGTCTGGTTATGTCAAATGTGGTGATGTTGGCGCAACATTGGCTGGGTGTTGCCGTGGTTTGCCAGCTTTGTATGTGGAGCACAGGATGGTAATGTACTCATCTCTGTATCCATAAGAAAACCCACACTACCGCCCAAGAGAAATTGGTTGATGTCATCATCTCAGGTGGAGGCCCAGGCGGCAGACAAAGTTTTCCCAGTTTTACATCAACACTAATGTTTATTTAAAAAAAAATCTTTACGGTAACCTTCCCCTCTCCTTCTCATTTGGGGCGATTATTACACCCATAGTGAGAACAAACAGTTTCTCTACTTAATAATTCTCATCACTTTCATCTGATATTCAGTTACCACGGGCAATTTAGTAGTTGAATATTTTTGTGAAAAATTCATTTATTATCGCTGTACGTTATGAATCTGGAGAGACATAGAGTGGAGTGGTGGAGGATTTTAAATGGTGTCTGTGGAGCGAGGGATCCAGGGGAAGGTAATGTGTTCTAATGTTCTCAGCCATATGCATTGTTTTCAGGGCTCATCGGTTTTACATCGATTCCCACTGAAGTGTTTAATTGCATCATGAATATGATCTAATTCCGTCCTTTTCTTGGAAACTGGAGCACTCTCTGCCAATGATGTACGGCCTTGACAGCGCCACATCAGGATGTATCTTATATGGAATGTAAATTATAGTGTTAAATTAGCCCGGAAAGATAACTAGCTGGCACGGGGAATGGACTCAACAGTTTAATTTAGTGTCAAAAGGCCGTGAAGGGATAAATCACCTCTTTCTCTCCCCATCACAGGGTGGAATTATTTCCCTTCCCTTTGACTGTATGTATTGTATTTCAGTGCTGCTGCAGGAGTTCTTGTGAAGTTCAAACGTTATGTTTTTTTGCATGGCATCAACTGACTGGTGCCTGTTGGTCGTAGTCAGAACACCTGCTATGTGGTCTCAGACCTCTTATTCCACAGATCATTCCCTCTGTTCCCTGGGGGTCTGCATTGCCATATACATGTAATGCAATTTCACACCAGTAATCCTGCGGTACTGTAGGGTCTGGTCGAAAATGGACCCGTCCTGGCTACTTGCATTTCCCCTTTTCATTCTTCCTCTTTCTATTCCTTCTCCAATCCTTCCCTGACTGTCCTATTCTGAGTAAGAGTGATTCCTCATGAAACCAGGACAAAAACTAAACAAAACATTGAATAATAATTTAGAAATAGTTGCCATATTAATAACCCCTTTAAGACTTTGTAAGTGCTACAGAGCAAACATTGATGCCATATGAAGCTTTACCACTTGCTCTGTAATATGAGGAGTATTTTCATTTCAATTAAAAAAGATTTACATAAAATTATGAATATTTAAAAATAGAAACATGAATACTGCAAAAAACACCAATATCCCACTTTGGAACGTTGATATGTCCGTAGAGTATGTTATGTTCAACAACATATAGAAAAATTAGCAAAATCAATAATGGTGTTTTTTTCAAGATTGATGTTTGTCTTTCAGTAATCATAAATGTATTTGAATAAAAGCTGTGGATTTAAAAAACTCCTCATATTACAGAGCAAGCTGTAAAGCTTCATATGGCAGCAATTTTTGCTTTGCAGCAAAAATTGTAGGAAAAGACATTTCTCACCACCTACTATTGGGAATAGACATTCCTCACCACCTACTATTGGGAATAGACATTCCTCACCACCTACTATTGGGAATAGACATTCCTCACCACCTACTATTGGGAATAGACATTCCTCTCCACCTAATATTGCTGATTTTGACACTTTACCAGAGAAAAGGGCCTTTACATGATCAAGAGGGGCTGTTGTTTTCCTTCTTGTTTTCCTCCGGGGGGGGGGGGTTGTTGGGTTTAGGGGGGGAATTGGTATGTTAAATGAGCTATGGGAGGTCTGCTGAGGTGTTTTTTTTAGGTTCAGTCAGACGAGAATTGCTGTGTTGGGAGTTTGAGGCAGCTGTGTGAAGTCATTTTCCAGGAGCGCAAGCGGGAGAGAGGTGCGGATTAGACAGCGCTTCTGAGCCGGAACAAGTCTGTCTGGGAAGGGATGAAGGCTACAAACAATAGATCTAATTCCCCGCTCACACTGATAGACAGCAGAGGCACTCACACACCCAGTGTGAATTAGGCCTATTTGCTACTCTCACAGTCTGAACTGAGCGTGCCATAGCACAGGAGCTGCCCGACAGAGAGAAGCTGACACGTTCTTTACATCCTAGCCTTTCTCCTGATCTTCCCCTATTTCTGTTTCCAACCGACCTCCAAAAACTGTCTCCACTTTTCGTGTTTTTGTTTCATGTGCTGCAGGTCTTCATTATTTGTGACATAAACATGAACACACAGCAGAAAACAGGCTCCAGCATTGTGTTGGAGGGGGAGAAAGGGCATTCCACTGGCGGTGCAGAGAATGTGTGCACCTGTGGCCCCATTGATTGCGTGTTTGAAACTCCAATGCTGAGAAGTTCATGCCTTTTTAATGTCAGTAATGCTTTGCCTCAGGTCATGCAATAGCCCCGAGGTTAGGGAGGGTTCGGGAGGGTTCACGAGAGTGGATAAGCTGAATCACAACAGCCCTCCTCCCCCAATCAAACCAAACACACCCAGTGCCACCTTCTCTCTCACACACACACACACACACACACACACACACACACACACACACACACACACACACACACACACACACACACACACACACACACCCCTGACCCCCAGAGCCATGTGGTAGGGTAGAGATCAATGTCACTGACCAAAATGGATTTTGTCCCTCTTCTCTTCCCTCTGATTGGGGACAGTAATGGGTCAACCTCTGTTTGGTTGTCGACAACTGTTAACGCAGCAGGTAAATAAGCATTTCTATTAGACTGTCGTGACCTGTACATGTAACATGCATGCTTGTGTTTGGTTTGGAGCCTACTACTGTGAATGTTTCCTCAGGTAGCCCTCAAACAGTTTCCATGTCAGGATTGTATCTTGCTTTTCAATACCTCATTTAGTATTCAAACAGGAGCTAAATAGCAGCCTGAATGTTTAGAGAAGTGTAGTTATGTGGCGAGTGAATGAGGGAGATGTTGGTATACAGACCCGCTCTCTCCTCTGTGCTTCTCTCTCCCATGTCGGCCATCTCCACCCTGTGTGCCCAGTAATGAGCTGTGGTGGACATGCCTTGTGTTCCCAGGCTAAATTCAATCTCTGGTCTCTGAATGGAGGGAATGGCTCTTTGTGTGTCTTTGAGAGGCAGTGAAATGAAATGGTGTGCACTGAGTGAAGCTGATTTAGAGTCCTGAGAAGAACATGTGGATGCCTGGCAGGCAAGGTTGTGTGTGTGTGTGCGTGTGCGCATTTATGCACATGTCTGAGTGAATGCATGTACGTGTGTGTCAAGGAATGTGCTGCCTTGTTGGGTGTCTATTGAATTCGTTTTTTTATTTAACTCTGCATTACCAAATGGTCTGCCAAAAATACTGTCTGAATGAAAATCTCTAGCCCGCTGGTTCATCATTGAGAAACTCATTGTGCTCTCATTGTGACCCATTACGGGGACTGGTGAAGGACCAAGCAATAGGCTAAGTGATTTTATGAGCCAATGTCATTGGCACAAGTCTTATTCTTTTTTCCAGGAATGCATTTTCCCTTTAAATGGCAACAAACTACATTTGCACTTAAAACATATTATTTAATCTTCTGTTATTTTACATACAAATTGCATCCTGGGCGATGCATTCATCATTGCTCATATCCACCCTGCTCCTAAATGAAAAATGGATCTGAAATGAATAATGGATCTCTCGCTTTAGTATCATTTTCTGTTACTTGAATATAGTCATGTTTCTTCCCCTGCATTCTTTTCCAAATGTTCTTCCTAGTTGCCTGGAAGAGGTTGTGATGTGTGAAGGGATGATATGTTCTTCCTAGTTGCCTGGAAGAGGTTGTGATGTGTGAAGGGATGATATGTTCTTCCTAGTTGCCTGGAAGAGGTTGTGATGTGTGAAGGGATGATATGTTCTTCCTAGTTGCCTGGAAGAGGTTGGGATGTGTGAAGGGATGATATGAAGTGCAGAAATGGGGATTTCAGAACGAGAAAGCTTCACTCTTAAATAAGTCTGTAGGGAAGTTTGCCATCATCTATCTCTGGCACAATAACCCTGGTTGTGGTTCTTCATTCTATAGTATTTTGTGTTGGTGTTTTGCGATGTTTCTGTTTTATATGATAGGCTTATGGATCGGTACTGGAGGCATACATAATAGGGGTTGTGGTTGGGTATTCACAGGTGGCTTATGGATGGTAGAGCTGGGATGGGCGGTTGTCCTTTGGGAGGTTATGGGTGGGCAGTGTAGTGTGAACCTGGCAGAGTTGGGGTTGAGTACCCTGGTCCTGTGTCTTTATCTGTAATTACATGGTGGAGCTTGGTGAGATTGGGCAGAACTCTAAAGCCCTGTAGATATCTCTTCAGGGACACCGTGCTCCAGGCTGCAGGCATACAGACAGCAGTGTCTGGGAGTGTGAAGCAGAACCAGCCCTCATCATGCTGTAATCCCACCACAGACGTTTTCCCCTGGGACCAGGGCTGGTGTTCCTTCCTGTCCTCTACGGTTCTGGTTCTGTGGTCTGGCTGCCTGGCGTACTCTGCCGAGAAGCCTGCTGAGGCGCCGGGAGAGGCAGCCCATTCTGTCGTGCTCTAGTTGTTCTTGTCGGTTTGTCATCCCTAAAGTTTCCAGCGTATCCTAGGAGACGTCCTGACACTCAGTTGCAGATGGTAGCCGGTGGACCATGGCAGTTTATGTCACATTGTGTATTGGAATTCACAGTAGGAATGAAATATGAAACAAATATGTCATTATACTTATGTGTTTTCGACTCATCTATCCATTTCCCTTGAACACCTCCCTCCTACTTGTATCTCAACCTTGCCAGGATTATAGGATGAAATACCTGATTTGTCTGAGACATTGTGAAGGTCAATTTATTTTACTCAGGTGGCATCCAGCTAATGGTAATATATACTGTGATGCTGCTGGTTAATTTACTTGTTGCATCTGACTGGTCCACTTCACAGTAATAACAATAATTGCATTATGAAAAAGAGGACACTTTGTCCTGGATTTAACATCTTCATACTCTGTTGTGATGATGATGTTTGGCTTCACCATAAAGAAGAACAGAGAACAAACTTCAGCACAAATGAAGAGGGCAGAATTATTCCCACTCAGTTAAGTGTCTTTTGAAGTTTAATCTGCAAAACCCAATAAGAGGATGCAAAGTGGAGCCTGTGAGTCAACAGTCCCGGTGTTTGATGGGTAAACGGACAGTAAAATGGATGATCTGAAGAGACGTTCATCTTTCTTTAGGCAAATTGGGCTGCTAGGCGACTAATTGATTGCGTGACTTGCTGATACAATCAAAGCTCCGGCCTGATTTATGACGATAAATCGATTGATTAATTAGATTTCCTGTGATGGAGGGGGAACCCTGCGATGGCGGTGAAGAGTGGGGGAAAGACACCTCCAAGTCATACATCCATCGTTGAGCCGACAGCCATGAGGGTTTAGTGTGGTACTGAGAGCAGCCTAGATCTCACTGCTGACATTTCCAACGCGCCGGCTACCTCTGACCCGTCTGACCCGCTCTCCAGATTAACCTGCACATGTTCACATAAACACTGCTGATATTAAAAAGATGGGGAGGGAGAGACGTGTGAAAAAATGAAGTGTGACTTTTTCAGTTTATCGGGTGCATTCATCATTAGGGGAACAACTAAAAAAATCTATTGCACATTCCAGAGTAAATAAAAACTTATCTTGAACAGGGTAATACGAGTGCCTCTTGTTGACTCTGCATATTACGTTTAGCTGGGTGTTTAAATGCTGATTTAAAGCAAGATGGAGCCCATTCTCACCTGTAAACACTTTATGGCCCTTTTGAGAGACATGGCAGGGAACTGGCTGTGTGGTACCCACTCCACACCCTCCTGCACACACGTACAGTACAGTTCATGCACACACATGCATACATGCAGACGTACACACATACACCCCTCCGAGGAGAGCAGCTACAATAAACTGTGTGGTGTGGACATCAGGGATGCTTTTTATTTGCTGTTTGTCAGAAAAGGCTGTTCTGGTGATGTGATGTGCAGCATCTTACAAAACCCCTCTCTGCCGTCCTCCTGAGATCAGTACAGTACTATACAGTATACTAATGATTAAGCTGCATTGGGCAGCTCTTTGTCCAGATGTTATTTGCCTTGATAATACAATAACAAATACAGGCAGTTCATTTTATTTAGGCCTACATTATGACAGTTACTGTGTTCACCAAAGCAATCTACTATGCTATTGCAAATCTATAAATGGTTTTCCTATTGCAAATCTCACATAAAATACCCATTCATGGGATGTTAACTTATCTGCTGGGTCTTGCAGCCTTTGTGACAGCAGCACTCTAAGTTTTACACTGCTTGTTGTCAGCCCAGGTTGTATTTTCACTCTCACAGTTCAATTTAAATAAATGTATTTTTGGTTCAAATGCTGGAAAATTAGAAGAGAGAGAGAGCGAGGTAGAGCGAAAGAGAGGGAGATAGTGGGAGAGAATAAAGGAGCCTCTCTCTCAGACAGGTGGCCCTGGTTCATGATGCCGGGCCCCAGGGGCCCCTGGAACACTGTGAGAGAGAGAGGAGGGACGAGTCTGGTGTGAAACGCAGCCCTCTCTCCTCACCTGAAATATTTAGATTCTTCTGGCGGCGGCGCTTTGATCTTCCTGCAATCGACAAGGGAAAATAGGGTGGAGAAAACAACAAAAAACAAGAGGAAGATCAGCACACCTGAGAATGAACAGATTGGCATTTTCTTAAGAGAGAATAAACAATCGCAGGTTATCCGTGTGTGTTTCACTGCTCCACTATAGTCATTTGTGGTGAAAAGTGGGCCAATGTGGTGATGACTTTATTTGTAGAGCTTTACCGAGTCTTATCTTATTCTCATGCTGAAATTAATGGTTGATTTATGAGAGAGAATCGTCCATCGCAGTCCATTCGTACAGTAATTGTAGAGCATCACTCTTAAAATATATATACACTACTGTTCAAAAGTTTGGGGTCACTTAGAAATATCCTTGTTTTTGAAAGAAAAGCACATTTGTTGTCCATTAAAATAACATCAAATTAATCAGAAATACAGTGTAGACATTGTTAATGTTGTAAATGACTGTGGTAGCTGGAAATGGCAGATTTTTTACTGGAATATCTACATAGGCGTACAGAGGCCCATTATCAGTAACTTTCACTCCTGTGTTACAATTGCACGTTGTGTTAGCTAATCCAAGTTTATCATTTTAAAAGGCTAATTGATCATTAGAAAACCCTTTTGCAATTATGTTAGCACAGTTGAAAACTGTTGTTCTGATTTAAAGAAGCAATAGAACTGGCCTTCTTTAGACCAGTTGAGTATCTGGAGCATCAGCATTTGTGGGTTCGATTACAGGCTCAAAATGTCCAGAAACAAAAATCTTTCTTCTGAAACTTGTCAGTCTATTGTTGTTCTGAGAAATGAAGGCTATTCCATGCGAGAAATTGCCAAGAAACTGGAGTTCTCGTACAACGCTGTGTACTTCTCCCTTCACAGAACAGTGCAAACTGTCTCTAACCAGAATAGAAAGAGGAGTGGGAAGCCCCGGTGCACAACTGAGCAAGAGAACAAGTACATTAGAGTGTCTAGTTTGAGAAACAGTCACCTCACAAGTCCTCAACTGGCAACTTCATTAAATAGTACACACAAAACACCAGTCTCAACGTCAACAGTGAAGAGGCGGCTCCGGGATAATGGCCTTCTAGGCAGAGTTGCAAAGAAAAAGCCATATCTCAGACTGGCCAATAAAAATAAAAGATTAAGATTTGCAAAATAACAATTTGTAGACCTCCACAAGTCTGGTTCATCCTTGGAAGCAATTTCCAAACGCCTGAAGGTACCACGTTCATCTGTACAAACAATAGTACGCAAGTATAAAAACCATGGGACCACGCAGCCGTCAAATCGCTCAGGAAGGAGACGCGTTCTGTCTCCTAGAGATGAACGTACTTTGGTGCGAAAAGTGCAAATCAATCCCAGAACAACAGCAAAGGCCCTTGTGAAAATGCTGGAGGAAACAGGTACAAAAGTATCTATATCCACAATAAAACGAGTCCTAGGACATAACCTGAAAGGCCGCTCAGCAAGGAAGAAACCACTGCTCCAAAACCGTCATAAAAAAGATAGACTACGGTATGCAACTGCACTCGGGACAAAGATCGTACTTTTTGGAGAAATGTTCTCTGGTCTGATGAAACAAAAATAGAACTGTTTGTCCATAATGACCATTGTTATGTTTGGAGGTAAAAGGGGGATGCTTGCAAGCCGAAGAACACCATCCCAACCGTGAAGCACGGGGGTGGCAGCATCATGTTATGGAGGTGCTTTGCTGCAGGAGAGACTGGTGCACTTCACAAAATAGATGGCATCATGAGGGAGGAAAATTATGTGGATATATTGAAGCAACATCTCAAGACATCAGTCAGGAAGTTAAAGCTTGGTCGCAAATGGGTCTTCCCAATGGACAATGACCCCAAGCATACTTCCAAATTTGTGGCAAAATGGCTTAAGGACAACAAAGTCAAGGTATTGGAGTGGCCATCACAAAGCCCTGACCTCAATCATATAGAACATTTGTGGGCAGAACTGAAAAAGCGTGTGCGAGCAAGGAGGCCTACAAACCTGACTCAGTTACACCAGCTCTGTCAGGAGGAATTGGCCAGAATTCACCCAACTTATTGTGGGAAGCTTGTGGAAGGCTACCCAACATGTTTGACCCAAGTTAAACAATTTAAAGGCAATGCTACAAAATACTAATTGAGTGTATGTAAACTTCTGACCCACTGGGAATGTGATGAAAGAAATTAAAGTTTAAATATATCTTTCTCTCTACTATTATTCTGACATATCACATTCTTAAAATAAAGTGGTGATCCTAACTGACCAAAGACAGGGAATTATTACTAGGATTAAATGTCAGGAATTGTGAAAAACTGAGTTTAAATGTATTTGGCTAAGATGTATTTAAACTTCCGACTTCAACTGTGTATATATACAGTACCAGTCAAAAGTTTGGACACTCCTACTCATTCAAGGGTTTTTCATTATTTTTACTATTTTCTACATTGTAGAATTATAGTGAAGACATCAAAACTACTGTAAGGGTCAAATAGCCCTTACACGGCCTGGAGATGTGTTCGGTCATTGTCCTCTTGGAAAAACAAATGATAGTCCCACTAAGCGCAAACCAGATGTGGTGGCGTATTGGTGTGGTAGCCATGCTGGGTAAGTGTGCCTTGAATTCTAAATAAATCACTGACTGTGTCACCAGTAAAGTACCATCACACCTCCACCTCCATGCTTCACGGTGGGAACCACACATGCGGAGATCATCTATTCACCTACTCTGCGTCTCACAAAGACACGGTTGTTGGAAACCAAAATCTCAAATTCAGACCAAAGGACAGATTTCCACCTGTCTAATGTCCATTGTCCAACACTTTTGGAATCATGTAGTAAAGAAAAAACTGTTAAACGAATCAAAATATATTTTATATTTGAGATTCTTCAAAGTAGCCACCCTTTGCCTTAATAATATCTTTGCACACTCTTGGCTATCTATCAACCTGCTTCACCTGGAATGCTTTTCCAAGTGCTTTTCCTTCCAGTCTTGAAGGAGTTCCCACATATGCTGAGCACTTTTCCTTCACTCTGCGGTCCAACTCACCCCAAACCATCTCAATTGGGTTGAGGTCGGGTGATTGTCGAGGCCAGGTCATCTGATGCAGATCTCCATCACTCTCCTTCTTGGTCAAATAGCCCTTACACGGCCTGGAGATGTGTTCGGTCATTGTCCTCTTGGAAAAACAAATGATAGTCCCACTAAGCGCAAACCAGATGTGGTGGCGTATTGGTGTGGTAGCCATGCTGGGTAAGTGTGCCTTGAATTCTAAATAAATCACTGACTGTGTCACCAGTAAAGTACCATCACACCTCCACCTCCATGCTTCACGGTGGGAACCACACATGCGGAGATCATCTATTCACCTACTCTGCGTCTCACAAAGACACGGTTGTTGGAAACCAAAATCTCAAATTCAGACCAAAGGACTGATTTCCACCTGTCTAATGTCCATTGCTCGTGTTTCTTGGTCCAAGCAAGTCTCTTCTTCCTATAGGTGTTATTTACAAATGGTGTCTTTGCAGCAATTTGACCATGAAGGCCTGATTCACGCAGTCTCCTCTGAACAGTTGATGTTGAGATGTGTCTGTTACTTGAACTCTGTGAAGCATTTATTTGGGCTGCAATTTCTGAGGCTGGTAACTCTTATGAACTTATCCTCTGCAGCAGAGGTAATTCTGGGTCTTCCTTTCCTGTGGCGGTCCTCACGAGAGCCAGTTTCATCATAACGCTTGATGGTTTTTGCGACTGCACTTGAAGAAACTTGACATTTTCCAGATTGACTGACCTTCATGTCTTAAAGTAATGATGGATTGTAATTTCTCTTTGCTTATTTGAGCTGTTCTTGCCTCAATATGGACTTGGTCTTTTACCAAATAGGGCTATCTTCTGTATACCATCCCTACTTTATCACAACACAACTGATTGGCTCAAATGCATTAAGAAGGAAATAAATTCCACAAATGAACTTTTAACAAGGCACACTTGTTAATTGTAATGCATTCCAGGTGACTAACTCATGAAGCTGGTTGAGAGAATGCTATAAGTGTGCAAAGCTGTCATCAAGAAAAAGGGTGGCCACTTTGAAGAATCTCAAATCTCAAATATATTTTGATTTGTTTAACACTTTTTTGGTTACTTCATGATTCCGTATCTGTTGTTTCATAGTGTTGATGTCTTCACTATTATTCTACAGTGTAGAAAATAGTAAAAATAAAGAAAAACCCTGGAATGAGTAGGTGTTTCCAAACTTTTGACGGGTACTGTGTGTATATATATATATATTTTTTTTTAAGAGTGATGCTCTACAGTTCCTTTGCCTTTCACAACTACGAATGGACTGCGATGGACGATTCTCTCTCAGAAACCAAACATTCATTTCAGCATGAGAATTAGACAACACTCAGTAAAGCTCTACAAATAAAGTCATCACCACCACGTTGGACCACTTTTATATACAGTCAAATCTTTATCATTCACATCCAGTCTCCATTTTACCAGACCTTATTTGACCTGTTGAGGTTATGTTTTCACTCAGGTTTCAACCCCCCAGCTTGCTAATGAATCCAGGGAGGTCTAATCAGTCAGTGGCCATGTATTACAGTATGACAATAGACATCCTGATTGTAACCACAGACTTGGAGATGAGGAGAACAATGGCCTGGCTTAATGATGATAAATAAGCTCTGCTAATTGGCCGTTCAATTAGAATGTTCACCCATAGATAGCAGTTTGAAGGTTCTAATTGGAGGACATTTAAAGACATCCCTAGGATTCTAGATTCAATGGAAGGGCTATGTTAAGGCTGCAGTTTTTATTAGTATTTTTTTTAAGGTGCTGTATCAACTGAAAAATACCATAATGGTAATGTGTTACCCTTTCTTATCAGTGGTTGTGTGTGCATGTGCACGTGCCTGCTTGCATGTGCGTGCACGCATGTGTTTAAAAAGAGAAAGAAGCGTTGACGGGACAATGTGCTTTGGTGCATCAGGCTCTAAAACTCCCTAAATGAAGCTGGCTGTGACGAACAATGTCTGACAACACCAGTCCCACCTTTTGCTGATGGTTGTAACGCTCACACGCCTCTCATCCCCTTTGTGAGATTTAGCTTGCTGTTTAAAGACAGCCTGACTGACTGGGGATTAATTATTTGGGATGATTTATCAGGTTTACTAGTCCAGGGTTTAGAAAGGTGTCAAAATTAAATGTGATTTTCAGCCTACACAAACTGTTCAACACCACCACTTTCTACTTCCTATGTACAGTACTACTGCTGCACAGTGGACACTCTGATACCAATCACTGTATGGTCTAAACACAGTGAACACTTCGGTACCAATCACTGTATGGTCTGAACACGGTGGAGAGTGGAGTAGTGGAAATGAGAGCAGTTGAATGAACAGGGAGGTATTATAGTAGACAGTTGTGTAGAGATGTAGAGAGCTGCTTGCCTGTCAGTCGGTCGGTCAGCCCAGGGAGGGAGGCCAGATAAGGGCTCATCCTATATATGGACAGAAGCCAGCCAGCCAGCCGAGGCTCTGCCTGCCCTGAACCCCTCTCCCTCCCCAGCCTTGTTTTTATTTTTCTCCACCCCTCAGCGGCTGGGGGTGCCAGTAATAACGTTGAGGCCAGACTAGACTGCAGCGATCGGGGCCATTGATTGTGGTGATTTGATTTATAGATCGATCCCACTCTCAAATGTGGCGTCTGAGATGCGGGGCCAATCTTAGACGGCTATGGCCAATCTGGTGCCCTACAGAGAATAGTAGGGGATAAGGAATGTATAAAAGGAAACTAGACTTATCTTAATCACACACTGACTCCAGTGCTGCCTTGCTACGACCTGTGTGTGTGTGTGTGTGTGTGTGTGTGTGTGTGTGTGAGCTTGCATGCAATGTGTGTTTGTGTCTCTTGGTGTGCGTATGCGGTGGGGGTTGTGAGGCTCCACAGTCACCAGGCAGAACAGAGTGGATCTATAAATTGATGGAATTCAAAGCCTCCAGCATCGATTACCATTATAACTAACAGCAGCACACAGAATGTCTGATTATTTTTAGACAAAGATTCTGTGCTCTCAGCAGCAATTCTGCTGATGCTGTCACACTTTCAGACATTTGCCTATGATTGCAATTAGATGAGATGCAAAAAGAAAAATAATACCCATCTGCATTTTCCCCTGTCCTCCTCGCCCTATTTTCCCCTTTATTTGTGCTGTCCAAGCCCGCTGCATACAATAGTGTGTGACTGTGAGTCTACATTCTATTGCAGTATCTTGGTAGTTTTTCCCACCATGTTTTGTCTTTGTGGAATGCCAAGAAACAGCTTATGGCCACAGATGTAATCGAAAGGAGTAGGTTTAATGAATCAATTTCAAATGTACTGTTTTACAATATAGTAGCTTCACATTTTTACAGAAAACATTTTATACATGCTTCTCACACACTACTGATTTTATGTATGTTATGTATAGAATGTTTTACATACGAATGTCAGTGGATATGAATGATTTGTAGTGGGATTGATGGACTAAGAAGCTTTAATAAGCATTAATATTATTACTACTTGCTAACATCAATGTTTGCAATGGTCCAATGGTGATTTATTTCATAGCATTGTCGATACATTGTAGTACCAAAAATATGATGTTCCTGATATCAATATCTCTCCACTGCTTTCTTATCACCATTATCCTCCATTTTGCTTGTCTTGTTTTTCACGTCCCTCTGTGGAGTCTAAAAGGACCACTCCCTGCAGTCTTTTCAGCAACACAACACACGAGCTTAAATACCTGACCCACTCATTGCTGTGTGACTGGCTTTGTCAGGACATATGACTTCTCCTCCACAGAGGCTGTCTTCAGCTCCTCCACAGACACTGTCCTCCGCAGGACCAGGCCTGGGCACTCCCTCCCTCCCTCTGGACCGGCCCTGCTCAGCATCCCCCTTACCCCCTCTCCTCCTCCTCCTACCCCCACCACTTCCCCACCCCAGCGATAGCTCTGCCCTCCCTAGGGGAAACTCATCAATTACATCCGGATGTTTGACTGGCAGAGGCTTAATGACAGGAGCTCGGTATTGACCTGACTGCTACACACTGAAAATTCGGTCCCGATCGCCTTTTTTAAAACCTTGTCAAACGATTCCTGGGAAATTCTTCTTTGCACAGGGAATCAAACTTGTTTACTCCCCCTATTTTCAATGTAAGTAATCAAGAGTATAGTAGCTCTAGATGTGTGTGTTGTTTTGGACTCTTCAGGCGGATTCATGGAGATAAGTGAATCTTATCAGAGACCTCAGTTGCCCATAACTCAAGGTGAAATGGATCAGCTTTGATTAGTGAGGTGTAAAATATTTTGGTTCAAGAGACTTCAAGTACACTGTGTTGTACAGTTGCTCCATCATCCGTCTCTTCAAGAAAACCAAACAGGCAAACAATGTTCTGCTTCAGTTCCCTTCAAGAACGTGGGCAGACACCAGGTTTCATTTGATGTGCTATTGCCCAGCCTTTTCAGCTATTGTTGTTTTACTCATATAGATGTATTGCTCTCATTGGTTGTCACGACTCCGCCGAAGTCGGTTCCTCTCCTTGTTCGGGCGGCGTTCGGCGGTCGATGTCACCGGCTTTCTAGCCACCGCCGATCCAACTTTCATTTTTCCATTTGTCTTGTCTTGTTTTCCTACACACCTGGTTTCAATTCCCTCAGTATTAGACGTGTATATAACCCTCTGTTCCCCCCCATGTCTGTGTGTGGAATTGTTTGTTGTTTCGTGTATGTGCACGCTAGACTGGTTTGCGCTGGGTTATGTCAACCCATATTGTGTTTAGTGTTCTTAGTGCCGTGTGTTTTGTTCGCCGAAATAAAAGGCTCCTTTGGCTACCCAACTGCTGCTCTCCTGCGTCTGACTCCCTTACAGCCAGTTACGCATACCTAACAGGTTGAGCTACTCACAATTGAATGGAAACTGAAATCCATGGTATATTTGATGCCATTTGGTAAGTTTATACGTTTTACATTCCTTGCCCAACACTAGACGGATGCTTTCACTTTTGCAATTAATAAACTTGGTGGAGACTTTGAGGATATACTGCAAACACTGAACTATACACTCCATTTACACTTTACCCACATAACCAGTGGTTGACCTGGGATGAAAGAAGTGCAGGAGCTGTCTTTTTCCAAGTTGGTCCATTAGACTATGTTCACCGAAATTCACAAACGATATTATGCTGTAGAGACCTCATGATTATTCACTGTTAAGGGTTCCTACACATTTTCCATGACTTCTCCATGACTTAACCACATTTTCATGAAGAAGTTACATGAAAAAGTAACCATTATTGACCCTAGAAGGCTGCTGTGTCTGATCCCATGCAGGCCTACCATCTCCTGCCATTGTGCTCTTGATCACGGCACTTAACCGCCCACAAAGTAGAACTGCACTATTAGTCACATGTTAACATGTGGTCAACCCTCCACCTGGACAGCTCCTGGGTGTGCAGGCTTGGCTTTTGATCCAGCCCTGGAACACCCAAGTCTGCTTATCAAGGTCCTGTTGAGTAGCTGATGTTTAGTCTACAATGTGGTTAGACCAGGACTTGAACAAAAGCCTGCACACCCAGTAGCTATCCTGGAGGATGGTTGTCACCCTTGATATAAATTTATTGCAACATTACAACCAAATATTTTTGTCTTTATAAAATGATTCCCTCATTCAATAAATCAGGGATCAAATGGATAAGGTAGGCTACTTCAAAGCAAGGTATCTAATTAGACATGTTTAAGGCTCAAATATTCATGTTTCAGGGTAGATTTTTAACATTACATGGCTACTGTTTAATAGAGGGGAATCCCAGCTTTCCAACGGTGCAGGTGGAAAGGCGACAAAGACATTAATGCTTAGTTAAGCTCGATAACTGCTACAAGTTATGTTTTGAATTGGCTATCTAGTTAGTCTGTTGTCTGACATTATTTTATACGTGCTGCTGAAATGTCGCGCTCTCTTCTCGGGCAACGGCCCACACACGCAGCACACACTGGCAGGCACTGAAGAGTCATTCCGATAATGGCTGATATGTAGATTAAGTGGTTGATCATATTTAAAAGTGTGACTTCATTAATTATATTAACACAAATGAAACTCATTTTATGACTTTTCATGACCTCCAAACCCTCATTTGACAACTTGGAATAGTGCATCATGCGTATTCATGACAGATTTGCGCAATCTCGAACAGCCTACTGTCACGCACAGAGTCACAGACTAGTGGCAAATAAACTTGAACAAAGTGGAATCAGGAAATAAATGCCCACTCTCCATTAATCTTCAATGCATTCTGCTTTGATCAACCTTCTTTTTCTTCTGTGTGTGAGTCTGGGCCGGCAATAGGCTACTTAGTTTTATAGAGGAGCCGGGAACCAATTCCCCAAAAATTAGAAGTGCCAGAACGGTGCTGCGGACAGCTCCGGCCCAAATTAAGCACTGCACATAATTACAATGTAAATATATATGTTATTGGACTCTTCATGTGAAGAAGCAACCAAACATTGTGTTAAATTTGACTGAAATGAGGCATCAATGTGATTTGCTTTACTTTAAAGTCTCTTCATGGACAATAAAGGGCTGGGCAATTCAGAATCAGCACTATAATCCACACAAAGCCACTTCTAACAGGATTCTCTCTCAGCCAGATTAGCTGGTGGTCTAGGGCTGCTTGAATCTGTTGGAGGTTAGCCCACTCCTAACAGCCAAGTCCCAAATCCCCCAAAAGTCTCATCCAATATGTGTTAGAATGGCTGACTGAAGCACAGTGACTAGCTAATAAGAGCACAGGCAGTCGGAAACCAAATAGGAATGTGTTTCTGACCAAAAAATGATGCCTCCATGAAATGCGTGGTTTTGCTATAAACATCATGATTTACAATCTGAGATGCATGAGAATGGGATAAGCAAAGGGAAGTGTAATCCATTCTGACTCTTGGAGAAAGTCCTTAGGCAAAGGACCCATCTCTTAAGAAGGCACAACTGTCCCCAAGAGAGATCAAATAAAACTCATCAATGGGAGCATTCTGTCGCTGGTTTTGGAGAGAGAAAGGAGGCCTCTTTCAAGGACCAGTACAGTAATCTATTTACATCAAGATCTGATGAAACTGAAGGGTTAAAATTCTTTCACTGGGAATAAGTGAAATCAGTTACATTTTTCAAATATGGAACTGGAGTTTTGTCCCTAGGTTTTCTCTCTCTTTGGCTCATGTGATAATTTATTAAATTGCTTTTAAGTAAGACTGGAGATTAATTAAAACACAGTCAATTTCATTTTCCAGCGTCATATATAAATTCACTGTGTTAATTGAATCCCTCACTCCAGTTTTATATTATATCCCAGCAGATACAAGGGAAGACCTTCATCAAATAAAACCAATCCAAGAGGACAGGGAAAGAGATGGGATTAAAGGGGACAAACGTTGTCAGTGGAGAAGAGTACTGGAGCAAGATTTTAGATGTGTTTTGTTGGTTTGCAGAAAGAGTTGGAAATTGGATGATTAATCAATGGATGCTATTGGATTTGTGGATGGCAAGTGGTGTGTTGAGGCTAGTATAAATGCATGGGTCTGAGGAGTGGCTGTGTACACACATCGCTGGGAATTGTACAGTGGATGTTGATAGGGTGGAGTTTTAGCAAGTACTGTATCACAAGGTATTGAAGGATTTAGACAGATTAATTGTGATTTAGGCAATTGTGACACTAATAGGAAAATGTGGGTTATTAGCACTGGGCCTAGATAAGATACCAGCAGTATATTTCTGTTATTAAAATCCACCTGAAATCAATGCAAAGATGTGGAAGAGAGATTTTAATGAAATAGAGGCTTCAATGTGATCTGTGTTAATCATGGAAAAATAAATAATGTTGTATGTTGAATCGTGTCTTGTCTAGGCTTAAAATCATCAGCTCTTAATTTCTCCAGGAAGCCCTATATTTGTTTTTAAGGTTGTTTGTCAGGTTATTGGTTCCTTCACACGTGACTCTGCTGCCTTGTTTATTCTCTCTCTCCTCTCTCTCTCTCCTCTCTCTCTCCTCTCTCCCATTTCTCTCCTCTCTCTCTCCTCTCTCTCCTCTCTCTCCTCTCTCTCCTCTCTCTCTCCTCTCTCTCTCACTGGAGTTCCATGGCCGTTGCAAGCGTATTGATTATTTCAAATACTGATTATCTAAAATGCCTTCTGCTACTGTAGGCATTGGATTTATTTTGGCTTAATTATTTATGGGCCAGGGCTTGCAGTAAGTATTACCGCTATAAGATCATGAAGGATTACATAGTTAATATTCAGCACTGTATTTTTATTTATGTACACTCTAAGCTGCACTGTGTTACTGTTGGCAGCCTCTCTAAGTGGTCTCTCTCTCTCTCTCTCTCTCTCTCTCTCTCTCTCTCTCTCGTGCGCGCTCTCTCTCTGCTGCTCTTCCTCTCTCCCTCTTTTTTTGTGTTTATAGAGGGAGTTAAACTCAGTAGCGTCTGAGCTGGCAGGGCGACAGGAAGAGAGCGAGCACTCCCACAAGCACCTGGTGGAGCTGAGCCGGGAGTTCAAGAGAAATGTCCCAGAGGTTAGTGCCCCCTACCCCCTACCTCCTACACCCTGCCTCCTCCCTACCCACTACACTCTGTCTCCTCCATTCTCACTACCTCCTACACCCTGCCTCCTCCCTACCTCCTACACTCTGTCTCCTCCATTCTCCCTACCTCCTACACCCTGCCTCCTCCCTACTCCCTACCTCCTACACCCTGCCTCCTCCCTACCCACTACTTCCTACACCCTGCCTCCTCCCTACCCACTACACTCTGCCTCCTCCCTACCCCTACCTCCTACACCCTGCCTCCTCTCTACCCACTACACCCTGCCTCCTCCCTACCCACTACACCCTGCCTCCTCCCTACCCCTACACCCTGCCTCCTCCCTACCCCTACACCCTGCCTCCTCCCTACCCACTACACTCTGCCTCCTCCCTACCCCCTACCTCCTACACCCTGCCTCCTGCCTCCTCCCTACCCACTACACTCTGCCTCCTCCCGACCCCCTACCTCCTACACCCTGCCTCCTCCCTACCCACTACACCCTGCCTCCTCCCTACACCCTGCCTCCTCCCTACCCACTACACCCTGCCTCCTCACTACCCCCTACACCCTGCCTCCTCCCTACACCCTGCCTCCTCCCTACACCCTGCCTCCTCCCTACCCACTACACCCTGCCTCCTCCCTACCCCCTGCCTCCTCACTACACCCTGCCTCCTCCCTACCTCCTACACCCTGCCTCCTCCCTACCCCCTACACCCTGCCTCCTCCCTACCCCCTACACCCTGCCTCCTCCCTACCCTCTACACCCTGCCTCCTCCCTACCCACTACACCCTGCCTCCTCCCTACACCCTGCCTCCTCACTACCCCCTACACCCTGCCTCCTCCCTACCCTCTACACCCTGCCTCCTCCCTACCCCCTACACCCTGCCTCCTCCCTACCCCCTACACCCTGCCTCCTCACTACCCCCTACACCCTGCCTTCTCCCTACCCTCTACACCCTGCCTCCTCCCTACCTCCTACACCCTGCCTCCTCCCTACCCTCTACACCCTGCCTCCCCCTACCTCCTACACCCTGCCTCCTCCCTACCCACTACACCCTGCCTCCTCCCTACCCCCTACACCCTGCCTCCTCACTACCCCCTACACCCTGCCTACCCCCTACAACCTGCCTCCTCCCTACCCACTACACCCTGCCTCCTCCCTACCCCCTACACCCGGCCTACCCCCTACACCCTGCCTACCCCCTACACCCTGCCTCCTCCATAACTCCTACACCCTGCCTCCTCCCTACCCACTACACCCTGCCTCCTCCCTACCCACTACACCCTGCTTCCTCCCTACCTCCTACACCCTGCCTCCTCCCTACCCCCTACACCCTGCCTCCTCCCTACCCCCTACCCCCTGCCTCCTCCCTACCCCCTCCCCCCTGCCTCCTCCCTACCCCCTACACCCTGCCTCCTCCCTACCCACTACACCCTGCCTCCTCCCTACCCACTACACCCTGCCTCCTCCCTACCTCCTACCCCCTGCCTCCTCCCTACTCACTACACCCTGCCTCCTCCCTACCTTCTACCCCCTGCCTCCTCCCTACCCTGCTATGAGTTCTATGTGTCATTCTGCTCGTCTCTGCTCCACTAGGCAGACTGACTTGCTCAGTGTTTGAGCCCCGCTTACCTTTGTGCCTGGAATTATTTATTTAATTTTATAATCCGCTTTAGTGCATATAATTTGCGCACAATGCTTGGGACAAGTCAGTCTCATTACCCCAACCCCCCTTCTCCAGGTATGTTAACATTTAAATTAAAATATGTGGTTTATAGCTAGGTGTTGTTTAAGGCCAGTGTATCTGCAGTACCACTAGGGTCACAGCCAGGGTTCCTAGGATCTCCCAGAGTCAGACTGCAGAGCCCCTATCCCTGGTTGAGAGTGTGGAGAGTATGCTGTAATCTTGTCAGTATAATACTGGTGCAGATGGCAGGATCAGGCTGTCCCCACAGGCAGCCCAATCCCTCTACCTGGGGCTCACTGAGAACCAGGGGGAAGGGAGTAGCTGAAGCCGGTGCTAATACAAGCAGGAAATCCCCACTTACACTCCCCACTTTTAACCCCCCCTTCCTCCTCCACCTCCCTCCCTCGCAAATCAATCCAAACCAGGGACGTTGCTTCTTCTGCTGAAATTTGGCTAAAGAAAAATACATCTGGGATCAAACAGCATTTGACAGTCTTCCTCATCTTAAAGTTGTCCATAACAAGTTAGTATATTCAATACTATTGAGACAAATTATAATACAAGGTGCAGTAGAAGTCTTCCCCTGTTCTCAACAGGGCTATTGGTCCCTAGTTAGATGGAGCTTCTACTGTCTCAAAAATGGTAAACCTTGGTTCTGTTTCTGTATTCAGAAAGTGCGGGAGATGGTGGCTCCTGTCCTCAAGAGTTTCCAAGCCCAGGTGAGTTGACATCTCCTTGCCTATGTTTTGCCAGTGGGGCTTTGACATGATTTACAGACACTTTACCAATTACATTCTGACACAAAGCACTGTAAGGATGGATGATAGGGTAGCAGGGATAGAAATTCATGGCCAAGTGTAAGGAGGACCCAGTTTTCATGTTACACTTCATCTGATGCTTATTGACTGATGCCTTTTCTGTCAAAGTGGAGTAGCTGCCATTAGATGATCAGATATCTGACTGCTCATATTATCTTGGCTGAGACAAGCCCTCATTTCCTGTTGGGATGGTGCATTATTAGTGCCCTCTCTGACGCTGCCATATTGAAAAAGTCATCTGATACCTAACAAGGCTCTGCTCTAGCCATTAAACCAAGGTCATAAATCACATTTGTGAGCTGCGTTATGGTCCACAAAGTAGAGGCATATTGAAATGATACTGCAAATAATGTTTCCAGTCTCCCTCTCTCTCCTCAACTCACCATTTGAAAGGTAACCTGAAAGCTGGATCACTAAATATGATAACACCATGGATTGTTTGGTTCTCATTTATTATCATAGTCAAGTTGTTTTTTAAAAAGTTTTGTAAATAGCTAGGCCAAAGCAGCAGTCTGTTTTGGCTGGAGTTATTGTATTCAATGCTGCTGCTATGTGAGGTTGATGTCAAGGCCAATTGAATGGCTGTGACCTCAAAGGCACAGACACAAAAATATCGAAAGGGCCCTGCCATATCTTTCTTGTGCAAACATGCAGTAAAAATACTTGAAAGTATTACGAAAGTACTTTTTTGGGGGTATCTGTACTTTACTATTTATATTTTTGACAAGTTACATTTACTTCACTACATTCCTAAAGAAAATGATGCACTTTTTACTCCATACATTTTCCCTGACACCCAAAAATACTTGTTACATTTTGAATGCTTAGCAGGACAGGAAAATTGTCAAATTCACACACTTATCAAGAGAACATCTCTGGTCATCCCTACTGCCTCTGATCTGGCGGACTCACTAAAGAATGTGAGTGTTTCAGCATGCCCCTCGCTATCGGTAAATAAAAAAAAACAAGAAAGCGGTGCTGTCTGGTTTGCTTAATATAAGGAATTTGAAATTATTTATTATTTTACTTTTACTTTTAATACTTAAGTATATTTTAAACCAGATAATTTTAGACTTACTCAAGTAGGATTTTATTGGGTGACTTTTACTTGAGTCCTTTTCTATTAAGGTATCTTTACTTTTGCTCAAGTAAGACAATTGGGTACTTTTTCTACCACTGCAAACATTAACCTAGGGGATTAATTTGAGCACTATTGATGTTTGACAACAGGGAATATAGATGTTTAGAAAGTAAATCAAGTAGATGGCTGATAATGAAAGATAATATTAAAGCTTTCTCCAGAGGTATTGGTCTTGAAGGATGCAAGGTCTTCACTATTACTTTGGATCTCTCTTATCAAACTTCCATATGTATAGAATACAGATTTGAAAAGTAAAATGTACTACTGTACATATAATCATTCTCACTATGCATAATCATAAATGAATGAAACCCCTTGTGTTTTCTGATACATTTTGACCTTCCTGCTTAATGTCAAACAGCATGCGGAGGCTTGTGAACTTTACCCACCAGTAGTCAGCCAGGCCTTAGAGTAAAGCTGTGGGAGTTATACCTGCTGCTTCAGGGTTGAAATACAGTAAGGAGGAGGTGTAGTTGCAGGAGCTTGTTTGGCTGTGTGTTTTGGGATACACTAAAACTCCCCTACAGCTGTACCATAAAGGTGGAGTTTGAGCCAGAAGTGTGTGTGTGTGTCTGTCTCTATATGAGAGGCACACAGACAAACACACACTGAGGCTCGGAGGAGTCCCTCTTGGTATTTGGATCCTCATCATGCCACTTTTAAAAGAGAAGTCTCTGCCTTTGAAGTGTTTGCGACATGACAGGTTCTCTTTCTTTTCTGTTTCATTTCAATGTACCCCTCCCACTTTTTCTCTCTTCCCTCGTCCGATCCTGGCTTCTAATTATCGCTAACCAGGCGACTGATTAGAAACACGTCGACAACGACCTAGTTTCTACAGCGCCAAAGTACCACAAAGGGTTAATCCCAGAGCTGGTGGCTGTCATTGGTCGCTTCCCTTCTTCTTCTTCTTCTTCTTCTTCTTCTTTTTCATTCCTCTTTTCTTTCCTTCCCTGGAAGTTTGCTAATGAGGTCCCGTCAGAGCTGGGGAGAGGTGTTAATTTGGCCTTGTGAAGTGGGAAGGAGATTAAGGACAGTGAGGAGTTTACAGCTTAAAATACACCGCTGTCCTTATTAATCCACTGGGCCCTGGGAGACCAGCGTTTTTGGTTTTATAATGAACACTGTCTTATAATGAAGGTAATTTTAATAAAATCTAATGCAGAGACAGATGAGATGGTACGTGTCTCCATGGTCTCCGGCACACCTTTGGGGCTGGGGGATATGACAGTTATTTCTCAAATAACCGATGGCAGGAGAGAGAGGCCTGTTGGACTGAGACTGAGCCTCTCTGCTCCACACGCTGTTCACACAACTTTCACACAACCTTCCACTGTTCACACAACTTTCACACAACCTTCCACTGTTCACACAACTTTCACACAACCTTCCACTGTTCACACAACTTTCACACAACCTTCCGTTGCAATCTGACTATACGGTATTGCAGACTCCACCAAGCCTACATGGGATCCAAGAGGTAATTTATACCTCTCTCTTATTTTAGAGTGTAAATCCCCCTTAGGTCTCACATTCTCAACAAAAAACTGTGATGGAATTCTGGAATCTGTTGGCTGTCGATTCCTGTGTGGCTAGATTCATCTTCATACAGCTAGATACTGTAGATGCCAGATATTGTAGATACTGGCTCTGTATTGGGATGTCAGGCCAAAATTAACCAGTCATCTAATTTTCCCCCTCTTCACTTGATGTCGTTCGGCAGCCTACTCAGAAAAAGAAAACAGCAGCCCGGGCTCCTAATTACGGAAACTTGCTTTACAATGATAATCCGAGGAGTAATTTAGCGTGCACAATGAGAGTTGTGGTGCTTGAGTTGCGCAGATGGAGAATCTGATAAATAGTTTGTAACGTGTAATTAGCGGCTCTGCCGGTTACATACCATTAACCCCTCAAGCTCAGGAATCATTATTGGCCCTCATTATCAGCCAGAAAGGTACAATGGAGCTGACTAGACATTAGAACCATCAAACAGCTTTTAACACACTGCTGACTGGGGGTTGGGGTTGGATGGTGGACACCTGTCTTTATTCTAACTGTGCCATCTCTTCCCCTGAGGTTGTGGTGATGATATGGGCAGAAAACAATGTTTTTTTCTCTGTTATTCATGCTCTAGTAGTAAATTAAACTTACAGAAAGGAGATAATCCTACATCTCTTTAAGTCAATAGCAGATACAGTGCCGGGAAAAAAGTATTTGCCCCTTTTCTGATTTTCTCTATTTTTGCATATTTTTGATACTATATGTTATCAGATCGTCATCCAAAACCTAGTATTAAATAAAGGGAACCTGAGTTTTAATTAATTAATGAACAAAGTTACACAACACCCAATTCCCCTGTGTGAGAAAGTAATTGCCCCCTTACACTCAATAACTTGTTGTGCCAAAATTAGCTGCAATGACTGCAACCAAATGCTTCCTGTAGTTGTTGATCAGTCTCTCACATCGCTGTGGAGGAACTTTGGCCCACTCTTGCATGCTTTAACTGCTTTAACTCAGCAACATTTATGGGTTTTCAAGCATGAACTGCCTGTTTCAAGTCCTGCCACAACATCTCAATTTGGATTAGGTCTGGACTTTGACTAGGCCATTCCAAAACCTTACATTTGTTGCTTTTTAGCCATTTAGATTTTTTGCCATGTAGACTTGATTGTGTGTTTTGGATTATTGTCTTGCTGCGTGACCCAGCTGTGCTTCAGCTCACAGACGGATGGCCTGACATTCTCCGGTAGAATTCTCTGATACAGAGCAGAATTCATGGTTCCTTCTATTAAGGCAAGTCGTCCAGGTCCTGAGGCAGCAAAGCATCCTCAAAACATCACACTACTAATGTTATCACCATGCTTGACCGTTGGTATGAGGTTCTTACTGTGGAATGCAGTGTTTGTGACCCCATGTCATCCAAAAAGTTGACTCAAGTTTGCCCAGCACCTGGAAGCACATCAAGACTCTTGGAAGAATGTTATATGGACAGATGATTCAAAAGTATAACTTTTTGCCTGGCGAAGACCAAACCCTGCATTCCACAGTAAGAAAATCAGTGTGCAAATGGTGTGCCCACCATTTGCCTCATGCAGCACGACACATCTCCTACATATAGAGTTGATGAGGCTGTTGATTGTGGCTTGTGGAATGTTGTCCCACTCCTCTTCAATGGCTATGCGAAGTTTCTGGATATTGGCGGGAACTGGAACATGCTGTCGGACATGTCGATCCAGAGCATCCCAAACATGCTCAATGGGTGACATGGCTGAGTATGTAGGCCATGGAAGAACTGGAAAATGTTCAGCTTCCAGGAATTGTGTACAGGTCCTTGCGACATGGGGCCCTGCATTATCATGCTGAAACATGAGGTGATGACGGCGGATGAATGGCACGACAATGGGCCTCAGGATCTCGTCGTGGTATCTCTGTGCACATTTTCCCACTAAAGTCGGTTACGAGGCCGAACTGCAGTCAGGTCAAGACCCTGGTGAGGACGACGAGTATGCAGATGAGCTTCCCTGAGATGGTTTCTGTGCAGAAATGATTTGGTCGTGCAAACCCACAGTTTCATCAGCTGTCCAGGTGGCTGGTCTCAGACAATCCCGCAGGTGAAGAAGCCGGATGTGGAGGTCCTGGGCTGGCGTGGTTACTCGTAGTCTGCGGTTGTGAGGCCGATTTGGATGTACTGCCAAATTCTCTAAAACGATGTTGGAGGCGACTTATGGTAGAGCAATGAACATTAAATTCTCTGGCAACAGCTCTGGTGGACATTCCTGCAGTCAGCATTCCTGCAGTCAGCTTCTTGATAAGCCACACATGTTAGGTGGATGGATTATCTTGGAAAAGGAGAAATGCTCACTAACAGGGATGTAAACAAATTTGTGCACAACATTTTAGAGAAATAAGCTTTTTGTGCGTATGGAAAAATGTGGGGATCTTTTATTTTCGGCTCACAAAACGTGGGACCAACGCTTTACATGTTAAGTTTATATTTTTGTTCAGTGTAGATGTGGTTTTAATTCAAGCTCCGTTTATAACCATGCTATGTATGTATATTTCAGTGCCTTCCAATCAAGGTAGACTTCGGAAGTACTGAATATATCAGCTGATATGAAACTAATGTCCTGCAGAGACACCAGTCTATCAGTCCCCTGTTGCAGACCTGCCCATGAACCCTGAGCCCAGAGCCTGAACCCATACAGAGCAGAGCGGGCAGCATTGCCGCTAGCTAGGTAGACACACAGTCTTTGATCATCCATCGAGAGGAGACCAGTCCTTCCTGTTTTTGATTAATTCCTGAAGGAAATTATAATTTGTCTTGAAGGTATAAATATGTTATGAATAGTGGAATGAATCAAAGAGTAAAGAATGATGATTCATTGTAGCACTGTGATAAAAGGCGGTGTGTGTTATGACACTAGTTTCCTCCTTGTCATTACGAGAGGCTTCATAATTACTTTTCTACACAAAAAATCTCCTGGCTGTCCTGCCGGTGGCAGAGTGCCGCGGTGGTGAGTCTAACGGTCATAAAGCTTTTCCTTGTCTAATTGTCAGTGGGGCCCTATGGCACTTTCATAGATGAGGGACTGTGCCGTTTGTGAAATACAGTGGTGATGCTCCCGCTTTAACGACTCAATGAAGACAGATCTTCATTATGGACTAAATTGGTTGGTTATTAGGTGCATATAGGCTGATCAGATGGGTATCATGGTGGGTTTGGATTGGTTCGTAGAGTCCTCATCTCAATGCAGTTGTCTGTAAAGGTGAGGTTTGGAACAGTGTTGAAAGTGTCACTAAGTACCGTACAGCACAATTTGATACCTAGAAACTCCCCTCACTAAAATTCCACATTCACATATCTCCAGAACATCTGCATTAAGATGTAGCTGTGAGATACGAGATATCTCTGGATCTGACCCACTCCAACTCTGTGTTGCTGGATCTATCCCTCTGAACCATGTCTATTGTCATGCCTGTGTGCTGAGGTGGTTCTAATGCTGTCTCTGTCTGCTGTCTGTCTCAGGCTCATTGAGCAGCAGCCAGAGCCTAGGCCCATACAGGAACACCAGGCCATTAGGTATGAACAGCACACACCACACCTCCAACCTATTGTCGGGAATATAATGGACTGCAGGGGCCATGTAAACCAGTGACACTCTCTCGCACTCTCGCTCTCTCTCTAGCTCTCTCTCTCACTCTTGCTATCTCTCTCCCCCCTCTCTCTTTCTTTCTCTCTCTCCCTGTCCCCTGGTTTATCACTTGTGTCATCTACATTGGGGAGAGTGTGAGGTTCTCTGCACCAATAGGAGCTCATATTTAAGGCTCTCCACCTGAGGCAGCAATAGTGCTCCCATTTAAGGACATACTGTATTTGTTTAGTCTCTTTGCTTTTTTATTAACGTCATTAGTATAGCTACATTACAGTAGCTGGTAGAGTAAGAGAACACATATTATTCAGTCAAATCAAATTTATTTAGCAGAGATTCTTGGGTTAGACATAATAACATAATGTCCCTCAGCCCAGTTCATCCATGCAGTCTGTCCTGTGGAACAGTCTTCTCTCTCTGCTGCTGCCTTTGACACTGGTCATAATTAGTGCTGCAGCTCTGCTAATTTAAAAGTCCATACACAGAGACCAGGGAGTCGGGACATGTCACAGAAGATTAAACCCAGAGTGAATACACAAAGCTATATGACTGTCCCAGACTTGTCTTCATCCTTCTTGACTGATGTTTTGACTGGGTTGTGTTTGTGCCGGAATCCCTCATCCTCCATCATACTCCCAGCGTTAGTCTCATTACACGTCTCAGGGTTGTGTGTGAGGACGCGTTGGGATGTGATTGCGTTTTGGTGTGTTTTTATTTTCCTGTACTGACTGATGCCCTGTCTGCACATCCCAGTTGGAGATATTCATCATTATGGGAGCGTGTTTAGATATAGGGATGCACACCAGGTAAAGAGAGAGGCGTGATGTTATAAATAGGCACTTGCCTCTCTAGCCATGAGGAATTGATGAGTTTTAGCACATTGTGCTCTGCAGTGCTAGGTTTAATTTCTACAGTCCTGACAGCACAAACCTCTGAGCCAAGAGACTTCTTATCTGAGTAATGCTGCTGTGCAAATGTTAGCCATGTTTGACGACGGTGATGTGCTGCTGTTATTGGGCATCAGACTGCCCATACATCCACTCTCTGTAAACCTCCCACCACCTTAACAGCCACTCATCAGACTCCTTTACTCACCCCTTGACAAACAGGCAATCTTTGAAAGAACCACAGTAACTCTCTCCTCTCATCTAACAGGCAGTCTTTGAGACGCCTAACTCCAGCCCCAGCTCCAGCCTTAAATGGTCAACTGACTTGTTATGAGACAGGCATTAGGCTCCCCAAGGGATCCCAGTCTGAGAGCAAAGCAGAGTAAAGCAGTTGTGTTCTTGGGATGCTCTGACTCCTAGCTGGCTCCCTCTCCGCTGCTGGCAAGTACACAGTCGAATTAGCCAATAAAAATTTGTGAAATCGGTGGCTCTGTTCCGGCGAGGACATGCCAGGAGAAATAAACGTCAGCACTTGTACAACCAGGAAAACCCCATGTGAGGAAGAAAAGGCAGAACAGGGGAGCTGCTCCGCCAATTCCGCGACGTGATGCTGTGATTTCAGGACCAGAGTCAGTGCTACACAGCCACTGAGCCCAAGACCCAGTCAGTCACAGACGCAGATGCAGTCAGAGACGGAGAGCAAATCTTCTTACATCTACCACAGATACACAGCTAGAGATCAAACCAGTTGCAGTGTAGTCACATACAGAGCATGGGCTGCTGTCAGAAGACGAGGTCCTCCCATGTGGTGTTGAAGAGATTTTAATTATGTTTGTCTGTTCCCCTGCAGAAGTCTGTATCCTGTAGTTTTCATTTCACATTATGTTGGGCTGTGAAGTTTAATTTCAGCAGAATCTAAACACACTAATTAAATGTCACAACTTTTCTGAAGAAGGCACTCCTAAAGGTACCTGAAATTTTAATTTAGACTTCAAAAGAAGCCAAGACTTTAAAGTAAATCTATTGTTTTTCATTTAGACTTTCTTGTGAAAGCACCGCTGTATGTAGTTTGATTGATCTGGTAATTAAAATATGCAGAGAGTGAAAAATATTAACTGCTTGTTTTAGAAAACACCAAACACTTTTTCCAGCACAGATAATTACATTTCACACATTGATGTTCTTTACACAGCATTCATCGGTCTCATTATTTTTCCATTTTCATCTTTCTGGTGGGAGATCGATAGATTGATAAAATGATGGAGCCTATCTTAAATAATGTAAAGGAGAGAAGTTGGGTTCACTTTGCGGCTGGCTAAGTGCTTGAACTTTTATTCTCCTTTCAAATTATGTTTAATATCCCATGAAGGTACTGTAGACTTCACAATGCTACCGTTTTTACTTAATCAATATAATTCAAGGGGTTAAATCATTTATTTTCATTTTTGCTTTCCCTGTAAAGCAAAAATTGTCAGGGCTAATATATAAAACTATAAAGAAACTGGCAATTCGAAGAAAGACAGCGTAAATTAGGCCAATTACTACCTAGGGAACATTTAGCTAGGAGAGATAGCAGCTCAAAATGTCCCACAGACTACCGTTGGGTCCTATTGTTTACAATGTGACCTGACAGTTTGGGTCTCTTCAATTTCGGATTAACTACAGTACTAATTAACATGGAAGGAACTCTACTGCAGAGGTAGACAAATGTGCATTAAGAGAAAAGAGAAGCAACCCATGTATAGTTTTAATTAAAAGGTTTCTTCCCTCTACATGCTGTCTAATGTGATTCTTACAGATCCATTTGCACTATTCTGATGCTACTTTTTACGATTGTATCTCCCAAACCCGGGTACCACAGAGCTCTTTGCCTTTCCCACAAACAGATATGTGTGTATTCAACTCCCCACTGTAGCTCCCCTGTGTGTCTCTTCCCTTCATCCCTCGGTTTCATCAGAGAGAAGTAAAGTGGCGATGGTGGCCTGAAGAAGAGCGAGTGAGAGAGAGAGCAAGAGCGTGAAAACACATCTTCAATTAAAGCCGCAACTCTGCATCTCCCTGTGATTCCGCTTCTATTGCCGAGTTCCGTCCCTTTTAATTGGGTCTCCGTGGAGTAGTGTGAGTTCCCGCTCCTTCAGCCTGATGGGCCCAGTCTGGAGAGGGGCTGCTGGGACAGCCAAGGGGAACAGCTGCTGATGTTGGGGCCCTGCCACTGACACTGGGAGAGTGATGGAGGACTGGGGGAGTCAGCTGGATCTGGATGGAGAAGGAGGGACACACTGGTACAGGGGGCTTGGCCATGTATCACTCTTTACAGATGGCCCAGGTTATTCACTCTGTCAGAGACACAGAGCTGCATTAGAGCACGATAACTGATTCAGTGTGTGGCGTGAACTGGTGTGGTGTATGCACACTACTGTCTTTGTCAAAGTCATTTGTGTGCGTGCATGGATGTGTGTGTGTGTTGTCTAGCGAGACACATGAAGAACGGCTGGAGGTGCTGTGAGATTCTGTGATTACTTTTTTATGATCTCATATTGAGACCAATCTCTGTCCCTTCACCTGAAGGACAGCCAGCTATTCCCCAAATAAATTAGCCAGCATCTGGGACCAGGCTTCTACAGGCTCCCTTTAATACATGCTTTAGACACACACATGCTCATGCACACTCACAAACACACTCCCTCATGGGCACATACACATGTGTATTCTCAATCTGCCCTCTCCTCCACTTTTCTTTCATAATTTTCCCTGTTTATTGTGAAAGTTGGGGCAGGAGGGTTGGGGTGTAATTGCAGGCATTGTCTGATGGTGCCCCTGTTGGACGGGGCTGGAGACCCCAGCCTGGTGGAGTGTGTGACTGTGATTTCCACGGACACTGCCTATCAAGCCTGTCCGTGGATACCATACTTACTCTGTGTGTGTGTGGTGTTTGCTTCCTGAAGCCATCTCTAGAAGAGTACCGTTACATTTCGCCCATGAGGCTGTGGGCTGGAGGCAAATGTGCATTTCTCTTCCACCAGTCTTCACTAATGAAACTTTTTTTGTAAAGGCTGGTTTTTCACTCATGGAGGATGCTTCCTCTCTTTCCAATGAGGCAGAGCCTGAAATATCAGTTGGGCTAGCTAGCGCTGCAGAACTGACATCCCGTGTGAAAACCTCTCCAAATCACAGTGGCTGCAGCCGTGCGTCAGGTTGCTTTATTTATACCCCGGGTGGAGTTGTCCTACACTCTGAGCATACGGAGGCTTACGTAACCTATGACAGCCAGTAGGAGCTCAGTCAGGAAACTCTGATGATATAAAGCTTCCTGGAAGGTTTATTAGATTCAATTCATGATGGATCTCCTGTAGGCTGAACAGTGTATATTTTTCATTATGCTCACATGCATATTAGAAACTCATTTTGAGCAATATGATTAACCTTCTAGCCTCTGTAGCTCAGTACTCCTCAGTAAGGGCAGATTTCTCCTTATTTTCAGTGTGACACTCATCCCATGTGCTCTCATCCCATGTGCCCAACATTAACCCCACATCTGAACCACTGTTGACCTGTAACATGAGAGATCAGACAGATAAGCTGCTCATTACAGTCATGACACCAAACTCCTGGCAGAGGCCATTTTGTTTTACAGCTTTTAGAACGGTCTTGGCACTGGGGCGTATGGACTTTAGGCACGCAGGAGGTCCCATTCAGGAGGGAGGGCGAGCCATGGCCATTCAGGAGGGAGGGCGAGCCATGGCCATTCAGGAGGAAGGGCGAGCCATGGCCATTCAGGAGGGAGGGCGAGCCATGGCCATTCAGGAGGGAGGGCGAGCCATGGCCATTCAGGAGGGAGGGCGAGCCATGGCCATTCAGGAGGGAGGGCGAGCCATGGCCATTCAGGGGGAAGGGCGAGCCATGGCCATTCAGGAGGGAGGGCGAGCCATGGCCATTCAGGAGGGAGGGCGAGCCATGGCCATTCAGGAGGGAGGGCGAGCCATGGCCATTCAGGAGGGAGGGCGAGCCATGGCCATTCAGGAGGGAGGGCGAGCCGTGGCCATTCAGGAGGGAGGGCGAGCCTTGGCCATTCAGGAGGGAGGGCGAGCCGTGGCCATTCAGGAGGGAGGGCGAGCCGTGGCCATTCAGGAGGGAGGGCGAGCCGTGGCCATTCAGGAGGGAGGGCGAGCCGTGGCCATTCAGGAGGGAGGGCGAGCCGTGGCCATTCAGGAGGGAGGGCGAGCCGTGGCCATTCAGGAGGGAGGGCGAGCCGTGGCCATTCAGGAGGGAGGGCGAGCCGTGGCCATTCAGGAGGGAGGGCGAGCCGTGGCCATTCAGGAGGGAGGGCGAGCCGTGGCCATTCAGGAGGGAGGGCGAGCCGTGGCCATTCAGGAGGGAGGGCGAGCCGTGGCCATTCAGGAGGGAGGGCGAGCCATGGCCATTCAGGAGGGAGGGCGAGCCATGGCCATTCAGGAGGGAGGGCGAGCCATGGCCATTCAGGAGGGAGGGCGAGCCATGGCCAGCCCTCTCACAGATAGAGAGGGAGTGTGTTATTGTGCCCCCCCACCACCAGACTGCTGATTTACGCTGCTGAAATGGACTGCCACAAACTGGGCTCTCAAGCCTGTAAATGATCCTCAGGTCAGCTGCTAAAAGGCTTTATGTACTGATATGACAGTTACTCCAGTTTTTTGGGGAGAATCTTGGCTCACCTCTGAAAGCAGTGCACTATATAACTTTTTCTATTAAAGTGTCACTCTAACGTTGTAATATTTTGTAATCTCATTTTCTCCAACATATAGTATTGAGAAGCACCCTTAGGGTGCACGCACATGCACATGCACATACACACCTTGTGAATATTGCTATTTGTCCTTACCTGGTTCTAATTATAGTGTATGATGGCACACCTTCACGGAGCCAACAGTGATCTGTCATTGACAGGCCCACAGAGCTCCATGCTCACTGTGAAAGGGAGTGATATCTCTCTGTAAAATATGTATGACATCAAAAAGCCTTAAAGGTTATTACAAATGAATAATGAGTAGTGGGGCGAGAGCAGTAATGTTTAATTTAACATGCACCAATATAGAGCTGGACTGGCTCCCAGCAGTGGTAACTTGCCTGTTGGCCTGGCTGGCCCATACTGCCTGTCTGCCTGCCTGTCTATCTGCCTGTCTATTTGTCTGTCTGCTAGGACATGGGCTCCAACACACGCATTCTCAAATGAACATTCACATTCATGTCTGGTTTCCTTGAATAGACTCGATCTAGGTCTATACTAACAGCATATTTGATACACACAAGCACAGGCTTCAGTAGCATCATCCTCAAATCCTCTGTAGGTTACAAGACAGAGAAAAGCTCTCTCTCTCTCCCAGTATTTCTCTGAAGTAACTTGAATCATGGCCCTGAACAGCTCACGTTAATGTCTTAAGACACTGTACAAAATTGCCTTGTTTATGCCTGTAATGTAACCTGTCTGTTCCAGTGTCGCTCATTCCCAGTGAAACCGGCAACGGTGGCAGCCGAGTCTGGAGTGAATTTGCCGGGCGACTACCTGGGAAACAACAGTCATTAATTATGTAAAAGTCTTCTCACAATGGGAGCAGAGAGCAGCATACAACTGCAGCTCTGGCTCCTATTAGAGTCACTGTACTCTACAATAAAGCCCTGCTGCCTGGGAGGGATTATCAACCTCCTCAACAACCAGCACCCCTTGACCCCTGACACACACACACACACACACACACACACACACACACACACACACACATGTCCTGGTATGTTTAGCTGGGGATGAGAATGAGATGAGTCTGTACTGTCTCCCTCTCCTAACAACCCCATCATTCACTGCTCTACTCTACGGTTCCCGTTATTTGTTTTGTTTTTGTTCTGCAATTGCCTGTTTTCCAGCATCCTCGAAAAACAATAGGTGAAAGAGAAAAACCTGACAGGACAAATGATATATCATACCAGTGGGGAAGGGAAGGGACTGTTTCATTGCTGATGGTGCTGTCATAAGTAGCCCTGTTCATAGGAAGTAGTCATTTTGTTCACATGCTGAAATAAGACCCATCTCCCCCAGTGGACATCACTACTGACAGCTGATAGTGGACGTCCTTTCTTCTTTCAAGTTGGTCACTATTACAACCAGTTTTGGAACACAAAAGGCCTGAATTCAATGTCACCAATCTGTCTACAGACACTTGGCATCAGATGATGGCTGTTTAGAGTTGTGCTTTCCGTTGTCCTCACTGTTTACTGTAAGCAGCAAGCATTTGGTTTCATCTCTGTCAGCTGTGCCTCTGAACCCCCATTCAGCACTCGTTCATCAGATGCTCTCTTTTGAGCATCCGGTCGGGCTGTATCACCCGACCGGATCATCAACTGCACCGTCCGCAACCGCAGGGCTCTCCAGAGGGTGGTGCGGTCAGCCCAACGCATCACCGGGGCCACGCTGTCTGCCCTCCAGGACATCTACAACCCCCGGTGTCACAGGAAGGCCAAGAAGATCATCAAGGACCTCAGCCACCCGAGTCATGGCCAGTTCACCCCGCTACCATCTAGAAGATGGAGACCGTACAGGTGCATCAAAGCTGGGACTGAGAGACTGAAAAACAGCTTATATCTCCAGGCCATTAGACTATTAAATAGTCCGCCTCCGCCCTGTACCCTGACCTGATCTTTAGTCACTGTTACTAGCCGGCTACCACCCGGTATTCAACCCTGCACCTTAGAGATTGAACACTGGTCACTTTAATAATGTTTACATACTGTTCTACCCACTTCATATGTACACTACCATTCAAAAGTTTGGGGTCACTTAGAAATGTCCTTGTTTTTGAAAGAAAATTGATCAGAAATACAATGTAGACATTGTTAATGTTGTATATGACTATTGTAGCTGGAAACAGCTGATATTTTTAATGGAATATCTATCCGAGGCCCATTATCAGCAACCATCACTCCTGTGTTTCAATGGCACGTTGTGTTAGCTAATCCAAGTTTATCATTTTAAAAGGCTAATTGATCATTAGAAAACCCTTTTGCGATTATGTTAGCATAGCTGAAAACTGCTGTTCTGATTAAAGAAGCAATAAAACTGGCCTTCTTTAGACTAGTTGAGTATCTGGAGCATCAGCATTTGTGGATTCGATTACAGGCTCAAATTGCCAGAAACAAAGACCTTTCTTCTGAAACTCATCAGTCAATTCAAATCATTGTTTATTTGTCACGTGCGCCGAATACAACAGGTGTAGACCTTACAGTAATCTTTTCTTTTTATTGGCCAGTCTGAGATATTCCTTTTTATTTGCAACTCTGCCTAGAAGGCCTGCATTCCGGAGTCGCCTCTTCACTGTTGACGTTGAGACTGGTGTTTTGCGGGTACTATTTAATGAAGCTGCCAGTTGAGGATTTGTGATATTAGGAAGGTGTTCTTAATGTTTTGTACACTATTTATATTCCAGACTCTGACGTTGCTCATTCTAATATTTACATATTTCTTAATTCCTTTTAATTTTGGGGATTTGTATGTATTGTGTATTATTGCGCTGTCAGGTATTACTGCACTGCTGGAGCTAGAAACATAAGCATTTCGCTACCCCCACGATAACATCTACAAAATATGTGTACGCTCCCAATACATTTGATTTGATGCAGGTTTGGCATGATTTTCCTCTATAGTGAAACAAAGGCTGACACCTGTAATTAATTAGGCTATTATGCATTCTGCAATGATAATTGCTTCACTGGAAAGTCACCAGCCTTCTGAGAGAGAGGAGAGGTGGCTGGAGAATGCTATCCATCAAGAACTCTCTCTCTCTCTGTCTCAGTCTCGCCCGCGCTGTCTCACCTTGACATGGTGTAGGCCAGGTGGAGAGGTACATTGTCTTCGTATGTCCAAGGGGGAGATATGCTGCTGTGCCTCCCTCTGCCAAGCATGTGCCACTGGTGGGTGCCAGGCTCCACTACTGGCCTCAAGCTGGCATACCCATGCCTTCTCCTCTGCTGTGGGTTTGTCCATGGGGCCGTCTAGGAATGGGAGCAGTCCCTTTGTCTTCATCTCTTCCTCTCTCTCCTCACACCTCTCCCCTCTCTCCTCACACCTCTCATCTCTCCTCACACCTCTCCACTCTTTTCTTCCCCACTACAGTATTCTCTGGCAATGCTGCACTGTCCCTGTCCTAACGATATTTCATATGATACACTCCTCTTTCCACTGTCTCTCCCTATAGCTCCGTTCTCGGTACATCCTACTCTCTCTCCTGTCATGTCACTATAGATTTGTGACTCCTCTTCAGCAGACACACGTTTTTCAACCTTTTAGGTCACTCAGCATTTCAAACATTTAGAATCTCTTGTCTCAAAACTAAAGGATCCTGTCTTTTGAACTACAAAGACTTTCACAGAAGATTTATTTTCCTTTATTTGTCTTACTCCCTCTCTCTGTCTTGACTTTCCGGTGACTTTGAGGTGTTAAGCAGAGGTTTATGTTGGGTTTTGTCGTGTGGGTGGGTGGAGCTGCTGGCTGGCTCTGTCTGTCTGTTCTACTGTGATGGGGGTGGTGGTGCTGGGAGGACCGAGCCTACTAGACTCTTGCAGGATGGCAGAGCCAAATAGGGCTTTGATCTGAGTTTAATGCCTCACACTGTTCGGTCTCACATGGAGCTCACCATGCCATGTCCATCAGGATTACTCTACTCTACCTTGATTTGCTGGAGATCTGCTCACCGCTCTGCCTGCGTCATTTCTCTCTCTCTCTCTCGTGTCTCTGTCTAAATCTCTGTGTGTGTCAGTCTTTGCACTATAGCTACTATAGTTATTTTTCACAAATGTAGTGTCCATCCCCTTTTATTGATTTATTCCCCTTGTTGTTTGATTGGATTGAATGTATTGATTGAGATTATTGATTTCTTTATAATTGATTGGTTAGAGTTATTGCTTGGTTTGGTATTGATTGTGTAGATTGAAATTATTGATTTGTTTGTTATTGATTAGTTAGATTAATGATATTGATTGGCTCAAAGATCATTGTGACCGCAGAACATCACAAAATGACCTTAGATGTTAGGATGATAGTGTGGTCAGGTTGAGTGGATGAGTCTGGTCAGCCTTGGTGCCTTGGCTCTATTCTCCCATGGGGATGGCAGGGCACCAGTCTGCTGAGGGAGAGCGCTGACGGCGTCTGTGTGCTGGGAGCGTAACAGGAGGAGTGACAGGAGCTGCTGATTGGAATTGACGTGGGGACGGGATGTGTGTCAGGCCACTGACTGCTCCTCTCACTGGGGACCTGGAGACGGACTCAGCCTCAACCTCATCCTCAGCCACCATTCCACCACTCAGAGAGGGGTGGCACCCAGAATAAATCCCCTGCAAATACAGAGGTGTGTGTGTGTGTGTGTGTGTGTGTGTGTGTGTGTGTGTGTGTGTGTGTGTGTGTGTGCGCACACGTCTGTCTCTGTGTCTGTGTGACTGTCTGAGTGTGCAAATATCTGTGTGTGTGTGATTGTGTCCTCCCCCTCCTTTAAGCAACTTGAACCAGTGTGGGTGTGTATGACAGTGTGATGTCCCTCTCCTCTACCCACTCATCAGTCACTCAACACCAGTTCATCCCTTCTCTCTTCTCTAAACACTCAAGGAAAACAAGCACGGATGACAGTGGTTGTAGCTTCACCAGCATTGTAGCAGTAGCTATATTTACCTATAGCTCCCACTCTCACTCTCGTCACCCAGAGAATGGTGTTTTTTACAACCCATAAGGACAACCCATCCCTGTCTCACCCCACGGTCCTGTGACTTGCTGCATTATGTTGTGGTGGAATTCCCAGTGTGTTGTTTTAATAGGTATGAAGCCTGACTGGGGCTGTGGTGACACTGTCAGCTCCTGGGCTGTGGTGACACTGTCAGCTCCTAGGCTGTGCTGGGTCTCGGTGAGCAGCACAGAGCAGTACAAAAGACCAACTGCCATGATTGTGCGCTGACCTTTGCATCATGGGCAGATGACAGGTAATTTAGAGGCCTCTGGGATTAAGGCAACCATACAGTCCCTGTCCCTTATATACACACTGCTTCTCTCACCCACCGACAGCAATAATCTTACCAACACACACACATGTGCGCACACACAAACGTGCACACACACACACACACACACACACAGACACACACAGACACAGACACAGACACAGACACAGACACAGACACACACACACACACACACACACAGACACACACCTAACACCCCCACCGCCCTCACACATTCTAATCACCTGCATCATCACACACCCCGTCCTCAAACACCCAAATCACAGGAGGTGGAAAGCTGGTAAGGCTGAGGGGGAAAAATATGCTTTAGAGTGATAATTGCATAATCACCAGTTGTGATAATTGTAATTGATGACTGCATAATTGCTAATTGCAGTCTTTATGGGAACCTGTCTTTCACTCTCTCTATCTTTGTCTGTAGTTCAGTGCCTGTCTCTGTCTATCTCTTCCCTCCACTTCTTTATCTTACACTCATCTTTTTGCCATAACTTATTCTTCTCTTCTCACATGCTTGCACACACACATGCACAGAGACTCACACATCGACCATGTGTTCCACTATAAGTATCCTCCTAGGCCTCAGTAAGAATTTCCCAGCAGTGCTATCCCAGAGACAGCAGCAGTAGCCTGCCCACACGGACTGATCCTCTGTGAAGAATTATGGTCCACTTCTAACAGGTTTCCCCTCTCTCTGTCTCTCTCTTTTTCTCTAGTGTTCTCTCTCTCTCTCTTGCTTTCTCGCTCTCTCGTATTCACCCTCTCTCTCGCTTTCTTTCTCAATTCAATTTACGGGCTTTGTTGGCATGGGAAACATGTTTACATTACCAAAGCAAGTGAAATAGATAATAAATAAAAATGGAATAAACAATAAAAAAATGAACAGTAAACTTTACACTCACAAAAGTTCCAAAAGAATAAAGACATTTCAAATGTCATATTATGTGCAAATAGTTAAAGTATAAAAGGGAAATAAATAAACATAAATATGGATTGTATTTACAATGGTGTTTGTTTTTAACTGGTTGCCCTTGTGGCAACAGATCACGAATCTTGCTGCTGTGATGGCACACTGTGGTATTGCACCCAATAGATATGGGAGTTTATCAAAATTGGGTTTATTTTTTCAAATTCTTTGTGGGTCTATGTAATCTGAGGGAGATATGCGTCCCTAATATGGTCATACATTTGGCAGGAGGTTAGGAAGTGCAGCTCAGTTTCCACCTCATTTTGTGGGCCTGGGGCACATAGCCTGTCTTTTCTCCCTACGGCGGCCTGTCTCAATAGCAAGGCTATGCTCACTGAGTCTGTACATAGTCAAAGCTTTCCTTAAGTTTGGGTCAGTCACAGTGGTCAGGTATTTTGCCACTGTGTACTCCTCTCTGTTTAGGCCCAAGTAGTATTCTAGTTTGCTTGTTTTTTTGTTAATTCTTTCCAATGTGTCAAGTAATTATCTTTTTGTTTTCTCATGTTTTGGTTGGGTCTAGTTGTGTTGCTGTCCTGGGCGTCTGTGGGGTCTGTTTGTGTTTGCGAACAGAGCCCCAGCACCAGCTTGCTTAGGGGACTTCTCCAGGTTCATCTCTTTGTAGGTGATGGCTTTGTGATGGAAGGTTTGAGAATCGCTTCCTTTTAGGTGGTTGTATAATTTAATGGCTCTTTTCTGGATTTTAATAATTAGCAGGTAACGGTCTAAATCTGCTCTGCATGCATTATTTGGTGTTTTACGTTGTACACTAAGTCATGCCACATTGAGCCAAAAGCTTTTTTTTATATCAACAAAGCATGAGAAGACTGCCTTTGTTTTGATTTGTTTGTTTGTCAATTAAGGTGTGCATGGTGAATACGTGGTCTGTCGTACGATAATTTGGTAAAAAGCCAATTTGACATTTGCTCAGTACAATGTTTTAACTGAGGAAATGTACGAGTCTGCTGTTAATGATAATGCAGAGGATTTTCCCAAGGTTGCTGTTGACACATATCCCACAGTAGTTATTGGGGTCAAATTTGTTTCCACTTTTGTGGATTGGGGTGATCAGTCCTTCGTTCCAAATATTGGGGAAGATGTCAGAGCTTTGGATGATGTTAAAGAGTTTACATATAGTCAATTGGAATTTATGGTCTGTATATTTTACCATTTCATTTAGGATACCATCAACACCACAGGCCTTTTTGGGTTGGAGGGTTTGTATTTGGCCTGTAGTTCATTTCAATGTAATTGGAGAATCCAGTGAGTTCTGGTAGTCTTTTTTGTTTGTTTGTACTTTTACCCCTTTTTCTCCACAATTGGTAGTTACAGTCTTGTCCCATCGCCGCAACTCCCCATGGTCACGGGAGAGGCGAAGGTTGTGAGCCATCGTCCTCCGAAACACGATCCTGCCAAGCCGCACTGCTTCTTGACACACTGCTCGCTTAACTCGGAAGCCAGCCGCACCAATGTGTCGGAGGAAACACTGTCCAGCTGGTGACCAAGTCATCTTGCAGGTGCCTGGCCAGCCACATTGAGTCGCTAAAGCGCAATGGGACATGGAAATCCCGGCCGGGCAAACCCTCCCCAAACCGGACGATCCCAGTCACAGTAGGCTATAACACATCCTGGGATCGAACCTGGGTCTTTAGTGATGCCTTAAGCACGGCGAAGGAGTGCCTTAGACCGCTGTGCCACTCGTGAGGCCCCTTCTGGTAGTCTTTAATAGTTGATTCTAAGATTTGTATTTGATCATGTATTTGTTTTTTGTTATACGCCAAAATGATTGGAGAAGTGATTTATCCATACATCTCTATTTTGGATAGATAACTCTTCGTGTTGTTGTTTGTTTAGTGTTTTCCAATTTTCCCAGAAGAGGTTAGTCTATGGATTCTTCAATTACATTGAGCTGATTTCTGACGTGCTGTTCCTTCTTTTTCCGTAGTGTCTCTCTCGCTTGCTCTGTCTCTTGCTTTCACTCTCTCTTGCTTTCTCACTGTCTTGCTCTCTCTCTGCACTGGGTGTTTGTTTACTTCTTGTAAAGTTAACCTTCATCACATCCCTTTCAGAGAAGCCATAGGACACCCATCTCTGCAGCACTCCACCAATCAGGCCTTTATGGTAGAGTGGTCAGACGGAAGCCACTCCTCAGTAAAAGGCACATGACAACCCACTTTGAGTTTGCCAAAAGGCACCTCAGACCATGAGAAAGAAGATTCTCTGGTCTGTTGAAACCAAGATTGAACTTTTTGGCTTGAATGCCAAGCGTCATGTCTAGCGGAAACCTGGCACCATCCCTACGGTGAAGCATGATGGTGGAAGCATCATGCGTGGGGATGTTTTTCAGTGGCAGGGACTGGGAGACTAGTCAGAATCAAGGGAAATATGAACTGAGCAAAGTACAGAGAGATCCTTGATGAAAACCTACTCTAGAGCACTCAGGACCTCAGACTGTGGCAAAGGTTCACCTTCCAACAGGACAATGACCCTAAGCACACAGCTTTGACATCGCAGGAGTGGCTTCAGGATAAGTCTCAATGGCCTTGAGTGGCCCAACCAGAGCCCAGACTTGAACCCGATTTGAACATCTCTGGAGAGACTTGAAAATAGCTGTGCAGCGACGCTCCCCATCCAACCTGACAGAGAAGAATGGGAGAAACTCCCCAAATACAGGTGTGCCAAGCTTGTAGTGTCATACCCTAGAAGACTCGAGGCTGTAATCGCTGCCAAAGGTGCTTCAACAAAGTACTGAGTAAAGGGTCTGAATACTTATGTAAATGTGATATTTCAGTTTTTATTTTTAATACGTTTGCAAAAATGTATAAAAACATGTTGCTTTGTCATCATGGGGTATTGCGTGTGGATTGATGAGGAAAAAAACAATTTTATACGTTTTAGAATAAGGCTGTAATGTAACAAAATGCAGAAAAAGTCAAGGGGTCTGAATACTTTCCGAATCCACTGTACATTTAGATACATTGTACCATACTATTATACATACTGAAACATACATAATCTATGCTATACCTCTCCATTGTGTATGCGGCAGGTAGCCTAGTAGCTAAGAGTACCTGGGCCAGTAACTGAAAGGGCGCTGGTTGGAATCCCCGAGCTGACTAGGTGAAAAATGGGTCGACGTGCCCGTGAGCAAGGCACTTAACCCTAATAGCTTCTGTGTCTGCTAAATGAGTGGAAGAGTCTCTCAGATCAGACAACATTAGACACCACATCTCCGAGGTGCTTTGATGAAACATGCATGAGAGCATCAGCTGTTCCGGACAACTGTCCTGTCACGCTCTCCGCAGCCGATGTGAGTAAGACCTTTAAACAGGTCAACATTCACAAGGTCGCAGGGCCAGACGGATAACCAGGACGTGTACTCCAAGCATGCGCTGACCAACTGGCAAGTGTCTTCACTGACATTTTCAACATTTCCCTGTCTGAGTCTGTAATAGTAACATGTTTCAAGCAGAGCGGCATAGTCCCTGTGCCCAAGAACACTAAGGTAACCTGCTAAATGACTACCGACACGTAGCACTCACATCTGTAGCCATGAAATACTTTGAAAGGCTTGTCATGGCTAACATTAACACCATTATCCCAGAAACCCTAGACCCACTCCAATTTGCATACCGCCCCAACAGATCCACAGATGATGCAATCTTTATTACACTCCTCACATCCCTTTCACACCTTTTAACAGGAACACCTATGTGAGAATGCTATTCATTGACTACAGCTCAGCATTCAACACCATAGTGCCCTCAAAGCTCATCACTAAGCTAAGGACCCTGGGACTAAACACCTCCCTCTGCAACTGGATCCTGGACTTCCTGATGGGCCACCCCCATGTGGTAAGGGTAGTTAACAACATATCCACCACGCTGATCCTCAACACCGGAGCCCCTCAGGGGTGCGTGCTCAGTCCCTTCCTGTACTCCCTGTTCACTCATGACTGCACGGCCAGGTACGACTCCAACACCATCATTAAGTTTGCAGATGACACAACAGTGGTAGGCCTGATCACCGACAACGATGAGACAGCCTATAGGGAGGAGGTCAGAGACCTGACCATGTGGTGCAAGGACAACAACCTCTCCCTCAACGTGATCAAGACAAAGAAGATGATTGTGGACTACAGGAAAAGGAGGACCGAGCACGCCCCCATTCTCATCGACAGGGCTGTAGTGGACCAGGTTGTGAGCTTCAAGTTCCTTGTCGTCCACATCACCAACAAACTAACATGGTCCAAGCACACCAAGACAGTCGTGAAGAGGGCACCACGAAACCTATTCCCCCTCAGGAGACTGAAAAGATTTGGCATGGGTCCTCAGATCCTCAATAGGTTTTACAGCTGCACCATCGAGAGCATCCTGACGGGATGGTACGGCAACTGTTTGGCCTCCGACCGCAAGGCACTACAGAGGGTAGTGTGTACGGCCCAGTACATCACTGGGGCCAAGCTTCCTGCCATCCAGGACCTCTATACCAGGTGGTGTCAGAGGAAGGGCCTAAAAATTGTCAAAGACTCCAGCCACGCTAGTCATAGACTGTTCTCTCTGCTACCGCACGGCAAACGGTACCGGAGTGCCAAGTCTAGGTCCAAGAGGCTTCTTAACAGCTTCTACCCCCAAGCATAAGACTCCTGAACATCTAATCAAATGGCTGCCCAGACTATTTGCACCCGCCCCCCTCTACGCTGCTCTCTGTTATTATTACTTTAATAACTCTACCTACATGTACATATTACCTCAATTGACTCTATACCGGTACCCCCTGTATATAGCCCCGCTATTGTTATTTACTGCTGCTCTTTAGTTATTTGTTATTCTTATCTCTTACTTTTTTGGGGGGGGGGGGGGGGGTATTTTCTTGAACTGCATTGTTGGTTAAGGGCTTGTAAGTAAGTATTTCACTGTAAGGTCTACACCTGTTGTATTTGGCGCATGTGACAAATACAATTTGATTTGATGGTAGTGGCAGCATACCGAGTGTGCTAACGTGAGGAGGCATCAGGCATGTGATAGATGTCTACTCTAGCAGCTGCAGACAGGTTAATGGTGTGATTGTGGAGGTAATCTCCATGTTCTCTCGTTAAAGGATGATGAAGGGCCAGGAAAATGGATCCTGTTGCATTCACAGGTCCTGTGCTTTTTACATTTGCAGTTCAGGGCCCTGTTTGATGGATTCATCAATGCATTGACACAGTTGACAGTCAATGAGCTCACCATGGCATCATTCACAATGGGACAGTAGCCTTCGTCTTTGTTAATGCATCTCATTGACAGGGAGACAAAGGGCTTTTGACATTTAGAAACAGCTGGCAAGTAGCCTATACATATGTGAATAATGTTAATATCTACCGATTCTTCTTTACTGAGGGTGGATCGGTTTACAGGCACACACAGCACACTACATTTCGTAGTTTGGATTTTGGATTGTTTTGGGATTTTGGAGTCACAGTCACACATGCGTGTATACATGTTTTGTATAGAGAGGCCACTTATTTTATACATGTGAAGGCTATTTGCTGAACCAACAACGCAGAGGAAGAGAGGGAGAGAGAGAGAGAGTAGAGGAGTCGGCTGAGAGCTGCAGACTATTACATCTGTATTGATTGGGCTCCAGCTTTTCCATGAACTCCGAGTGGGAGTGATGGGAGGGATTTGCTTGATCTTTATGATATTTCTTTAAACATGATGCTGTCGTTATGCCTCTCCAGGGAGGACACAAGCCATTTCCAGTAAATCAAGGGCTCTTTGTCTCTCTCTGTTTTCCACAGTTGTTATTTATAAGCCTCTAAACAGTTTCTTCACCATTCTCATAAGTGTTTTCAGTCAGTGTTCCACAATAATATTGTTGAGCTGAAGATAGACCATTAAAGAACGTCTCAGACGTAACCATACACTTGGCCCCTTCAATAGAAGTCATTGTGTCTGATCAGATCAAAACTATAACACTGACAGGAATTCTATAGACAATAGATGGAAATAATTAGCTTTCAGTCTGCTCTTGGACTGGAGGGACATTTGGAGTGGATCTGATGTAATATTTCAGAGTTGCTAAACTACAGATGTACAATCTTAATTTGAGCCAGTTTGCTACAGCAGGAAAATAATCCTGCAGCAACAGGAAAAGTGGTTTGTAATTAATCAACATTTTTGTAAGGGTTGATTACATTTTCCGTTGGGGCAAATCAAGTCTGAAATTTCCATGTGGAAATTGCAAACTCTAAGAGCTTTTTTAAAACTCAAACGCTCTACAAGTTTGCATTTACTTCCTCTCAGCAACAAAAGAGTAATCAAATTAAGATCCTACATCTATAAGACTTTCAGCCAATGACATCCTCCGACAACAGGGCTGCTGGTGTATTATAGGAGCTGTGAGGACTGTAACCCATATATCCACCAGGGCAGGTGCCCTCTCCATGGGGCCAGGTGGCGCCTAATTCCCTTCTTTGTCCCTCCTAATGAATTGTTAATTGGTTTGCATCACCCGTGGAGTAGAGAATAGCAGGAGGGTCTGGGTGCTGGTGTGATGGAGGTCACAGACGCTGACATGCCTCATAGAGCACACCAGCACCTGCGTTTTAACAGGACAAATGTCACCTCACTACACACTGCAGTGTTGGGGTTTAAGAGGCCAAATATCAGCTTGCAGTATTACCTCAGAACCTTGTTCACATAATTCAGCACACAAACCCCATCAGAATGTCATGTTGGGGATTAACTTCTACAGATGGATCATTGTGGCTTTGTTTCTGTCTGTCTCATTTGAACAATTACTTTATATGCTGGCTGTTTACTTCAGATGTCAAAACAGTGTAGAATGCATTTAAATGTAGATTGTCTGTGTGTATGGGTCAATAAATGTCCATTCAGTACAGGTGTAGTATTGATGCCTGAGTGTCACCCTGACGGCTGTGTTCTGTCCTGTTCTCTCTAGGTGGTTGCTCTGAACAAGCGCAGTAAGGAGGCAGAGTCTGCATTCCTGGGAATCTACAAGCAGCTTATCGAAGCCCCAGGTGAGTCTCCCACCTGGAACAGAGCCACACACATCACATCACATCACAACACAGTCACAGATACAGACAACATACATTACTCATGTAACAGCCCTCCCATAGGGGATCACTCTTCCCACACCAAGCCCAAGTCAGCATCATTAGGTCAACCACAGAGTTTCTAAACCAAGAGGCGCAACATCGCGAGACTTCCGGGAACGCTTGCGAAACAGACAAAGCAGACCAGGCTGTGGTTTGGGGTTTGAGAAGTCAATGAGAGAAGTGAAAAACTATTCCTTAATTGTTAATTTTCTCAATATAAAGGCACAACCTAGATTCAAGCCAATGTCTTAAGTAGTTGAACATGTGACAAACTGACACATTTACGTAAAAAAAAAACATATTGAAGGAGGGCCTTTGATTTGACGGCCTGCACATGCGCAGTTCTGCGCGAGACAACCGTTAGACTCAATGATTTATATATACAGTACACTAGATGACTGATGGGGGCCACTGTGTTAAGCCGCCACGCCTCCATCTTGGCACTCCCTCACCATTGTAAAAAATATTTTGGAAGCTATAGAAAAGCATTTATTATTGTCTACATTCGTTTCTGCCATGTTTATTCTATTACAGACAACTTAATGCATACTTTTAAATTATATTATGTGAGCTAAACATACAAATAAAAAATTATAAATACTTTAGGGAAAATGTATATTTTTTTATTACTAATGGTACTGCACCCACTACAACAACAACAAAATACTTAAATACATGTAATTTTGTCCTTGAAACAGTGAAATCCGCAAAACACCAGTCTCAACGGCAACAGTGAAGAGGCGACTCCGGGAATGCTGGCCTTCTAGGCAGAGTTGCAAAGAAAAAGCCATATCTCAGACTGGCCAATAAAAATAAAAGATTAAGATGGGCAAAAGAACACAGATACTGGACAGAGGAACTCTGCCTAGAAGGCCAGCATCCCGGAGTCGCCTCTTCACTGTTGACATTGAGACTGGTGTTTTGCGGGTACTATTTAATGAAGCTGCCAGTTGAGGACTTGTGAGGCGTCTGTTTCTCAAACTAGACACTCTAATGTACTTGTCCTCTTGCTCAGTTGTGCACCGGGGCCTCCCACTCCTCTCTCTATTCTGGTTAGAGACAGTTTGCACTGTTCTGTGAAGGGAGTAGTACACAGCGTTGTACAAGATCTTCAGTTTCTTGGCAATTTCTCGCATGGAATAGCCTTCATTTCTCAGAACAAGAATAGACTGACAAGTTTCAGAAGAAAGGTATTTGTTTCTGGCCATTTTGAGCCTGTAATCAAACCGACAAATGCTGATGCTCCAGATACTCAACTAGTCTGAAGAAGGTCACTTTTATTGCTTCTTTAATCTGAACAACAGTTTTCAGCTGTGCTAACATAATTGCAAAAGTGTTTTCTAATGATCAATTAGCCTTTTAAAATGATAAACTTGGATTAGCTAAACCATTGTGTCATTGGAACACAGGAGTGATGGTTGCTGATAATGGGCCTTTGTACGCCTATGTAGATATTCCATTACAAAATCAGCCGTTTCCAGCTACAATAGGCATTTACAACATTAACAATGTCTACACTGTATTTCTGATCAATTTTGATATTTTAATGGACAAAAAAGTGCTTTTCTTTCTAAAACAAGGACATTTCTAAGTGACCCCAAACTTTTGAACGGTAGTGTATGTTGAAACGGTTTCTCATGCTTGGAGTCTTCAAAGATTTGGCAAAAATCGTGTGACATAAAACACTACCTTTTTTTCTTACATTTATGATACTGTTTGTCGTTGTACCATATACTAAGCATTTCGGAATTGTACTGTACCTCTTAACATTTCGTATCTTTTTAGGGGTGTGTACGGGAGGCGAAGTCGGGTCCAGGAGAGCAGAGTGTAGTAAACAGACGCACTTTAATTCCGGTCCAAAAATGACAGCACATAAAAACATAAACGTGCCAATAACACGGAACATAACAAAAGTATGGTGCCTGACAATATCCACATAACAATAAACAATTACACACAAAGACATGGAGGGGAATAGAGGACTAAATACATGCAGTGTGATTATGGAATGAAATCCAGGTGTGTATGGAACAAGACAAAACAAATGGACATATGAGAAATGGAGCGGCGATGGCTAGAAAGCCGGTGACGTCGATCGCCGAACGCCGCCCAAACAAGGAGAGGAGCCGACATCGGCGGAAGTCGTGACATATCTCGCTATCTTATGGTGTGAAAACTGTTGTCATGGGCACACATCCAAAATAATTATGTGGTTGCAAAATCGAATACTTTTAACAGAAAGAGTAACTTTAACATGACTAATAAAACTAAAATATATACTGTCATTAACGGGGTTTTCAATAATCATGCATAAAAGTTGTTTCATGCACCTTTATCTAGCTGTTTAGTTACGTGGGGACATTATCGCACATCAGTTGATTCAGGAAAGGATTTTCTGAATGACAGTCAAGTGATAAAGAGCTTGTGTGATACTGCACAAGACTGAACAACAGCCAAAGTGCAGGAATTAATGTTTATCTCGAATATTGACAGAACATTTTGGTGTCTATGTTGTTAGAGCAGTCAAGATAATTAGCCTATGTCATGGACAACATTAAGTTAAGATTCCTGAGGTTAGATAACGGTCTGTGTACGTTTTGATCGTTTGCTTTCCAAGTTAAAGCGGAGCAATCGGGAACATGAAAACGGTTTGTTTATAATTTTTTTTATAGAAATATAAAAAAATTGCTTGTTTTTTTTCTTCAGTTTTTGCTATAAAACCCCAAAACAACTTGATATTTCAACTTTCACATGTGTACGGGGTTAAATTTGGAATGCCTGTCATTGGTCAAGTGCACAGCCAACACTTCATGTCCTTTCACTTCATGCCCTTTCAAAGTAGGAGTTCACCCTTCTATCTCTATTCTATGAATCTATTAAAGTAGCGGTGCGTGTGTAAAATCACTGGGGAAGCCAGGGAAAAATGTGTTGTGATAATTGTGTTGCTTGCTGTATAACCTATTAGTTCATATGCTCTGACACCATGATATATAAGCCTAAGGACGAGACAATAAGAAGACACAGTGGCAGAATAAATTCAAACACACCTTTGTTTCATCACAAAACCTGAGAGCATCATCCACAAAACATACCGCATGTACCAAACAGTTACATGACCTACAGCATGGTCAAGCAAGTTCATGTTTTTGACATTTTGGGACTACTAAACAACTATTGATTTAGAACCACAGAGAGTTACCGCCAGTCGCAAAGAAAACAGGCGCTGCCGCCACTATTCCAGCACCATTTCAACTTCAACATTTCAACATCATCTAATCACCTCTGCTTAGTCCTAATACAGTGACAACTAAAATATATCAAAAACGATTTAGTCCAATCAACATTAGCTAAATATGATGTGGCTGTCCATGGTATCCGAATGATTTCTGTGTGCGTGCGTGCAAGTAGAAAAAACCTGACTCGCCCTACTTGTAGAGAAACACCAATGCCATCCTCCTCTTTCATGTTGCCTAAATGGTTTATGACTGTCATACAGTACAAGCTTTTAGATTTTATTGTCCTAGGCTACCTGGCTAAAATGCTTGCTCACTAGCCTAACTTCCTTTCATGGGCAACAATGTGGCAGGCCAGCAAGTTAACATTAACCTACTACATCTAGCTACATGTTGAACTTCCATCCTCTCGTGCCTCCCGAGTGCATTGCCGTGCTAGAAGCATCACTACAGACCCGGGTTCCCAGGCTGTGTCGCAGCCGGCCTCGACCGGGAGACCCATGCGGCGACCCACAATTGGCCCAGCATCGTCCGGGTTAGTGGAGGGTTTGGCCAGCCGGGATGTCATTGTGCCGATGTCCTTGGGCCGGGTGCATGCATTCTGACTTCGGTCGCCAGTTGTACGGTGTTTCCTCCGACACATTGGTGCGACTGGCTTCCAGGTTAAGGGTCGTGTTTCGGAGGCTGCATGGCTCTCAACCTTCGCATCTCCGAGTCGGTAAGGGAGTTGCAGCGATGGACAAGACTGTAACTACCAATTGGATATCATGAAAAAGGGGAAAAGTACAAAAAATAAATAAGAAAAGAAGGTCCATCCACTCAGTCCAGGGGCACAATGTCTGATCAAAATCACTGTTATAGGGCCTCCCGGGTGGCGCAGTTGTCTAGGGCACTGCATCGCAGCGCTAGCTGTGCCACCAGAGACCCTGGGTTCGCGCCTAGGCTCTGTCGCAGCCGGCCGCGACCGGGAGGTCCGTTGGGCGACGCACAATTGGCCTAGCGTTGTCCGGGTTAGGCAGGGTTTGGCCGGTAGGGATATCCTTGTCTCATCGCGCACCAGCGACTCCTGTGGCGGGCCGGGCAGAGTGCGCGCTAACCAAGGTAGCCAGGTGCATGGTGTTTCCTCCGACACATTGGTGCGGCTGGCTTCCGGGTTGGAGGCGCGCTGTGTTAAGAAGCAGTGCGGCTTGGTTGGGTTGTGTTTCGGAGGACGCATTGCTTTCGACCTTCGTCTCTCCCGAGCCCGTACGGGAGTTGTAGCGATGAGACAAGATAGTAATTACTAACAATTGGATACCACGAAATTGGGGAGAAAAGGGGGTAAAATAATTTTTTTTAAAGAAGAAAAAAAATCGCTGTTATAATCATTAGTCAGTATGGAGAATTAAATCACTGTTATAATCATTAGCCAGTATGGAGAATTAAATCACCGTAATAATCATTAGTCAGTATGGAGAATTAAATCACTGTTATAATCATTAGCCAGTATGAAGAATTAAGTAAAACCACAAGTCCAAATCCCTATCTCCATCCATGGCTAATTTAGGAATGAACGATTTTAGCTAGCCACCGGAGAACAATGACACAACGAGATGTGTCGTTAATGTTTAGCTTCTAATGTGATGTGATTGGTTTGAAGCCAAATCCAAACTAACTTCCTTTTTTTTGGTGCGCCAGAACCATTCACAGCTGAGCTCACTCAGTTGGCTATTATTTTATAAAACAAATGATCAAGGGGAGGCCAAATGCTCGCTGGCTTCCATTGCATTCAATGCTACGGGCAACAACAATGTCATACTCTTTTTGATCTGACAGAATCTGATAGATGGGCTACACATACTGAGACAGAGGGGCGCTGTTTCATTCGCTCGGATGCTTTCTCCGGTGAGATACTGTACATTCAGCCTCTTGCGAATTCAAGAAAATTTATGAAACACAGAGAGACGAAAGAGACACTTTTTTGCTTCCCTTGGCATCCATGAATACACACCACTGATCTATTATCTATTAATGAATTGATTAATAGCTGCACATGCCGTGCCACAATGCCAAGATAAAGTATTATTTCTCAAATGTTTGCATAAGATTTAGTGTGTATTGACTTATTAATAAACTGTAAATTGTTAGCAGACTGATATATCCTAGCTACCTACACTACCGGTCAAAAGTTTTAGAACACCTACTCATTCAAGAGTTTTTCTTTATTTTTAGCATTCCTGGTGAAGCTGGTTAAGAGAATGCCAAGAGTGTGCAAAGCTGTCATCAAGGCAAAGGGTGGCTATTTGAAGAATCTCAAATATAAAATATATTTGGATTTGTTGACCAATTTTTTGGTCCATATGTGTTATTTCATAGTTTTGATGTCTTCACTATTATTCTACATTGTAGAAAATAGTAAAAAAATAAAGAAAAACACTTGAATGAGTAAGTGTTCTAAAACTTTTGACCGGTAGTGTAACTAACCATTGGCAATCTTATTCAATGATGCCATATAGCCAAAATAACAGTCTCTTGCTAGACTAGAGATATGCTCCTAGCTATTTGTTAGTCAGGGATTGCGCATCTAACTAGCTGGAATGAAGCAAAGGTGTGAATGGTAGACATGTAAATATATAATTTCACTGTTTACAGCAGCTGTGAAGCTACCCAGACCTGTCTGATCAGCCTGGTAGGATGCACTGAGTGTGTCCAGCTTATACCTGTGCTAATCTGTGTGTATAGCAATGTAATGAAACATCAAACCAATGCCTAAAGTGTCGTGCTGTAGGTCCACCACACACCCAAAGGGTTGTGGGGTCCTGTCCAGAAACAACCCCTATAAACTTGTGGAGATCTGAGACGATTGGACAGGTGCAAGCAATACTGCCAAAATTTCACCAAGCCTATCAGAGGGTTAGGTGGAGATCTCACCATGTCACCATCCATCAATCCCTCTCAGGTCTCCACAAGTGACTAGACTCTGGGCAGTAATAATAATTTATTACATTTGTAAACATTTTCATTATACATCAAATCAAACCCAAGCAAATGTATTTATAAAGCCCTTCTTACATTAGCTGATATCTCAAAGTGCTGTACAGAAACCCAGCCTAAAACCCCAAACAGCAAGCAATGTAGGTGTAGAAGCACGGTGGCTAGGAAAAACTCCCTAGAAAGGCCAGAACTTAGGAAGAAACCTAGAGAGGAACTAGTCGATGAGGGGTGGCCAGTCCTCTTTTGGCTGTGTCGGATGGAGATTATAACAGAACATGGCCAAGATGTTCAAATGTTCATAGATGACCAGCAGGGTCAAATAATAATAATCACAGTGGATGTCGAGGGTGCAACAGGTCAGCACCTCCAGGAGTAAATGTCAGTTGGCTTTTCATAGCCGATCATTCAGAGTATCTCTACCGCTCCTGCTGTCTCTAGAGAGTTGAAAACAGCAGGTCTGGGACAGGTAGCACGTCCGGTGAACAGGTCAGGGTTCCATAGCCGCAGGCAGAACAGTTGAAACTGGAGCAGCAGCACGGCCAGGTGGACTGGGGACAGCAAGGAGTCATCAGGCCAGGTAGTCCTCAGTCATGGTCCTAGGGCTCAGGTCCTCCGAGAGAGAGAAAGAGAGAATTAGAGAGAGCATACTTAAATTCACACAGGACACCGGATAAGACAGGAGAAACACTCCAGATATAACAGACTCACCCTAGCCCCCGGCACATAAACTACTGCAGCATAAATACTGGAGGCTGAGACAGGAGGGGTCGGGAGACATTGTGGCCCCATCCGACGATACCCCCGGACAGGGCCAAACAGGCAGGATATAACACCACCCACTTTGCCAAAGCACAGCCCCCACACCACTAGAGGGACAGGAAGATCACGTCAGTGAATCAACCCACTCAAGTGACGCACCCCTCCTAGGGACGGCATAGAAGAGCACCAGTAAACCAGTGACTCAGCCCCTGTAATAGGGTTAGAGGCAGAGAATCCCAGTGGAGAGAGGGGAACCGGCCAGGCAGAGACAGCAAGGGCGGTTCGTTGCTCCAGAGCCTTTCCGTTCACCTTCACACTCCTGGGCCAGACTACACTCAATCATATGACCTACTGAAGAGATGAGTCTTCAGTAAAGACTTAAAGGTTGAGACCGAGTCTGCGTCTCTCACATGGGTAGGCAGACCATTCCATAAAAATGGAGCTCTATAGGAGAAAGCCCTGCCTCCAGCTGTTTGCTTAGAAATTCTAGGGACAGTTAGGAGGCCTGCGTCTTGTGACCGTAGCGTACTTGTAGGTATGTACGGCAGGACCAAATCGGAAAGATAGGTAGGAGCAAGCCCATGTAATGCTTTGTAGGTTAGCAGTAAAACATTGAAATTAGCCCTTGCCTTAACAGGAAGCCAGTGTAGAGAGGCTAGCACTGGAGTAATATGATCACATTTTTTGGTTCTAGTCAAGATTCTAGCAGCTGTGTTTAGCACTAACTGAAGTTTATTTACTGCTTTATCTGGGTAGCCGGAAAGTAGAGCATTGCAGTAGTCTAACCTAAAAGTGACAAAATCATGGAATAGTTTTTCTGCATTAATTTTGGACAGAAATGTTCTGATTTTTGCAATGTTACGTAATGTTACATAAAAAAGCTGTCCTTGATACAGTGTTGATATGTTCGTCAAAAGAGAGATCAGGGTCCAGAGAAACGCCTAGGTCCTTCACAGTTTTATTTGAGACGACTGTACAACCAACCATCAAGATTAATTGTCAGATTCAACAGAAGATCTCTTTGTTTCTTGGGACCTAGAACAAGCATCTCTGTTTTGTCAGAGTTTAAAAGTAGAACATTTGCAGCCATCCACTTATGTCTGAAACGCAGGCTTCCAGCGAGGGCAATTTTGGGGCTTCACCATGTTTCATTGAAATGTACAGCTGTGTGTCATCGGCATAGCAGTGAAAGTTAACATTATGTTTCGGAATGACATCACCAAGAGGTAAAATATATAGTGAACAATAGTGGTCCTAAAACGGAACCTTGAGTAACACCGAAATTTACAGTTGATTTGTCAGAGGACAAACCATCCACAGAGATAAACTGGTATCTTTCTAACAGATAAGATCTAAACCAGGCCTGAACTTGTCCATCAAAAGCAGCACTAAGGTCTAGGAGCACGAGGACAGATGCATGAATTAACTCAAAGTGCATGAAATAGATTTTTTTATTTCTAAAAGCCCAACAGTTAACAGTCTTGTCAGGAAGGGAGTTCCAAAGGTGTGGTACGTGGCAGGAAAAGGTACGGTTCCCCATTGTTTCGGAGCCGGGTCCTGGGTGCAATAAGCAGTTTGGCATGGCTTATGAATTTTGTTATACATATGTGATTAATGTGGGCATTGAAGGAGAGTGCACGGAATATCAAATCCAAGTTGGTGATGACTGAGGAGAGATGGCAGGGCAGATGCTGCAGGAGTTGGTGATCTGCTGGGAGGTGCCTATCAGCATTGCCTCGGTCTTGCTGCTGTTGAGTTGGAGGAAGTTGTTCTGCATCCAAGACTTAACCTCTTCCAGACAGTTGGACAAAGTTGACAGAGCAGATGTTGAGGGGCTAGGGGTTGTTTCTGGACAGGACATGGGTATTATGGTAGCCCAGTATGGCACTTTCTAAAAATGTAAATTTTTTCAGACACACACACACACACAATGCTTGAAGAGTTTACCAATTGTAATGATTTCATTATTGGTTATTGTTATTGTCAAGGATTTTGCTTTGTTCGTCTGCCAATTGATGTTTTGGGGACCACCCGCCATAATTTTTTACTTGATTCTACATGCGGTGTGCACTCAGTTCGCAAATTACTTTCAGAGGTGCTAAGTACTCTCGACTAACAAACGCTATTGGTGTGTCTGAGCCTTAACAGTACTTGTGTGTGTGCGCGCAAGTGTTAAACTTCAAGAACATTGATAAGAGGGAGTAGGCCTACTTAAACAGTGGGAGCATTAATAGCTGTGTGTTACAGTAACTTGTTGTGCTATTTATGGATATAATGCCGTTAAAAACATTCTGATACAGATTATTTTGTGTTTCTTTCCCTTACAATCAAAACATATATACACATATATTTTAATGCACTGCTTTTTAAATGGAAAATGGTTTATTTAGGGCCAAATTTGAACAAATAAAAAAATTGCGATTAAATGCGATTAACTAATGCCATTAACTTGATTTAAATATTTTTATTGTTTGACAGCCCTAGTTAAAATACAAAGTGAATGTTTTCTTGCCATAGATATCCTAGATATCTAAATATCCTGTAACATCATAAGACAGCCTGTAGCTCTTATCTATGTTTTAGAGTCGATGCTCTCTGTGGTTTCCAAGACTGTGTGGGGCCACTTCAAAACCTGAGTGCTGGTCCTTGAGAGTTGCATTGCTGAAGAGAGCCGATCCTTGTGGGGATAGGCTGGTGATTGCAGAGGGCCAATTAAAAGCCAACTGTAGCTTGTCTTAGTGTGGAACGCAGGCCTGATGTGACCAGCAGGGGAAGTGAGAGAGAAAGAGAGGGAGAGAAGGATGGGGAGAAAGACTGTTTATTCTGTTGTTGTTTGGTGCCGGGGCAAACTATACAGTATTGCTCTTTGTTGCAGGAGACGAGAGGAAAACACAGTCCAATCTGCAGCTAGATCAGAGGAACACTCATGGCAAGAGTAGAGAATGCTGTTTACAGATTTAATGAATACAAGATAAAAGTGGGTGTCAGAGAAATAGCGACTTACTTTTAAAGGTCTCCATTTTTCATTGAAGTCCCCTGCTTGATATTGCACCACACACTTTGAATTTAGTTATTTTCTTAATAAGAAATGGATGTCTTTTAAGATGTATTCCGTTTGATTTCCTGACCTACACTTGCACATATCAAGGGCTTAATGGAGGACCCAGGATAGTTTTAGGGGCTATATTTTGTCATAAACACATTTTCTATCAAGAGCAGACTGAACCAACAGTGGTAATGTAAGGCAACAAGGACAACACAGACATTGACAAGAAAGTGTACTCATAAACCATGTGGCGGTTAAACTGTATCGGAACCCTTGCAGCTAGGATAAGGATGGAATTGAACATTTACTTTTATTTTCACGCACGCACGCACGCATGCACACACACACACACACACACACACACACACACATATGCATACTCACTTTCTAATCAGTTCCTATTTTCTGTTCATTTGACCAATGTGATGTAATTTGTAAACATATATGACATTGAAGTGGACATCCATTCCCAAGTTCTCTTTGATTGTCCGGGTTGGGGGTTGAGCCTTGTCTACAAGACTGGGCCTCTCTGGCTACATCAGGTGTCCTTGGATTATCCAGACACTCATCTCCATCTGATTTTACCTAGACCTGCACTAGCATTAGCATCTAGGTGACTTTCCCTCATCGGAGTCTCTAGTCTTAGCTCTCATACTGTGTGTCACTGCAGGTGTGTGCATGGATGATTTCTCCTGGGCTTACTACACAGAAGGAGTTAATATTGGAGTTATTTTTTTGCACTGCAGTAAAAGCAAAAACTCAGCCAGCTGAGGTGCTGATTATTATTTGCCGTCTAATCCCATAATGCTATACCAATAATTGTCGTTAACTGCTAATTGCTAAAAGTCTCAATCTGTTAATTATTATCCTTCAGATATTCTTTACCTCCTATCTGATTCCAAAAAGGAGTCACAACAACAAGTAGGGTATTTGTGTATCGGCCCCCTCACAGAATATGCCATCTGTGACTGTGAGGTGGGCCTGCGGTATCCAACGCCTGTTTATCATTGTGCATCTCACTGGCTTGTCCAAGGTCACCCCCTCTTCCCAGAATGGATTGCTCCAGGTACACCAGAGGACAGTCAGTTGGCTGTCGTTCCCACTTTATCTCCCTCCTCCCCTATAAACACAACAATGTGCTGCTTTTCCACCAGTCTCCAAACAAATGCTCCAGCTCATGTATTTTTAATATTCTGACAGACGCAATTATTCTTTACACGCCGTGCTCGTTAATCTTAATGCCGTTATTACTATTCATTGCCAGGCATTTTTTTTCTCTCGCTCCTCTTATTTCAATTGAAAAGATCCTTGCATGCTGGTCGGTCTGCTGACACTCAAAGGCCATTGGTCCAATGAGAGCAGCCGACAGCAGAGTTAATGAATGCAGAAGGAGAGCCAGGGAGGGGGAGGGGACAAGGGCAGCAACTCAATATGTGACCTGTTGTATCCAGTTAGCAGTGACGTTTGGTGTCAGGTATCAGTTATCCACAATAACCATGAACGTGTTATGATGCTGTTTTCAATTTCACAATTCATATGAATGTTATAGACAGATGAATGCTATACACTGTGTGTGTCACCAATCTCTCTCTACTCTCTCTCTCTAATTACTCTCTCTCTCTCTCTCTACTCTCTCTCTCTACTTTCTCTCTCTCTACTCTCTCTCTCTCTCTCTACTCTCTCTCTACTTTCTCTCTCTCGCTCTCTCTCTCTCTCTCTCTCCCATGAACACACACACACACACACACGGGCAGACATACAGACACTAACATACACATCACTCTGCTCTTTCGGCTGATGTCAACAGAAATCCTCTATACTAATGGCTCATTCTTCATATTTTGTTATGATTTGGCTTTTGTTTTTACTGTAAAGTCAGCAAGTGTATCAATTCCCAGCTGCTAAACAAGATAGCTATCATTATATTTGATGTGTCTGGACTCAGCTTCACTTGTGTATTTTTGACATTTATGGTGTGTTTACATATATTTTAGAGGCTACTTATACAGGAAATTGGTATAAAACCCATATAAACTGTATTTATGATAATATAACAATATTTTAGGTTGACAATAATTATATGATACAATACAATTTTTGATATAGAGTATCACATGCCTTTGTTTTATTTCCCTATATAAGTAAAATGAGGATAATGGCTCTACTGTCATTCATTCCAATTAGGCTGGTTTGGATTCCTCCCTGAACAATATGGCTGCCATTTTCACCTCATTCTGGAACTTCGAGAGTTTATGGCATAGTCCCTCTAGTAATTTAATAAGATCTCTGTGGTCCTCCCTCCCTCCAGATAGGATATGAACACATCATGAAGTTAGTTAGCTTTAGTGGTACCTCCCAGAGTGGTGCAGAGCGGTGTTGTTTCCTGTGACAAAGAAATACATGTAGCACGACAATGTGACTATGGCAACCTGGACCGGTATCATGAACAGTTCTACAGGGCATGCTCTATGAGGCAACTCCAGTACATCCTATGCATTTTATGGGGAACCGTATATATTTTTTGTATATGGTCTGAGCAATGAGAACACCTTGAAAAGGTTATACAAATAAAAAAAACTATTATTGGGTCTCCAAGCCCAACTGTCACACACCAGAATCATAATGTCATGCATTTTAAGACACATATAAGGCCTGGAAAAATACTTGTATACAATGCTTCATTGTTTCTATTTTCACCTCCATACCTTTTGATCAGTGTAAATAAACTAGTTCTCCATCACAGAATGTGAAAAACAGTGACAGTTTCCATGACTGCATTGGCTCTCCAGAGCTACACCTCTCTCCTGGTCTCTCCTCATCTCTCCTGGTCTCTCCGCATCTCTCCTGGTCTCTCCTTGTCTCTCCTCGTCTTTCCTGGTCTCTCCTCATCTCTCCTGGTCTCTCCTCATCTCTCCTGGTCTCTCCTCGTCTTTCCTGGTCTCTCCTCCTCTCTCCTGGTCTCTCCTTGTCTCTCCTGGTATCTCCTCATCTCTCCTGATCTCCCCTGATCTCTCCTGGTCTCTCCTGATCTCCCCTCATCTCTCCTGATCTCCCCTCAACTCTCCTGATCTCCCCTCATCTCTCCTGGTCTCTCCTGATCTCCCCTCATCTCTCCTGATCTCTCCTGGTCTCTCCTCTCCTGGTCTCTCCTGATCTCCCCTCATCTCTCCTGGTCTCTCCTCATCTCTCCTGATCTCCCCTCATCTCTCCTCATCTCTCCTCATCTCTATCCCTCACTCTCCCCCCTGTGTGAGTGTCTCTGACTCTGAGACGGCGTTTGAACCTTACTGTTTGTACCTGTCACTGTGAGAAGAGGAGCGGGCCTTGTCGCCAGGAGCGTAGCCCTGAGACTGGCGCTCCAGGTGTTTGCTCTGCCTCCCCTCTCTTTACTCACACTCCTCCCTCAGGATCACCCATCCCTCTCTCTCTCTCGCTCCACCTCCATCTCTCCTGAATAACACAGTACCTTTCATCTGAGCAGGGAGCTCACTTACTGTGTGTGAAGAGGTGCTGATCTGAATGCACTCGTATGTTTGTGTGTGTGCGCACCTGCGTGTGTTTGTGTGTTTTATGTTTGTTGGGCCCTTGGCAGGGCTGAGATCTGCATCAGCTGAAACGTTGGGCCAACAGTGCTTGCTAGTGGTGACAAAATACTACTGCATGGTACAGGTTCAAGGACCAGGTACAACTACTGTATGCACACAATTCCATCATGGCTTTGTGACTTCATTGCACAGTGAACATTCATGTATTGAAGTCTCCTTGGCCTGCGAGATTGTAAGTGCAGTACATATTGAAGTCCGTTAGTTATTTCCTTTGGCTCCAAGGTTGTAAGAACAGAGCGTTATTGACTGTTGTGTTGACCCTATTCTATTAAAATAGTATTACTTTCCCCTTGTATCTCTCTATATACATTGGCAGACACCTGAGAGAGAGAGGCTTATGGATGCCTGTAAGGTATTGAGGGGATTTTTATAATAAGTGTGCTGCTGAGTACATTCCATAGAAGATGAGGGAACTCAGAGAGCTATGTGTGTGTGCCATGTTTGTGGCGGTATCGAAAATGAAAGCTCCTTTGGGCGGGACGAGATTATGCACAAGTGATTAATAAGAGCAGTAATAAACAAAGGCCCAGGAGATGTTTGAGGTGCTTAATAATCCATTATGTTCATAAAAGAGCTGGGCCTTTCCAATGGATCCCCGTGGAGCAGAGACCCCAGAGGGACCGGTAGAGTGTGTGCTCAGAACAGAGAGGAAGTGTGTGTGTGTGTGTGGAGAGGGAGAGATACACTACATTACCAAAAGTATGTGGACACCTGCTCGTCAAACATCTCATTCCAAAATCATTCATTCATATGGATTTGGTTCCCCCCTTTGCTGCTATAACAGCCTCCACTCTTTTGGGAAGGCTTTCCACTAGATGCTGGAACATTAATGTGGGGACTTGCTTCCATTCAGCCACAAGAGCATTAGTGAGGTCGGCCACTGATGTTGGGCGATTAGGCCTGGCTCGCAGTCGGCCTTCCAATTCATCCCAAAGGTGTTTGATGGGGTTGAGATCAGGGCTTTGTGTAGGCCAGTCAAGTTCTTCCACACTGATATCGACAAACAATTTCTGTATGTACCTAGCTTTGTGCACGGGGGCATTGTCATGCTGAAACAGGAAAGGGCCTTCCCCAAACTGTTGCCACAAAGTTGGAAGCACAGAATCATCTATAATGTAATTGTATGCTGTAGCGTTAAGATTTCCCTTCAATGGAACTAAGGGGCCTTGCCCAAACCATGAAAAACAGTCCCAGACCATTATTCCTCCTCCACCCAACTTTACAGTTGGCACTATGCATTCAGACAGGTAGGGTTCAATGGCGGCGAGCTTTACACCACCCCAGCCGACGCTTGGTATTGCACATGGTGATCTTAGGCTAGTGTTGTGGCTGCTCGGCCATGGAAACCCATTTCATGAAGCTCCCAACGAACAGTTATTGTGCTGACGTTGCTTCCAGAGGCATTTTGGAACTCGGTAGTGAGTGTTGCTTCAGCACTCGGCTGTCCCGTTTTGTGAGCTTGTGTGGTCTACCACTTCATGGCTGAACCATTGTTGCTCCTTGATGTTTCCACTTCACAATAACAGCACTTGCAGTTGACCGGGGCAGCTCTAGCAGGGCAGAAATATGACGAACTGACTTGTTGGGAAGGTGGCATCCTATGACGGTGCCACGTTGAAAGTCACTGAGCTCTTCATTAAGGCCATTCTACTGCCAATGTTTGTTTATGGAGATTGCATGGCTGTGTGCTTGATTTTACACACCTGTCAGCAACGGGTGTATATATAGTGTATATGGTAGATCTGTATACAATATGAACCCAGTCAAAGAGGAGAGCAGCAGGGGTACTTTGAGGGACCAGGGTGTAGCTCTGAAAGATGGACAATCATTTGGGGGAGAGTCAAAGAAGACAGCTGATAATGAAAGAGAACAGGGCTACTAATTGAAGTTGCTAATATGCAGTGCTGGATATTCCTTTAAGAGCAAATCTCTAACCGTAAATCTTTACTATGAAAGGAATATTGAATACTTGAATGGAATTTGTCCACGTACTTTTGTATATATAGTCTATATAATGGTAAGACTGACACTCAAGCTCTGAAGTCTACATGACTTCAGTTGTTCACTAAACAGTTATTGCTTATGGGTTTTGTAACGAAGAAAGAAAACATGAACGCTTACTCTATCAATTAAAGTGGTGGAGTTAGTTTTTTGTTTATGTATATTTCTAAGAGTGTCCTTTGACATTGTTGTAGAGACACTAGTTATTGATGTAATGCCGTCTATGTCCTTCAGTCTGCCAGACAAAGGCATGTGTGGAACACATACAGCAGAGCATGTTAGAGTCTCTTTCAGCTTGTCTGTCAGTGAAAGACTCTTTTTTCACCATTACTCTATCTTTCTCGCTCTCTTCCTGTTTCTTTATCTATCACTCTTTCACTCTCTTCTTCACATCAAGACATCAAGGGACAAATGTTTGTTCTGCTCTCTGAATATCAGGTGTGTATTATTGAAAAGACAGCACAGAAACCTACTGATTTTACTGTAGTATTAGGATTTTTGTATTTTTTCATAGGTTGTCAAAGTTAATATTTTGTTAAATGGTTTTATTGTAGCTACAAAAATCAATATAATCTAGGTTGAAACAAGGATAGACATTAAATAATTGTACCTTGTGAGTTCAAGTGACTGTGCAGTTGTTAAAAGAATAGATGACTTTGTAAAGACTATTAGACTTTAGTCAATAAAAGTGTCCCCACACAGCTGCTTTGGATGGAGACTCCCGTACTCTGTAAGTATAATTGTTTGTTATTTTTTAGTTTAATTTTAAAAAGCTAACCTTTTTCAACGGTAGCCATTTTGATGATGCACTTTGTCTGTGAAGGTTGAACTAAGGACTAACAGTTCAGTCAACCTAGTTTCGGTCCATGACAATACTCTCCATGTACAGTGTTACGGTTTGTTGCAACAGCAGAAAATGATGTTTTTGGACCTTGAAGACCACTTGGAGAAAAAAACAAAACAACAACAAGACTGTTTTGAATGAAAATAAAAAAACCTTGAAGCACAGCCTTATAAATTAATTTGTTCGTGTTGTATGATGGGAACACAGCTGGCCTCATTAACACACGCACAACACATAATTATAGAGTTTTTTTCCTCTCTCCAGCCAGCCAGCGCTTGGCTAATGGGCTTGCTGGGTTAATTATGTCAGAGCGTAATTACACAGGGCCCAGGGAGACGTAGTGGTGCACCCCGCTGAGCCCACACTGCCTAATGATGGTGTATCGCTGACAGGGCCAAGACGGACCGCCCCAACACACCTGCTTGTCTTGGCTCACGCCACCCTCGTCCACTCCCACGCACCACCACCGCCCACCCAGACACACGTTTGGGACCTGTCTGTCCCACCAGACACAGTTTCTATGTGGACAAAAACACAGTGGGGCCTGGCCAAGCCTGTTCTATATCCAACTCCATAGGAACAACCATAGGAGTTAGCTATCCAGCACAAACAGATCTGTGGTGACCAGGCTAGCCCTGGCCTGTCAAGGAGCAACACCCAGCACCCAGAGAGCTTACCCCTGCTGTGGGATGAGCAATAGCAGAGTAACACCAGACAAGTGGCTGCTAGGAACCAGCCATGGAAGCCCTTTATCTCATCTGTAACGCTGATGCAAACTCTGCTCACAGTGTAAACAATGTAGATGATGAGACCACACACACATAGATTCTATGATAGCTTACACAATAACACCAAACCAGGTAGAACTTTTTAAATAACTGTGGTGAAGTACAAATGATGCCAGGATCCTGAATGCCAACTTGTCTTTGCTGGTATACTGCGAGGACAGCAGGCGTGTGTGTGTCCGGAATGACCTCTGAACCTCATAACATTCTGTTCATCCCCACCTTCTCCCAGTCACTGTGATTCATGTGGTAATGAACCATGTTTCACTGAAAAAATATGATGTATTAATGTGCTACAATTTATGACCCTCAATGAGGTGCTGTTATGCTATCTGTTATCATGACCTCATGGCAGATGTCCAATCAGCCATAATTAAGATAAGGGCTGAATTTAAAAATGTACTGTATTTGCATGGATAACGATATGACTGACTTCTGTACATAATGGTGGGTCGGCCATGGTTCGCTTCATGATTGGGATTAAGTAATTCTAGGTATAATGGCAGGATAGTGTACAATTCCATTCATTTTGTATACAGATCTACCATATACACTATATATACAGCAGTATGTGGACACCCCTTCAAATGAGTGGATTCGGCTATTTCAGCCACACCCGTTGCTGACAGGTGTGTAAAATCAAGCACACAGCCATGCAATCTCCATAAACAAACATTGGCAGTAGAATGACCTTAATGAAGAGCTCAGTGACTTTCAACGTGGCACCGTCATAGGATGCCACCTTCCCAACAAGTCAGTTCGTCATATTTCTGCCCTGCTAGAGCTGCCCCGGTCAACTGCAAGTGCTGTTATTGTGAAGTGGAAACATCTAGGAGCAACAATGGTTCAGCCATGAAGTGATAGGCCACACAAGCTCACAGAACAGGACCGCCGAGTGCAGAAGCACCTAAAAATCGTCTGTCTTCAATTGCAACACTCACTACCAAGTTCCATACTGCCTCTGCAAGCAAAACCCGAGAGTAGAGTGTTACTTTATTAATCTCAACTTGGGAAATTGTTTTATCACAGCATGCATCATCAATGACTTACAATGACCAACACATGAAGAAAAGGGAAAAAAACACTAAGACACATAAAGGCACATGCACCAATCATAGTATCCCTAAAAGAATAGTCTGATTCAAGTGCTGTTTTCTATCCTACTCTGGAGGGAAACAGGCAACAAAAAACATTTAATAGAAAGACCTCATAAAACAGTTGATCAATTATACTCCTTTAGGACTGTCCCTGATTTAAAAAATCTTGGTCCACCGAAAGTGGTCTGTTCTTTCTACCAATGGATTGGTCGACATTTTTTAAGGGTATTTTTCCATATATAGACACACCCTATGTGTTTTAATAAAATCATCTATTTGCATTGAGCTTGTCTAATACTTAAAGTTTACGGTTTGATGAAATAAGACATGCCTCACGAGGGCGCCAGAGATCTAGATAACCAAAATTAAAAAAACTTAGCTTGACCCAACTATTCTCCTCCTGCTGCCCGCCAGTGAGCTCCGGACAGACACAGCTGTAGGCTATTTGCAAGGGATAAGAAGCAGTGCTTGACTTGAGGAGGAGCTCACCGGAGCTGAGTATTGACACCTAAAATGTTCTACTGCTTGAGCTTCTGTTCCTCTTATAGAATATTAGCTCAAAAGTAGTGTGGAGGTCTTGCACCTAATTATAAACAGTACCAGCACCCAAAATGAGTACCGGAACCTATTTCAGTCCCTGTCAAGTGCTGATAAGAAGTAATCAGGTAGGCCTATTTTATGACGTTTCCACTGGATCAGAGCATGACAGTTTTCGCTTTCACGCTGAGTGGTTATCGAAAGGGAGAGAGCTGGAAAGATTTTGCAGGTAGCCTATAGGCTACTTCTATGCGTGCGCGTCCTTACTCAACATTGACAGGAGAGCACCAAACAAAAGACAATGACTAAATTGACAAAACTCGTAAATGGAATGAAATAAATGAAAACTTGTTTCTCACAAGTGTACCATAGGTTGTGCACTCGGCAAACAATGTGTCCACTCAGACAATAAGAACGGAAAGACTGGAATAATATTGAATGCATTAAAGTAATTACCGTGACCAATGTAACAAACATTGTAGATTAGGAATTAACGGTATATGTATGGTGAATATACACTAACAACCAAACGCAAACAATTCACACAATGAAGTTGTGAACAATTTGGCGAGAGAGATGTGCATCGTCAATCAATTTACGGTGATATGCAGAAATCAGGGCATTCCCTTCTTGCGCTTCACCGAGCAGTACAGAGTTGTTGTCAAGGAAGTGAGTTTGTGTTTATACAGGATGTGCCGCGCCCACCTATTGTCAACCAATCATGTCAATGCGGAGCTATACAGAGCTCTCCGCATTGTTGCAACATCTGGGAGGGGCGTGGTACAGAGCTCGATTTGGCCTCTGGAGGTTCCGGGATTTGCGCCACAACCTCTTATCTACATGGAGCCTCCAACCATATTTTCGGTTCAAGCATAAATTGGCGTTTAGTTTAGGCCTCCGCAATGGATTAGTTCACTGAGATGGGTGTATATACTACCGTTCAAAAGTTTGGGATCACTTGGACATTTCCTTGTTTTTGAAAGAAAAGCACATTTTGTCTATTAAAATAACATAAAATTGATCAGAAATACAGTGTTGACATTGTTAATGTTGTAAATGACTATTGTAGCTGGAAATGGCAGATTTTATTGGAATATCTACATAGGCGTCCAGAGGCCCATTATCAGCAACCATCACTCCTGTGTTCCAATGGCACATTGTGTTAGCTAATCTAAGTTTATCATTTTTAAATTAATTGATCATTAGAAAACCCTTTTACAACTGGTGTACTGATTAAAGAAGCAATAAAACTGGCCTTCTTCAGACCAGTTGAGCATCAGCATTTGTGGATTCGATAACAGGCTCAAAATGGCGGGAAACAAAGACCTTTCTTCTGAAACTCGTCAGTCGATTCTTGTTCTGAGAAATGAAGGCTATTCCATGTGAGAAATTGCCAAGAAACTGAAGATCTTGTACAATGCTGTGTACTACTCCCTTCACAGAACAGCGCAAACTGGCTCTAACCAGAATAGAAAGAGGAGTGGGAGGCCCTGGTGCACAACTGAGCAAGAGGACAAGTACAGTAGAGTGTCTAGTTTGAGAAACAGACGCCTCACAAGTCCTCAACTGGCAGCTTCATTAAATAGTACTTCATTAAAACACCAGTCTCAACGTCAACAGTGAAGAGGCAACTACGGGATGCTAGCCTTTTAGGCAGAGTTGCAAAGAAAAAGCCATATCTCAGACTGGCCAATGAATTGAAAATATTAAGATGGGCAAAAGAACACAGACACTGGACAGAGGAATTCTGCATAGAAGGCCAGCATCCCGGAGTCGCCTCTTCACTGTTGACGTTGTTTTAGTCGAGAAGTAATAAATATATATATATATATATATATATATTACTGCTCGACTAAAACCATCTTGGTTGACCAACAGCCTATTGACCAAACAATTGACCAGTCGATTAATTGGGGTCAGCCCTACACTCATTAAAATGCCTCATCGCTGTCGGTACAAATGACCGTCTAAACCTCTCAGCGGTTTAGAAAGGATGAACCTGCTACTGAAGCTGCTCCTGTGTTGCATTTGAGTGCTGTGGAGTGGTCAGCACAATAATTGTTAACGGAAGTTTCATGAAATGGGTTTCCATGGCTTAGCAGCCACACACAAGCCTAAGAGGGGTGTAAAGCTCACCGCCATTGGACGCTGGATCAGTGGAAACGCGTTCTCTGGAATGATGAATCACACTTCACCATCTGGCAGTCCGACAGACGAATCTGGGTTTGGCGGATGCCAGGAGTACGCTACCTGCATAGTGCCAACTGTAAAGTTTGGTGGAAGAGGAATAATGGTCTGGGGCTGTTTTTCATGTTTCGGGTTAAGCTCCTTAGTTCCAGTGAAGGGAAATCTTAATGCTACAGCATACAATTACATTCTTGACAATTGTGTGCTTCCAATTTGTGGCAACAGTTTGGGGAAGGCCCTTTCCTGTTTCAGCATGAAAATGCCCCCGTGCACAAAGCAAGGTCCATACAGAAATGGTTTGTCGGGCCTCCCGGGTGGCGCAGAGACTCTGGGTTCGAGCCCAGGCTCTGTCGCAGCCGGACGCGACCAGGAGGTCCATGGGGCGACGCACAATTGGCCCAGCGTCGTCCGGGTTAGGGAGGGTTTGGCCAATAGGGATATCCTTGTCTCATCGCGCACTAGCGACTCCTGTGGCGTGCCAGGCACAGTGCACGCTGACCAGGTCGCTAGGTGTACAGTGTTTCCTCCGACACATTGGTGCGGCTGGCTTCCGGGTTGGATGCGCGCTGTGTTAAGAACCAGTGCGGCTTGGTTGGGTTGTGTTTCTGAGGACGCATGGCTCTCGACTTTCGTCTCTCCCGAGACCATACGGGAGTTGTAGCGATGAGACAAGACAGTAACTTCTAACAATTGGATACCACGAAATTGAAAAAAAAAAAATGGTTTGTCGAGATCACTGTGGAAGAACTTGACTGGCCTACAGAGCCCTGACCTCAACGCCATCGAACACCTTTGGAATGAATTGGAACACCATCTGCGAGCCAGGCCTAATCGCCCAACATCAGTACCCGACCTCACTAACGCTCTTGTGGCTGAATGGAAGCAAGGCCCCGCAGCAATGTTCCAACATTGAGTGGAAAGCCTTCCCAGAAGAGTGGAGGCTATTATAGCAGCAAAGGGGGACCAACTCCATATTAATGCCCATGGTTTTGGAATGAGATGTTCGACGAGCAGGTGTCCACACATACTTTTGTAGTTTATCTACCTTCACTTTAAATTTGATTTAGCCACTGATTGATAATCCCTGCTTGTCCACGTGTGAGATCCCTTACCGTAATCTCTGCGTTTTGATCATGGAAGGTTAAAAGGATATATGGAAAAGAGGCTGATAAAGGGATTTCTGTGACAGTGGGTCGATGTGAATAGCACTGTTTTAAGTCATCCTGTTTGTCTAAGAAGAGCTCTTCTCTTCAGTGTGATGTCCCATGTGACTGATGCAATATCTCCAGTGTTGGTGTAACAGTGAACACAGACACACAGGAGGCTCATTTGACTGTAAACGGTCCTGGGAAAAAATGGTTCAATCAGTTATCTCTGACCAAGTGTTTGTGATGAAACTTCAGATATGTCAAGTGGCTGTGGAAGTCTTTCAACAAATTGCTTATTTAAACTTGTGCGTCTCTGATAAGTGTTTGAACGTGTGACTGTTGTGTTTCTGTGGCCTGTTTAGTCTTGGCTGTCTTTTCTCAGTGGTGTCTGTTGAAGTGTAAACGTCTGTGGTTAGGCTCTCTGAAAAGTCAGTTCTGTCTGTGCCCATGCTATAAAAGGATACGATTGTGATCCACACAGCAACAGAAAGACGAACGGATGAAAGCTGCGGCAGAAAAGTTTGTGCAGCAAAGCAGAGATTTTCCCCTCCTCTTTTGGAGTTTTAAAGGGCTGGTGTGTGTCTCTACATCCTCCCTTCCTCCTTGTCAGACAGCTCCCCTGAGCCTCTCTCTCTGTGCTTTGGCACTAGAAGTCACCTCCTTTGGTGTGCGGCATGCAGGTACACAACAGGAGCAGCTCTCTCTCTCAGAGCTGTTGAACTTTTCGGGAGGGGAAGAAAGGGAAGGGAAGATTAAAAACAGCCCTGTGATGTGGAGTGCCGAGTCGCCTCCTGAGAATTCCTGGCATAATAATTTAAATGATCAAATGATACAGAGGAGACTTGTTAGCAGAGAAACAGACTCCTAGTTGGCCCCATGGGCCCAGCGCTGCTGCACATGCATTGCAAAGCAGCTTCTCTGTTGTGCTAAAGAATCCAGCTTCTTTTTTTTCTGTTCTTTTCAGGAGCAGACTTTTTCCACACTTTGTTTAGGTGTATACTCGGAACTAAAGTGCGTGTCATATTCTACTGCAATCTATGCGGTTTAATGAATTTATACATTTAGGTGATGCTCTCCATTGAATATGATCTCAGTAGTTTAGTCTATTCATGTCATTAGGGCCAGCCTGTGAGATTTTCAAAGGTATCTCATTTGAGTGAATTCCAGAGACACTCTTGGGAACAATTTCTCAGTGGGAATCTGTCTCCTACTGTTGATACTGCTGTGAAGGAGCGCGTATGATGTACTGTCCTGTACTGTCTCATGCAGGATTTGGGATAGTAGGCTATTTAAAAAGTTACATTTTAAAGATCCTGACATAAGTTGAATAATAGGATAAGTATTTTGACAGCAGCAACAGGATAATTGTGTTATCTCATTATATTTGATCAAATAGACTGCAATGAAATTCACTTGACTGAAGTGTTGAACTTTATACTTTACCGTTTTTACTTTATGTTCAGATGTACAGTGCATTCGGAAAGTATTCAGGCCCCTTGACTTCCACATTTTGTTATGTTACAGCCTTATTCCAAAATGGATTAAATAAAAAATGTTCCTCATCAATCTACACACAATACCCCATAATGACAAAGCGAAAACAGGTTTTTAGAATAAATTTTAAAAAGTATTCAGACCCTTTGCTATGAGACTCAATTGAGCTCAGGTGCATCCTGTTTCTATTGATCATCCTTGAGATGTTTCTACAACTTGATTGGATTCCACTGGTGGTAAGTTCAATTGATTGGACATAATTTGGAAAGGCACACACCTGTCTAATGTAAGGTCCCACAGTTGACAGTTCATGTCAGAGCAAACACTAAGCCATGAGGTCAAAGGAATTGTCTTTTAGAGTGCCGAAACAGGATTGTGTCGAGGCACAGATCTGGGGAAGGGTCCAAAAAATGTCTGCAGCATTGAAGGTCCCCAAGCCGCAGTGGCCTCCATCATTCTTAAATGGAAGAAGTTTGGAACAAGACTCTTCCTGGAGCTGGCTGCACGGCCGAACTGAGCAATCGGGGGAGAAGGGCCTTGCTCAGGGAGGTGACCAAGAACCCAATGGTCACTCTTACAAAGTTCCAGAGTTCCTTTGTGGAGATGGAGAAACCTTCCATTAGGACAACCATCTCTGCAGCACTCCACCAATCAGGCCTTTATGGTAGAGTGGCCAGACAGAAGCCACTCCTCAGTAAAAGGCACATGACAGGCCGATTTGAGTTTGCAAAAAGGCACCTAATGACTCTCAGACCATGAGAATCAAGATTATTTTTGGCTGAATAAATCAAATCAAATCAAAGTTTATTTGTCACGTGCGCCCCGAATACAACACCTGTTGTATTACAGTGAAATGCTTACTTACAGGCTCTAACCAATAGTGCAAAAAAGGTATTAGGTGAATAATAGGTAAGTAAAGAAATAAAACAACAGTAAAAAGACAGGCTATATACAGTAGCGAGGCTATAAAAGTAGCGAGGCTACATACAGACACCGGTTAGTCAGGCTGGTTGAGGTAGTATGTACATGTAGATATGGTTAAAGTGACTATGCATATACGATGAACAGAGAGTAGCAGTAACGTAAAAGAGGGGTTGGCGGGTGGTGGGTGGCGGTACACAACGCAGATAGCCCGGTTAGCCAATGTGCGGGAGCACTGGTTGGTCGGCCCAATTGAGGTAGTATGTACATGAATGTATAGTTAAAGTGACTATGCATATATGATACACAGAGAGCAGCAGCAGCGCAAAAAGAGGAGAAGCCTTTTTGCCCTAGACTTGGCACACCGGTACCACTTGCCATGCGGTAGTAGAGAGAACAGTCTATGACTGGGGTGGCTGGGGTCTTTGACAATTTTTAGGGCCTTCCTCTAACACCGTCTGGTGTAGAGGTCCTGGATGGCAGGCAGCTTAGCCCCAGTGATGTACTGGGCCGTACGCACTACCCTCTGTAGTGCTTTGCGGTCAGAGGCCGAGCAATTGCCGTACCAGGCAGTGATGCAACCAGTCAGGATGCTCTCGATGTTGCAGCTATAGAACTTTTTGAGGATCTGAGGACCCATGCCAAATCTTTTCAGTCTCCTGAGAGGGAATAGGCTTTGTCGTGCCCTCTTCACAACTGTCTTGGTGTGTTTGGACCATTCTAGTTTTGTTGGTGATGTGGACACCAAGGAACTTGAAGATCTCAACCTGCTCCACTACAGCCCCGTCGATGAGAATGGGGGCGTGCTCGGTCCTCCTTTTCCTGTAGTCCACAATCATCTCCTTAGTCTTGGTTACGTTGAAGAATAGGTTGTTATTCTGGCACCACCCGGCCAGGTCTCTGACCTCCTCCCTATAGGCTGTCTCATCGTTGTCGGTGATCAGGCCTACCATGTTGTGTCGTCTGCAAACTTAATGATGGTGTTGGAGTCGTACCTGGCCGTGCAGTCATGAGTGAACAGGGAGTACAGGAAGGGACTGAGCACGCACCCCTGAGGGGCTCCGGTGTTGAGGATCAGCGTGGCAGATGTGTTGCTACCTACCCTCACCACCTGGGGGCGGCCCGTCAGGAAGTCCAGGATCCAGTTGCAGAGGGAGGTGTTTAGTCCCAGGATCCTTAGCTTAGTGATGAGCTTTGAGGGGACTATGGTGTTGAACGCTGAGCTGTAGTCAATGAATAGCATTCTCACATAGGTGTTCCTTTTGTCCAGGTGGGAAAGGGCATTGTGGAGTGCAATAGAGATTGCATCATCTGTGGATCTGTTTGGGCGGTATGCAAATTGGAGTGGGTCTAGGGTTTCTGGGATAATGGTGTTGATGTGAGCCATTACCAACCTTTCAAAGCACTTCATGGCTACGGACGTGAGTGCTACGGGTCTGTAGTCATTTGGCCATGGCCACAACACAATAATACCAAGCGTCATGTCTGGAGGAAACCTGGCACCATCCCTAAGGTGAAGCATGGTGGTGGCAGCATCATGCTGTGGGGATGTTTTTCAGCAGCAGGGACTGGGAGACTAGTCAGGATTGAGGGAAAGATGAACGGAGCAAAGTACAGGGAGATCCTTGATGAAAACCTGCTCCAAAGCGCTAAGGACCTCAGACTGGGATGAAGGTTCACCTTCCAACAGGACAACGAACCTAAGCACACAGCCAAGACAACGCAGAAGTGGCTTTGGGACAAGTCTCAATGTCCTACCATGGCCCAGCCAGAGCCCAGACTTGAACCCGATCGAACATCTCTGGAGAGACCCATCCAACCTGACAGCTTGATAGAATCTGCAGAGAAGAATGGGACAAACTCCCCAAATAAAGGTGCGCCAAGCTTATAGCGTCATACCCAAGAAGACTCGAGGCTGTAATCGCTGCCAAAGGTTCTTCAACAAAGTACTGAATAACAGGTCTGAATACTTATGTAAATGTAATATTTCCGTTTTTTAATTTGTAATATATTTGCAACAATTTCTAAAAAGGTGTTTTTGCTTTCTCATTATGGGGTATTGTGTGTAGATTGAGGAAAAAACAACATTATTTTAGAATAAGGTTGTAACTTAACAAAATGCGGAAAAAGTCAATGGGTCTGAGTACTTTCCGAATGCAATGTACAAGCTTTTGAATTCTCTTTATTTGTGAGTGGCTGTTTTGTGTGGACTGGTTCATAGAATAATAGCAAATTCCTCTCAATCGTGTGTTTTTGCTCTCAGACCCAGCTCCTGTGCTGGAGGCCACACACACCCTGGAGGAGAGGCTGCAGCAGCTGCAGAGTTCGGCCCCAGACAGTGAGGCCCTGGTCAGGGAGGTCAGCAGGCATTGGAGGAGACACCTGGAGTGCCTTAACAAGCCAGGTCAGTGCCATGGCCACAGCACTCACCCCAGAATGGGCCCAGGCCCAGCTCACTGCTGCTTGTTTGTTCAAAGTTGTAAAGTATTTATTTTTCAGAGAAAAACATCTAAGAAAGTATTTTTGTTGTGCAAAAACGCACTATAAGCCACACAAGCAGGGGTTGTAACAGAAATTATTTTCAAATTGTTTCGTTCTGAACAGATTTTTTTTTATTGTCGTTTCGTTCCACTGTTCCCCGACATCTTACCTTTTTGTCATTAATAAATCCAATGTGAAACGTAATAACTATAGTACCCTTAACTAGCATTGAAAAAGTGAATCCATTCTTCTCTTATTAAAAATCTCTCTCTAATTTCTGAATCATGCTTGTAATGTCAGTAGGCTACGGTAGACTATGCTTTGGCGGGGCAGGTAGGTAGCCTACACACACACACTGGCAAAGATTTTCAGCTGACAGGCAGACGCTGGAATAAGTTTCTGAGTGACAGAGTGAGGGATTTGCATAGGTGCTTTGTTGCATATTATTTGTTGTGTGACTGGGAAAAAATGACATGTTCGTAAAAAAGAACGTTATTAACCTGTTCCCATGCTTTCAAAATAACGGTTCTGTTCCAGAATAGTATCGATCACTTTTGTTCCTGATTCTGTTCCTTGAAAAATTATGTTATTTTCTGGTTTTCTGTTCTGTTCCCTGAACCGTTTCCAACCCAAGTGCACAAGGATGTCTCTGTTCCATGCACTCTCTCTGTGGCCCCTCACTTCAGATGACTACAGCTCTCATCTGTACTCCTCTCCCTCTCCTATCCTTCTCTTCTCCACAGACGACACAGAGGACGGCCCAGCAGCAGCGTCAGGAGCTGGGGAGGCATCGAGCCGGACCGCCTGTGTGATGACTCCCAACAGCAAACAGGCCTTCAGAGCCACAGGCTCACCTCAGCAGAACCACCAGATCCAGAGTCAGACAGAGGGGTGAGAAACACAGCCCTGGTCCTCGCCTCCACATCCCTGTGAACATGATATGATGTGTATAATAAAGACAAAAATTAGAACAGCCCTCATCAGTCATACTGTACAATGAAAATAGACCTAGATGTAAACAGAATGCAATGCAGTATTGTGTGCTGTATTCCTGAGAGTCTATGAAAGTTTGGTCATCTTAAACATTGTGTCTTCCTCATAGGGAGGCCGAAGACGCAGATACCACCCTGGTCGACAGACTGGGTGAGGCCGAGGAGAGGATCAAAGTGCTGCATTCATGTGAGTATTTTTGTCCGATGGTCCTTTCTGGACACTGTGAGGCGAAAGGACATCATGACTAATGGCCTTCCTTTATTGTTCTAGCTCTGAGCACAGCCCAGACAGACCTGCTGGACCTGCGGTGTAAATACGACCAGGAGAAGGCCAACAAGTAAGAGCCTGCTTGTCTCTCCACTCTATGTCCATACTGTCCTCTCTGCTGCTTCTCTAACATGTCCATTGCAATCCTTCACTATTCTCATGGTCTCTCCATATACACTACTGCATGTCCCTACTCAGCCCACCTATGCATACACCACTATGCTCAGCCTTCTCTCTTTAGCCATGCTTGCTCTACCCTAATCGACACATGGTCACTCCCCCACTGTAATGTACTGTACCCATTTCCAGTCTGTACCCATTTCCAGTCTGTACCCATTTCCAGTCTGAAGCCATTTCCAGTCTGAAGCCATTTCCAGTCTGAAGCCATTTCCAGTCTGTACCCATTTCCAGTCTGAAGCCATTTCCAGTCTGAAGCCATTTCCAGTCTGAAGCCATTTCCAGTCTGTACCCATTTCCAGTCTGAAGCCATTTCCAGTCTGAAGCCATTTCCAGTCTGAAGCCATTTCCAGTCTGAAGCCATTTCCAGTCTGAAGCCATTTCCAGTCTGAAGCCATTTCCAGTCTGTACCCATTTCCAGTCTGAAGCCATTTCCAGTCTGAAGCCATTTCCAGTCTGTACCCATTTCCAGTCTGAAGCCATTTCCAGTCTGAAGCCATTTCCAGTCTGTACCCATTTCCAGTCTGAAGCCATTTCCAGTCTGAAGCCATTTCCAGTCTGAAGCCATTTCCAGTCTGTACCCATTTCCAGTCTGTACCCATTTCCAGTCTGTACCCATTTCCAGTCTGAAGCCATTTCCAGTCTGTACCCATTTCCAGTCTGAAGCCATTTCCAGTCTGTACCCATTTCCAGTCTGTACCCATTTCCAGTCTGAAGCCATTTCCAGTCTGAAGCCATTTCCAGTCTGTACCCATTTCCAGTCTGAAGCCATTTCCAGTCTGAAGCCATTGTAAAAACAGAACTAGGCTGCATCTGAAATGGCACCCTATTTCCTTATAGTTCACTACTTTTGACCAGAGCCCTAGGCGGGTAGTGCACAATATAGGGCAGGGTTCCCCAACTGGCGTCCCGCAGGTGTTTTTATTTGGCCCCACAATTTTTCATTGTTGGACATAAAAGACTGTAAAAACACCAGGAAATCAGATTAGATTAGATTTGAAGAGACACGTGATTATACAAATGTAAGCAAGGTTTGAAATTATGTTTTATTATGTATTATGTTTTTCAAATATGATATCTGTTTGGCCTTCTTACGGTCAATTTGTAGTGTACGAATTATTTACAAATTGTTCTGGCCCCCGACCATCCGCTTAAGAAAAACAATCGGCCCTCTACTGAATGTAGTTGATGATCCCTGATATAGGGAACCATTTTGGACGTTACTGTGGTGTGACTCATCGACTAATGCAGGTCTATGGATGGGAGAGCTCTGTGTTGACCTCTGTCTGCGGCCAGAGCCTTGCCTTGACACGCCTCAAGAAGAATGGCTCCATTTAAAGATTGCTCCAGAAATATTCTACCTTGTCCTGGATCTGTGAGCGCTATGCATCCAGCTCAACGGTTGAAATTAATCTGAAGTTGTATGAAGGATGTCGATAGACATTAAAAGTAAACACTCCTTTGTTTGGGTAGTGCTGCGGACGGAGCACAGTGAGCCGGTGCTAATGGATTTTCTCCCAGGCTTAATCCATGGTGCAATTGAACTGCAGTTTCCAGACCCACCGCCATCCATTCTGCTGGATTTGAAGCATTTTCCATTTGACTCCCCTCTCATGTTCAGCAGCTGTTCACAGTGACAGCTCTTTAGCTCCCTGTGAGGGAAGAGGAAGGATAGTTGTGTGTTGCTGCTTGGGCCACCGGGCCAGTGCTTCATTTGTGAATGGCTGGGTTTGTAGTTAATGAATAGGTAATGAGTTATACATCCTATAGGGGTTGACATATGAGTGGGTGTTGTCCTCAACTGACAGCAGTAGTCTAATAGGAATACTAAATACACAACCCCCTGGCCCATAAACACCAATACCTCTCTCTCAGGACTCATCCCCATGGCTCTGTGATTCCAATTTTACCTCTTCTTACTCTCACTGACTTTTTCCTTGATGTTGATAATTAGGGTAATTTGGCTACTTTGGCTGATTTTGAGTATCTGAACAGGTAATCAATACAAGGCATCTTTCCATACTGCACAAGTTCATTAAATCTGTATGTGACACCTCTTACCTTTTTCTGTCAGTGTGGTCCCATCTATCATAGGCTTATTGGCGTGGCCTGGACACTGCTCGGAGCCCTATGAGTCTTGGACTGTACACCAGCACAACACTACTACTAATTAATATGGAGAAATATTGGATGATTGGGCATTTTAAAGGTCTGGGGTTCTAACTATTGCTAACCACACAAAATGTTGGAAAGCAATGCTTTGTGACTATTCAGAATGGGTGATGAGTTAAGTTGTTTGTGTCATTAATCTTCCTAAAGCAAGCCCATAATAACCAGCAGTGAGATGAAGGGCAGTGTGGGGGCAGACATGAGGAGACGTGAGGAAGAACATGGTTGGTTTGAAAAGAGTTTGTTTGATAGTGAACAAGATCTCTGATTTCCTCTCAAAAACACATTTAGTGAAACGGAAAGGGGTTTCTTTGTCCTGAAAAATTCCAGAAATCTATGTGCATATTTTAATCAATCTCACAATCCTCATTAATTCATTTTTCTCCACCTTTTGAAAATCAAGTCCCATGTGTCTAAAAAGAAACTGTTGAACTTCAAACAAACCTCATGAATAATCTTGCTGAGCTGCTATTTAAATTAGACTTCTGATTGTTAGATGTATGGAGGCATGTTGGGATGCAATCTCCAAAGAACTCTGAGTAGGGGTCAGAGAGACAGTCCAGGGCGCTATGTGAGGACTGATGCTTTCTTGATGTTGTGTGAAGACTGGGGCAGTGTGTGATTTACTGTGAATCATGTAAGAAAAGTGTGTAAAAGTCAAGGAGGGTGTATAAATCATGCTAGACTAAGAGATAGCCCCCTCAGTAACCCACTGGCTGGTTCTGTGTGTGTTCCAGGGTAGAGGAGGTCAGCGTGATCATGATGAACCTTGAGAAGGCGAACCAGGTGAGTGAGACCTGCCGTCCTGTAGGCAGCCCTCTGATTGAGATGCTCATTCGTTAAGGTAATCACTCCTGTAATCAAGCCTCCTGTTTTAATTAGACACCCTGCATCCTGCAGCCCCCATGCCGCCTCCTCCCCTGCCTCCCACTCCCTGAGCCCCTGTGATTAGAGACAGAAAAACCTGGCCCCCGTCTGTGGGTGCTCCACGGCAGCACTCAGTAGAGGACAGGAGAGACTGCCGAGCGCGATTGATGTCGGAGTGCCATGAGCTGGGGCTCTTACTTACCTCATTGCCTTGATTGCTATCTTTCCTTCCTAGTGATTTCTCTTCTCTCTCTCTCCTTCCTTCTCCTGTTCCTCTATTTCCTTCTCGCTCTCTCTCGCTTGCTCGCTCTGTCATTCGCTCTTTATCCTACCCTCTCTCTCCGCCAGCAGCTCTTAGATAAATGTTCTCAAAATGAATCATTAATTAGCAGCCCGAGTGTGACAGAGCAGGTAAACAGTTTGGGAAGAAAGTGTGCTGACTAAACCGTCCTCTCAGCAAAATGGAGTGGTAGATGCACACTTCTGCTGGTGGGTGTTGTCCCAACCCGTCTCCTATTTATTTTTTTGCTGAGGGTCTGTCCTCAGATTTGTCTTTCTGTTCTCTTCAGGACCAGTTCATCTGTATATCTGCTGACTGACTGACAGATTGGTTGTGTCAGTGTTTTGTTGTGTGAGTTGTTATTCTGTGATGTTTGGTTGTAGAAAGCGGAGATGGCCCAGAGGCAGGTGGAAAGGCTAAAGGAGCAGCTGGCCAGTGCCCGGAGCACCACCCCAGGCAGCTATAATCCACCAGAGGGCACTAGTGGGGTAAGACGAGACCACATCCACTTCCTCTTTAGATCAATGTGTTCCTATATTTCTTCCCCTTCAAATTCATTGACAGGGAGCCAAGTCAAGCTTCACGTCATGGATCTTTAAGTGTGTGAATTCTGGATGGCAGAATATTATATATTTTTAAAAGGAATTATCGCCTTTCATTAACTTACCCTTCAGTGTCTTTTACTCTCTTTGACTTTCTTTCTCTCACACCCTGTCTTTCTTCCCCTTAGGAGAGGGATGAGAAGGGTGGTGTGTTGTCATCCAAGTTGGAGGCTAAGCTGATTGCTAAAGACCATGAGATCCTCAGGCTGTTGGAGAACATACAGAGACTGCAGTTCGCACTACAGGAAGTCCAGGACACCTCAGCCAATCAGATCATATCGCTGGAACGCCAGCTGGCCTATAAAACAGACGCTATTGAGGTATGTTCTATTGCACACACTCAAATGGCAAGAGGTACCTTCTTGTTAGTGGAGTTTTGTGAAATATGCTTCCTCTCTTTGACTGTTTCAGAGATTAGAAGCTAAACTGCAATCCCAGATGGACTATGACAAGATTAAAACAGAACTCAGGTGACCCACAGTGCTTGATAAGAGACTACTAAACGTTTTACACCGTCTTATATACAGGAACACAATATAACATTCTTACTGTTTTTTTTCCCTCTTGTAGCATCCTGAAGGTAATGAAGTTGGCCTCAGCGAATGGTAGCTCATCCCAGGTGAGATATTTACTAACGGTCTGCTGTGTATTGCGTTGTTGTTCATAGCCCAGTATTAAACAGAGTAGTTTGTTTCAAAATAGACTTTTGTTTTCCTCTAAATGTTCCACTGCGGTCAAGGAAGGAAAAGTACAGCAGTGCCATTGAATGCCTTAGTGAGCAGCATCCATTGTAAGGATATCTACAGCCACTATAATTGATACATCGGAATTTAACAGCCTGTGTGTGTGTGTGTGTCACCAGGAATCTGCCAAGGCTGCAGAGGCTCTTTTGCTGGACAAAGAGACCTTTCTTCCCTCTCACAAATACCTGATGGATAAGGCCAGAGTCTTACACAACAATGGTGAGGCAACAGTGTCTATGGCCATGTTCGAGAGCATCAAAACCGTGATGTATCATGGGTAAAATGTGACTGACTGATCTACAAATCATATTCAGTAGTTATTTATGATGCAAGGTGATTTGTCGATCAGGGAGTCAGTCTCGACTCGCCTTCCAAGTCAGCTTGAATGTCTATGACATCTAATTGTAGTTCTTGAAAGCTGTTTTGTAGTTTATAGACCCGAGACTACACAGTGTATGTAAGCTTCACGTAGTGTCTGTGTTGGTCCTATGCAGCTTTAACCCCAGTGGCTGTGAAAGTGCTGCCAAACTGAGTGTGACTGTGTCTGCAGATGAGGACCAATCGGAGGAGTCAGGCAGAGAGGGGGGCAGGCCCACAGGGTCCTTCTCCTCAGTCTCCCAGGTGGATGTGCGTACCTCGGCCAGCCCTGGTCCTCCCACCATGGACATCTCCTCCTCTAGCTACGACCTCCCCCGCCCCTTTTCTGTGTCCCCCTGCTCAGGGGGCAGGCTGTCTGTGGACCACATCCTCCACAAGCAGCTCCTCTGCTCCCCACTTTTCAAGAAGGAAGCCGGCAGCCCCATCATGGCCTTCCCCACCGCCCTGTACGCAGCCAAAGCCGCCCTAATGTCAACCAATCAGGGACCTGCAGGAACTGGGGGCATTGAGGCAGGCCTGCCCAGCGACCAATCGGAGAGTGGGAGCTCCACTGCAGGCGATGATGACCAGTTGGAGACAGCGGATATTGCCTTCCAGATCAAAGAGCAGCTGCTGAAGCACAACATTGGCCAGCGTGTGTTTGGTCACTACGTGCTGGGCCTATCACAGGGCTCGGTCAGTGAGATCCTGGCCCGGCCCAAGCCCTGGAGGAAGCTGACAGTGAAAGGCAAGGAGCCCTTCATCAAGATGAAGCAGTTCCTGTCTGATGAACAGAACATTCTGGCCCTCAGAACCATCCAGGTCCGACAGAGAGGTGAGTGGACTGGACAGTGGTTATCCTGAACCACAGATATAACAGCAGATCACTGGGTGTGTCAGGAAATACTGGACAGGATCACAGTGCCCAGCCATGAAAACTCACTTTCTAAACTGAAAGAATTGCAGGCATTAATTTAAAAGCATTTAATATGCTAAAACTGAAGGTTGTCTGCAGATGTATTGCGGTAGCAGTGTTTTCATTTCAGGATTTTATTAGTGCTGAGGGATAGAGCAGAGTTGCCCACTCGTCTCTCATGTGGTGTGTTTTGAAAGGCTGGTGGTGTAGTTTCTGGACCTCTCTGCGGTTAAACCTTTTAATCTCCTTGGCCTGCACCTCAAACTTCTTCATGGCTTCCTCTCCCATGTTTGTTGTGTTACTTTTAAACTTTGTTTTCTCCCCAGATTTCAGAGCTTTTGAAAGTTGAACTTGCCGTATACTGCAACCTCAGATGCCAAGATCTCAAAGGCAGCCATTGATCTACCAGTCAAAAGCAACGCCTTGGAACTGCTCTCTGATCAGCCATCCCACTCACCCCCTTTCTCTCTCTCTGTTACCCTCTCTGTGGCAGGGAGCATCACTCCTCGCATCCGAACTCCTGAAACTGGGTCAGACGACGCCATCAAGAATATCTTGGAGCAGGCCAAGAAGGAAATCCAGTCCCAGAGAGGAGGTGGGTCTGGAACAGGTTATGCATCTACTCTTTATTCAACTGTGCTAGGTCAGGTGACATTTAGATTATCATTATTTTGATGTATACATTTTGACAGCAATTGGTTTTGATGGCAGTTTAAGTTTTTGAAGTTGGTGTGGAGTATGTATTTATAGAGTTGTGTGTAACGGTGGGTGTGTTGTGACTGTGTGTGTGCGCTCTGCAGGTGACATTAAGTCATCCCTGGGCAGCCCCTCGGGCAGGAGCAGTAACGGGGCAGACAGCAGCTCAGATGACACCATCAAGAACATCCTGGAGCAGGCCAGGAGGGAGATGCAGGCGCAGCAGCAGGCCCTGATGGAGATGGAGGTCTGTGGCAGGGCCTCTGCCACCAGCGCTGGGCCCCAAGTGAAGCGCCTGGGGCTCCCTGAGGCCTCCAAGGGCCTGCCCCTACCCACCTTCATCAAACAGGAGGAGGGGGGCACAGTGACTGTGTGCATGGCCAACCCCGTCAGCAGCCCCCAAACCCCCCTCAGTGTCCTCTCCCCTGCCGCCTTCGTTCAGAACATCATCCGTAAAGTCAAGTCAGAGATCGGCGAGGCAGGGACTTACTTCGACCAGCACTGGTCCGTGGAGCGGGGGCCCATAGGCATGGTGGGCGGCGTAGGGGGCGGCAGCTCTCAGCCCTTCACCTCAGTGTCTCCCTCCCTGTCCTCTTCCTCGTCCTCGGGCCCCTCGGCCCTGCCCCGGCCCCGGTTGGAGAACGGAGAGTGTCTGCCCAACAGTGAGGAGGCGTCTGCGGCTGAGGAGGACACTGGCTCGGGGATGATGCAGTCTGTGGAGGTGAAGGTGGAGACAGACGTGTCAGTGAGCGGGGAGTCAACTGGCCATGGCCTGGCCTACTACCCATCATATATCCCCCGCACCCTGAAGCCCACCGTGCCGCCCCTGACGCCGGAGCAGTATGAGATGTACATGTATCGCGAGGTGGACACCATCGAACTCACCCGACAGGTCAAAGAGAAGCTTGCCAAGAATGGCATCTGTCAGAGGATCTTTGGTGAAAAGGTGTGTTCACTTTACTTTGCTGTACTAACTTCCTTACTTCGTCCTGATTTGTCTGTCCATGCTTCATCTAAAATGGTTTGCATTGTTTTGGATGTTTTTCTGTGACTCTTTTATGCCTTGTAGCATCATACAACTAAGTAATTAGCAAGGCTTCTTTTTAAGTAAAAGATGATTCCAGTGCAAAAGCGTTATTTAATTCTATAGATTGTGTGCTACCGCCCTCTAGTGGTTATAGATATGCAACATTTAAAATAGTAATGTTGTGAAGTTGATGTGCCAGTCACTATTTTGTCACATCTCAAACTGATTTTCGTCTTGCAAAAGAGTGTATGAAATAGCCAAACTTTTCTCCCCAAGATCTTTATCAACTTGATTCATATTCACATTAGAAATAGCTGTTTACTATTTACTCCTGTTTACTCTATTTTACTTGCTGACTCTTATCTTGTTTCTGGTGTCCTCTCCAGGTGCTGGGTCTGTCTCAGGGCAGTGTGAGTGACATGCTGTCTCGGCCCAAACCCTGGAGCAAGCTGACCCAGAAAGGCAGGGAACCCTTTATCCGCATGCAGCTGTGGCTGCTGGACCAGCTGGGACAAGGACTCAACCAGCTCCCCAGCCAGAGCCTCTCTCAAGGTGGGCCACTCCATATCACATTGCACATTTATTTAGTAGAAGTAATAGTTTGTATATATTTAAGTTCTGGTCAATCAGTTGAATGGAGAAGGTATCTTTGCTTCTTTATCTGTTGCTCTAACTGATTATATTACCCTCTGATGTTTTGTGACTTCCGCCCATAGATAAAAGCCCAGTGACGGCCCAGTCGTCACCCTCCCCGCCCTCCAGCCCAGAGGAGAGCCACCCCAGCCCGCTGGTGGAGCCCGTCAGCCTGACCCTGGAGAGCAGCAAGGAGAACCAGCAGCCTGAGGGCCTGGTGAACCTCCACCCAGAGGGAGGGAAGTCCACCCCCAGTCTGCTTTCCCTTCACCAGCCCCACGCCCCGCTGGGCATCCAGGAGCTGGTGGCCATGTACCCAGAGTTGGACACATACGCTATCACCAAGAAAGTCAAGGAGGTACTGACAGACAACAACCTAGGTGAGTCTGTTGGTGTATCTGGATATGGGTTTTAGAAATAAGTGTCTATGTTCTGGTGAGCTATTGATATGTGTTGTGGTTTGGTCTGACCACCTGACTAGGAAAAACCCTGAGTCTTAGTTATGTCATGTGTCTACTAGGCCAGCAGTGTTTAAACAGATCTACTTTGTGTGCTCTGTTTGGGAAACGTGTTAAGGTGTGTGTTTACACCTTTTTGTTTGTGTGTGTGTTCTAGGCCAGCGGCTGTTTGGGGAGAGTATACTGGGCCTCACCCAGGGCTCAGTGTCAGACCTGCTCTCCAGGCCCAAGCCCTGGCATAAACTCAGCCTCAAAGGCAGGGAGCCTTTTGTCCGCATGCAATTGTGGCTCAACGACCCGCACAATGTGGACAAGCTGAGGGACATGAAGAAGATGGAGAAGAAAGGTTGGTCTATTTACAGCATGGTATCTGGTGTTCTGTTATCAGGGTTAGCAATATGTGTATTTGCTGTACCTGCTCATATACAGTAGAGCACTGAGTGTACCCATGGATGTATGTACAGCAGCTATACTGTGTGATGTATTGATTCATGTTATTCCGTGCGTCGTCATTGAATTCTCTAACTCTTTCTCTCTCTGTTGTCCTCCCAGCCTATCTGAAGCGGCGGTATGGGCTGCTGAGTACCGGCTCAGATAGTGACTCTCCTAGCGCCAGCTCTGAGTGTGTGAGCCCGGCCCTGGTCTCCATAGACCTGTGTCCATACAGCCAGGTGAAGAAGCCCAGGGTGGTGCTGGGGGCTGAGGAGAAGGATGCTCTGAGGAAGGCCTACCTCCTGGAGCCATACCCATCCCAGCACACCATTGAGATACTGGCCTCCCAGCTCAACCTCAAAACCAATACCGTCATCAACTGGTTTCACAACTATAGGTCAGACATTGCTTCAGATCCCCACCCCCAGAGGGACTAGAATAATGACATTTGATCAATATAGTACACGGAATTACTAACAGAATACTTGAATGCTTGTTTTGGATTAATGAAATACACGACTCCTTCCAACTGTTTTTTTGATTGTTGTGTTTTTCTAAGCAGGTCCAGGATGCGACGGGAGGTCCTCATGGAGGGTCTCCAGGACAACGACACGGATGCAGAACACCACAGCTACTCTCCCTCGGCCACACAGAGCCCCACCTCAGACGGGGATGAGAGGGGGCTGCTGCACCCCACTGGACGCACCCACCCCATCCTCCCCCTCAGCGCCAACACATCACTGCCTCATGTCAAACAGGAGGCCAGTGAGGGAGAGGAGGAGGAGGAGGAGAGGGAGGGCTTCATCGGACAGTCTAAGATACAGTGTTTCTCTATGGGTGTCCAGTTCCCTCAGTTGAAAACGGAGCATGGGGACCTGATGGTCGGCTGCCAAGAGCCCCACCTGGCTCCACACTATATTCAGAGCCTGAGGCAGGAAGAAGGGATGTGTAGCCAGGCACAGGGGCTCTTCCACGGGGAGCTCTCCCTAGATGGCCCCCAGAAAGCCAGCCAGTCCAGGCACGGGGGTGACAAATCCAGCAAGTCTTTTGTAGACCCAGTCAGCTTCAAGGCATCATCGGAGCCCTGTCGCAGCAGCCTGGAGGTCTCCCTCAACTCCCCCTCCGCTGCCTCCTCACCCGGCCTCATGATGTCTGTCTCCCCTGTCCCGTCTTCCTCTACACCCATCTCCCCATCCCTGCCCAACCCACCCACCACAAGCACCAACCACAGCCTGGACCCTAACCCCCTGCCTCTCATCCAGAGCCCCAAGCCCAACAAGAGTGTTCAGAGACGCACTGAGAAAATGGCCAACCTCAACAATATCATCCATAGGCTGGAAAGAGCAGCTAACCGGGAGGAGACCCTGGAGTGGGAGTTTTAGGCCCCTCCCTCCCTCCACATTTCCTCAGTCCTGCTGAATCGCACCGCACATGGGAGACTCTCAAAGAGAAGCTTCCAGAGCACATGGGGTGGAGCCTGGCTCCTCAACGCCTGTGCTCCCTGTCTGATCACACTAAATAAATACCCCTTTTCGGAAAACCGGGGGAACCAGAGCTAAACTCTTACAGAAAAATTCCCTTAGAGGACTTTTAGAAAATAAAAAATATTTATAAATGTGTTTTAGGTTTTTTGATAATGAATACTACTTTGAAATATATGTAACAGCACTAGCTGTTGTTTTACTTAATGGACTCTGACGTAAAGACTTTTGCAGCTATGGTGTCATGAAATGTACACTGAAGTTGTGTAGATTGCCACTGGGTGAGATTAAAAAAGACCCCTGTCTTAAGCCATCAAAAGCACTATAATTATTTAAAAAGAGACTGACCAAATTTGCTACTTTTTGAATAGCAATTTTTCAGATTTTGTCTGTAAGACAGGACTGTTTAAGTCAAGTACCGTGAAATTCTACTACTGACTGAGAGATAGTCCTTTAAGACTCTAAATATTCAACATCTCGTATGTACTTGGTTTCTTGGTTGTATGTTTTGAAACATTTGTAACAAACATATAAAGTGTGGTTGTACATGTTGTAGAATTGTCTGCAATAGCCTTCTGAACCAGATGTTGCATGGTACTTCACTGACCCTGTTATCCTCTATAGTTAGTCACCTGTGATATACTTGAGCAAAAATTTGTGAGGAAAAAAAAAACATCTGCAAAACATAAGAAAGGAAATGTAAAATCTAATTAGTAGAATCTATTTGGTGTATTTTGTATTTATTTTTTATCATTGAGGTTTACTAGGCAGTAAATGAAACTCACTACACATGAGCACAGTTTACATGATTTATTTCAGACAGCTCTCGTCCTCTAAATCACTGGTTTCAGACTATAACGGGCCAATGCACACCTGGTTACCTCAGTTTTTGTTGATGCAGATCATGCCATGATTGCATTGTCATTCACACTCATGACCTTCCAACCTTTGAATAAATGGATTAAGATATGTTTGAGTGATGTCTCAGACAACAATGGAACCTGATAATCTTCTAGTGAAGAGTCTCAGGCAAACATGAGCATTCTTTAAAGGCCACGTTGAGAACCCCTGCTCTTGGATTACCAAGGACAACATGCTTCATCCTCTGCTCCCTTTCTCTCCATCCTAATTCTGTCCTTTCAGAGACTCATGCTGTTCCTCCTGCATTCATGTCGATCTTGTTCTTAGCTCAGTGGGCAAACACAGTCTTGAGTCATACAAAAAACTCTGGTTTGATTACATGGTAGTAACATACTGTAGAAAGAAATAATGCACTATAGAACACTGACAAGTCCCTCTGTTTGGCTCTGTCCGACTGGAATAAAAATCTGAAAGCATGGAAATGAATCCTGATGGAAAGAACATGATACAGTATGACCAACATTTGACTACATTGAATTCAGTTAGAATGTACATTCTATGACACAAAAGGGAATTGATTGTCTCATTATCCTTGCCGCTGGCCACTACTGTATTGAATATATTAGTTTTGTCATGCTTGCAGTTCGTTATAATCTTCTGTATTTTCCTTCTGTTTTGTACTCAACCATTTTAATAGGTCTTCAATACCTTGTGTATGAACTACTTACAGCACTTAGATTTAAATAATTGTGAGGATTCAAGAAATGTAATTTTTAGTGTCCACAAGTGAGTCTTTGCCTTTACTGTATCGTTGAAGTTGGTAGTAAACACTGTCTAACTAGTTCAGAGGATTTGGATTGTATATGTATAGATATATAAATATTACACATTTACTGAAAATGATATCTTATGTTATTGAACAAAATGTGCTGACTATATTGAAATATAGTGTACAGATTTATTAAAGGGATCATTCTTCCAAATAACAAAATAACATTGCTTACAGGGTAAGGAAACCAGTCTACGGACAAGGAATGACAGTAATCCATGCTTTGGTTTTATTTCCCTGGCACTGTTCCCAAATGTTAACCTTTTAGCATTTGTGGCACAAATCCCATTCAAGTCATGGTACCGATATTAGTATTTTCGCACATCATGTTCAAATCATCTATAAGCAGGCAAGCAAGGCAATTTCACTATACTTGTGCACGTGACAAAACTTTTTGTTGAGCTTCACAATCAATTTGAGATATTTTCTGATAATTTGGACATGATGCTTTTTTTTGTTCCACAAATTCCAAAACATTAGCATTTTGAAACTGTGCTAGGGAAACTAAACCAAAGCATAGATTGCAGCCGAACCTTGTCCGTAGACTGCTTACAGGGTAAGGAAACCAATATGTAATTTTGTTATTTGGGGGAACTATCCCTTTAACTAAAACCCATATGAGCCAGTTCTGGTCTGGCAAGCTTGCCCATGTTTTAGACCTTCTCTCAGGGTAGTCTTGCTTCTTAAAGCTTTACTGAACCAGTCGCTTTCATAACTGGTAAACACAATAATTAATGAATATAATAACAGAAGAAACCAGTAGACAGCGGTTCTGCCATATGTTATATGGGATTATGGAAGTTTTAACTATGGGAATGCACATGGAAAACTAATGGTTGATTTTTGAGAGAAATGGCAGGCTATTTTGTAATCCATTGGTACAATGACAATGTTCATAATTAGGTCATTTAATATAGTGTTTTTTGTGAAGCAAACAGGGAGAGGCAAAAGTATAAAATTGCTGACATCCTGACAGAACGGACTCTTCCATACTTGCTGAGCAGATACAGTATGTGCTTGACACTTCAGAATGACACTGTATACCTCTAAGGATGAAATGGAGAATCTGGATATCCTATATTAATCTATGATGAACTGTCCTTTATTTTTACAACTAATTTTCTATATCAGTGATACTGTGTATGGGAGTACTTAGAAGTAACATTTCTTGTATGAGATCTCATCGTCTTGCACAGAAGAATTGACAAATAAATGGCTGAAAATGGAATTGATTTACACAGACCCTTATGAACCTTTACATATTCACATAAACCTAATTTAATTGTTTGAATTTTGCATGCAATTTCATACTGGTCACTTAAAAGGGGAATATACTGTTTTGTATTATTGTTCTGGCGCATTGACATTGAATCAGCACTTATCCCTTTTTACACTGGTGAAACCATGCATGTTGCAATTGGCAATTTTGGTGACAGACACAATATATATATATTCAACTGACTGAATTGACTCTTTGTAGTATTCACAAGACGGGTTTAGTAATGTGTGAATAAGATGGTGAATTGAATGAAAACAGGACTAAACAAAGTCCCTCTGAAATTTTCTATCCCAAATCCCTAAGTAAAAAGCAGACATTTAGAAATTACTTTTTATCCCATATCAATTAAGCCTCATGATTTTTCTGGCCTTTTTGATAGATTGTGATTTGATGGTCATAGACCTCTGTCACTAAAAGGTGCAAAGTGGTTGAGTACTTGGGTAAGCAAGGATGGGATTGTTTTACTGAAATACCTATGAGATTTGAGTTTGATCATAAAGCGATTCCAAATGTTGTTTAACAATATGTGCTCTGGCGTCACCTCTCCTGTCAAAATAAATGTAATTAAAACCTGTTAATACAGATGAGGTGCTCAAAAGGCTAACATCTCATCTCATGTTTCAAGGCATTGGAAGCTGTTAAGGAATGGACAAAAATATACCAAGTGTCTTGGATTCACATATGTATGAAACCATCATCCAATACATTATTGAATAAGATCCTATGTGTGTTGTTTTTTGTTACCACTTTAGGCATCACAAATTGGTCTCAGTTTTTGGAGCACACACACACACACAGGGAAAATATAATATTTGAATGTAATTTTTTCTGGCAGTAGTTATTGATGATCAATTCAAATCAATAAAATCAAAATGAGTGCTTCAGCTTGATCGTTTCTCAATGCTAAGTTGGTGTCAACATGCACAAAAGCATAGGAAAATAGGTTAATGCTGGTTTTCTACAATGACAAATTATCTCTGGTGGCCTAGTATAAGTTTAGGCCTACTAAAAATGTATGTAACGTTTAGACAGATGTAAACAAAGATGGTAGAAATTGGTTTAAAAACGGTGTACTTTTCATGGAAAAGTCTCAACCGAATCCTTGGGACGTCCCAACTGACGATACCCCATTGAAGTTTACATTTAAAACGGTTAAGGTTAGAATAGGTGTAGGGGTTTATGGTATGGACGTCCCAACGACACCGGATAGCGTATAGCTTGCATTTATTTATTTGTTTACATGCTCATGGGATTCGTTTGCGTACCCATCCCCCACATCCAAATAAACGTGGTTACGTTGCGTACTACGTCACGTATATTATTGGGTTGGAGATTCGCAGCGATGGCGACTCGATTCTTCTACGGGACGTATTGAAACTGGCCTCGGATATGACAAATGTATTTCCTAACGTGTAATTTATTGCAAACCCAGTGCACGGATCTTCAACTGGATCATTAACGTTTCTTTTGTCTTTGCTTTCTCTCTGGTGAGTCCTCCGGTTGTTTTCCTGCTTCGGTGTGTTTTGACAGAGGCCTCAGTTTTGGGGTCCGCCCTCATAACAACAACAGTTCCAGAAAGAGCAAGCAATGGCCAGCCTGACTACGATAACTAGCTAACTGTAACTTTATGACTGGAAGAAGCATAACTACGTCGTACCCAAACAGCAATATATTTATTTTGACCTGTCAAAGTCCTAACGAGAAAATGGCATTCTCACAGCTTAACTAACTGACGTTAGCCGCTAACTAGCCATGTGATATATATGGTTTCGATTGACTGGACTATGCTAGCTCGCCGCTACTAGTTAGCAAACTGGCGTAACGTTAACGTGTACTACGTTATAAGATGGCTCAAAGATGAAACTACAACTACACAAGTTAGCCAGCTAGCTAACGTGGTAAACTCCAATCGGGTAAAAATTGTCTGTATCAATTGTTGACAGTTAACATTTGGCCGCGTTATGTGCGTCGACACAGTGACTGACAGAGAATGGATATTTGGATAATTAGCCAGCCTGCTAACTAACGTAAACGTAGTTTGCTAATAATACGTTTATGATTAGTCCCGCTAACTAATATTAACCTTGAGTTAGCTAGTTATCCAATAATAGTTGTTGAAATTGCTATTTTTCTATTGCACGTCGCGAATCGGCCTTTAACATGCATTACATGACCAAAAGTACGTGGACACCTGCTCGTCGAACATCTCATTCCAAAATCATGAGCATTAATATGGAGTTGGTCCCCCCCCTTTGCTGCTATGACAGCCTCCACTCTTCTGGGAAGGCTTTCCACTAGGTGCTGGAACATTGCTGTGGGGACTTGCTTCCATTGAGGTTGGGCACTGAAGTTGGATGATTAGGCCTGACTCGCAGTCATGTTCCAATTCATCCCAAAGGTGTTTGATGGGGTTGAGGGCAGGGCTCTGTGGAGGCAAGTCAAGTTCTTCCACATCGATCTCAACAAACCATTTCTGTATGGAACTCACTTTGTGCATGGGGGCATTGTCATGCTGAAACAGGAAAGGGCTTTCCCCAAACTGTTGCACAAAATCATCTAGAATGTCATTGTATGCTGTAGCATTAAGATTTCCCTTCACTGGAACTAAGGGGCCTAACCCGAACCATGAAAAACAGCCCCAGACCATTATTCCTCCCAACAAATTTACAGTTGGCACTATGCATTCGGGCAGGTAGCGTTCTCCTGGCATCCGCCAAACCCACATATCGTCCGTCGGACTGCCAGATGGGGAAGCGTGATTCATCACTCCAGAGAACGCGTTTCCAGTGTCCAATGCCGGCGAACTATACACCACTCCAGCACATAGGCTTATGTGCGGTTGCTCGGCCATGGAAACCCATTTCATGAAGCTCCCGACAAACAGTTATTGTGCTGTTGATGCAGTTTGGAACTCTGTAGTGAGTGTTGCAACTGAGGACTGACTATTTTTACGTGCAACGCACTCGCCGGTCCCGTTCTGTGAGCTTGTGTGGCCTACCACTTCGCGGCTGAGCCGCTATTGCAGTTGTTTCCACGTCACGATACCAGCACTTACAATTGACCAGGGCAGAAATTTGACAAATTGACTTGTTGGAAAGGTGGCATCCTATGATGTTGAAAGTTACTGAGCTCTTCAGTAAGGCCATTCTACTGCCAATGTTTGTCTATGGAGATTGCATGGCTGTGTGCTCAATTTTGATACACCTGTCAGCAACGGGTGTGGCTAAAAATAGCTGAATCAACACATTTTTTAAGGGGTGTCCACATACTTTTGTGTATATATAGTGTACCAAGCTAGTTAGCTCTTGAAAGCCCTTATCCTAGGGTTTTCAGCTGTTGGCTTCGGCCACGGTTGGCTGTGTGTAAACTACAATTGTGACACTAATCATCGCTTTGCAAAATGTGAAACATATGCCCCTTTCATATCAGCGAGAAATAATCGTTCAAATAAAAAATATACACTTAATATCTTTTTCTTTGTACAGATCCATTTGCTGTGTGCACCTCCAGTTGATGAACAACACTTCCTCACCAGCGTTTCCTAAACTCGGTCCTCACGACCCCAGGGGCTGCACATTTTATTTTTTATCCTAACACTACACAACTGAATCAAATGATCAAATTGATTAGTTGAATCAGCTGTGTAGTGCTAGTGCAAAAACCAAAACGTGCACCTTTTGGGGTCACGAAGACTGAGTTTAGGAAACCCTGGCTTACACACAGGTGTTTGCACATGTGGCCGCCTCTATCTTGCGTTAACAAGCGCTGTAACATGGAGATATGGCTGTGTGGGAACACTAACCCTATAACGGTGTGTAGTAATTTAGCTTTTTTGTTTAAAAATAATCTTGCTGCTATGAAAGATGAGTTCCTTTTAGGGCTGGGCGATATGGCCTAAAAATCATATCTACATTTTTTTAAACTGGCTGTTTAACAATATACAGTACTAGTCAAAAGTTTGGACACACCTACTCATTCCAGGGTTTTTCTTTATTTTTACTATGTTCTACATTTTAGAATAGTTAGTGAAGACATCAAAACTATGAAATGACACACATGGAATCATGTAGTAACCAAAAAAGTGTTAAACAAATCAAAATATATTTTATATTTGAGATTCTTCAAAGTAGCCACCCATTGCCTTGACAGTTTTTCACACTCTTGATGGTAGTCACTGCCCATTGATGCTTATCACTTATTAACCATAATTTATTCAATTTACTTTAATAAAATATTTCAGTTGTGTATATTACATTTGTTTTATTTGATGACTTTATTAAATTCGAAAGTCATCTCATCTCTATAGAGCTGCTGCCTATGCTGTCTGACAAAATCACTATTTTAGTAGTTCTTCAAAGTCAATAAGGCTTTGAATTTTATGACCAACTATCAATCACTTAGATCATATTTTCAGGTAGAGATGCCTCGGGAAGCAACTGCTCTCTCGATCGCTCATTCTTAGCAGCCGTAAAAGAAACGCAGACCGGACGTGTAGGCGCACAATGAATTATGGTTATTGTAGTTAATTACCACGTTTTCTGTGCTGATCTATGTAGAATATTGGCCTGTTGGAAACGACAACTCCCTACTACATCGCGCAGTTCGGGTTTGATCTGATTTATTTCTAGATAAACTGCAATGTGCGCATTGATCTCATAGGGGGGGAAAAAACAAAATGGAATTCAAATAATTAAACCGACCTTAGTTTTAAAAAATTAAAAAATAACTGAAATTTTGTTTCATCGCTCAGCACTATATTCTAATTGCATGCCTTGCTAGCTTAATCTCTGTAAAGATAACAGTCAAGGCAAACTGCTACCGTTCACCAGTAACGTTAGTTGGCTATCTGGAATTCTAAAGTTTCTGCTTTGATGCATGATTACTAATGTGTTAGTAAAATTATCTGGAAGGCTAGTTCTTCTCTACTAGTCCTTGATCAGTGTTGGTGATTCACACAGTTAACAATAAATAGTTTGAGAAACATGTTTTTATTCACTGCTGGATAGATTGGCTTTGAATGTCACATGTTTTGATAATATCAGGCTTATGTGTCAGAACATTACAGCTAGACTAGCTCTTGCCCTTATCATGACTCCAATTCCCTTGCACTACAGTGGAGTCAGTGAACGTCCCTCACGTTGTGAGGGAAATGGTGAGGATTATTAACGTTTCTAAATGTTAAAACAGAGCCACGGGATTGTAGTTTACATGAAGCTGTGGTCCATACGTTCAGCTGAGAACCCATAATAGGGGAAGTTATAAGCCTTCTTGGGTTCTCGAGACCAGCACATGCAACTACTCAACCTTTACTGTTCTCCATAATGTCACACAGATCCTCACACTCTTTCCTCATATCCTCCTTACGTCACTGAGATGGGAAGTATTCACTTTGAGAGATGATGATTTAAGCCTTTGCTTGAGTGTTGCAGGTTCAGATCAGATGTATGGTAGTCACATGACAGGACTGAGGCGCTAAGGGGCTTAGCCTGCCCTGTGTGGCACACAGAGCCAGACTGAGCTGAGGCCATGGGTCACGAGCCTGCTGATGTAAAAAAAAACAAAAAAACGCATGTTTTGTTGGTGTGTCCGCACACCAGTGTGTGTGTGTGACAGATATGTTTTATCAGTATCTGTATCTTTGGTTTCGACTCCCTCTGTGCTGTGTGCACTGTGCAACTTCCACTCGCACACAGACACCTAGCCACTCCCACTCACAGAAAAGACGAAAGATAACTTCTTCCTTTTTGACAACAAGCAATTTAAACTCTCTATTTGAGGTTTGGTCCAACAGAATCGCTCATATGAATACCGTAACGCTTAGACATTATTTGACCGAAATAGACGAGAACTTAATCTTTCTAACGATAGCCTTAGTGGTTAGAGCGTTGGGACAGTAACCGAAAGGTTGCTGGATTGAATCCCCGAGCTAACAAGGTAAAAATCTGTCATTCTACCCCTGAACAAGGCAGTTAACCCACTGTTCCCGGGCGCCGAAGATGTGACTAGGTATCCCCCTTTCCTTTATGTCTGAACGCCCAAAATGTACAGTGCCTTCAGAAAGTATTCACACCCCTTGACTTTTTCCACATTTTGTTGCGTTATAGCCTGAATCTAAAATTAATTAAATAGAGATTTTTGGTTACTGGCCTACACACAATACCCCATAATGTCAAAGTCGAGTTATGTTTTTAAAAATATTTATACATTAATTAGAAATGAAAACCTAAAATGTCTTGAGTCAAAAAGTATTCAACCCCTTTGTTATGGCAAGCATAAATAAGTTCAGGAGTAAACATTTTCTTAACAATTCACATAAGTTGCATGGACTCACTTGTGTGCAATAATGGTGTTTAACATAAATTTTGTATGACTACCACATCTCTGTACCCCCCCCCCCACCACACACACACAATTATCTAAGATCCCCCAGTCGAGTAGTGAATTTCAAACACAGATTCAACCACAAAGACCAGGGAGGTTTTCCAATGCCTCGCAAAGGGCACTGATTGGTAGTTGGGTAAAACATTTAAAAAGCATAAATTGAATATCCTTTTGAGCATGGTGAAGTTAGTTATTAATTACACTTTGGGTGGTGTATCAATACACCCAGGCACTGCAAAGATAAAGGTGTCTTTCCTAACTCAGTTGCCGGAGAGGAAGGAAACTGCTCAGGGATTTCACCATGATGCCAATGGTGACTTTAAAACAGTTACAGAGTTTAATGGCTGTGATAAGAGAAACCTGAAACAACATTGTAGTTACTCCACAATACTAACCTTATTGACTGAGTGAAAAGAAGGAAGCCTGTACAAAATACAAATATTCCCAAACATACATTCTGTTTACAACAATGCACTAAAGTAGTGCTTAAAGAAATGTGGCAAAGCAATTAACTTTTTGTCCTGAATACAAAGTGTGATATTTGGTGCAAATCTTCAAGCGTAGTGGTGGCTGCATCATATGGGTATGCTTATAATTGTTAAGGGCTGGAGAGTTTTTTTTTTCAGGATAAAAAAAACAAACATACTGTTGCTAAGCACAGGCAATCCTACAGGAAAAGCTGTTTCAGTCTGCTTTCCACCAGACACTGGGAGATGAATTCACCTTTCAACAGGACAATAATCTAAAACACAAGTCCAAATCTACAGTGGAGTTGCTTACCAAGAAGACTGTGAATGTTCTTGAGTGGCCGAGTTAGTTTTGACTTAAATCTGCTTGTAGATCTATGGCAAGACTTAAATCGCTGTCTAGCAGTGATCAACAACCAATTTGACAGAGCTTGATTTTTGAAAAGACTGGGCAAATATTGTAACATCCAGGTGTCCAAAGCTCTTAGACTTACACAGAAAGACTCACAGCTGTAATCTCTGCCAAAGGTGACTAACATGTATTGACCCAGGGGTGTAAATACTTCTGTAAATTAGATATTTCTATATTTTGTTTTCAATCAATTTGCAAACATTTCTAAAAACACTGTCATTATGGGGTATTGTTTGTAGATGGGTGAGAATAAAACATTTAAAAAACATTTTAATTCAGGCTGTAACAAGAAAATGTTGAATAAGTCAGTGTATGAATGCTTTCTGAATGCACTGAAGAACAAAGCAGACCCTACTAAAACGAAAGTGTCAATGAACGTGGAAAATTAATGCTCCGTTTTTCATTGCAGTACCACACACTGCTAGCAGCATTTTAGTGACAGACTGTGCTGGCTGTGTACTCTGTTTTGTAATTGTAGAATGAGTAATGAAAGACATTACTTTATACAGTGCATTTGGAAAGTATTCAGACCCCTGGACTTTTTCCACATTTTTTTCTTTACAGCCTTATTCTCTAAATGATCAGGATTCTTTTTTTAAATCTACACGCTACCCTATAATGACACAAAACATTTTTTATGTTTTGTGGCACATTTTATAAACATTTTAAAACGGATACCTTATTTACATAAGTATTGAGGCCCTTTGCTTTGAGACTCAAAATTGAGCACAGGTGCATCCTGTTTCCAGTGTTCATCCTTGTGATGTTTCTAAAACTTTATTGGAGTCCACCTGTGGTAAATTTAAATTGATTGGACATGTTTTGGAGAGGTACATGTCAGAGCAAGAACCAAGCCATGAGGTCGAAGGAATTGTCCGTAGAGCTCAGAGACGGGATTGTTTCGAGGCACAGATCTGGGGAAGGGTACCAAAACAATTCTGCAGCTTTGAAAGTCCCCAAGAACACAGTGGCCTCCATCATTCTTAAATGGAAGAAGTTTGGAACCACCAAGACTGTTCCTAGAGCTAGCCGCCAAACTGAGCAATCGGGAGGAGAAGGGCCTTGGTCAGGGAGGGGACCAAGAACCCGATGGTCACTCTGACAGAGCTCGAGTTCCTCTGTGGAGGTGGGAGAACCTTCCAGAAGTTCAACCATCTCTGCAGCGCTCCACCAATCAGCCCTTTATGGTAGTGACCAGACAGAAGCCACTACTCAGTAAACAAGATTCTCTGGTCTGATGAAACCAAGATTGAACTCTTTGGCCTGAATGCCAAGCGTCACGTCTGGAGGAAACCTGGCACCATCTCTACGGTGAAGCATGGTGGTGGCAGCATCATGCTGTGGGGATGTTTTTCAGTGGCAGGGAGACTAGTCAGGATCGAGGCAAAGATGAACAGAACAATGTACAGAGAGATCCTTGATGAAACCTGCTCCAGAGTGCTCAGGACCTCAGACCTTCTAACAGTACAATGACCCTAAGCACACAGCCAAGACAACGTAGGAGTGGATTTCGGGACAAGTCTCTGAATGTCTGAGTGGCCCAGCCAGAGCTCGGACTTGAACCCGATCGAACATCTCTGGAAAGACGTGAAAATAGCTGTGCATCGACACTCCCCATCCAACCTGAGAGCTTGAGGATCTGCAGAAAAGAATGGGAGAAACTCCTCAAATACAGGTGTGCCAAGCTTGTTGTGTCATACCCAAGAAGACTTGAGGGTGTTATCGCTGCCAAATGTGCTTCGTCAAAGTATTGAGTAAAGGGTCTGAATATTTATGTAAATGTGATATTTCATTTGTATTATTATTTTTTGGACACACCTACTCATTCAAGGGTTTTTCTTTATTTTGAATATTTTCTACATAGTAAAATAATAGTGAAGACATCAACACTATGAAATAACACATGGAATCATGTAGTAAGCAAAAAAGTGGTAAACAAATCAAATTATATTTGAGATTCTTCATTGTAACCACCCTTTGCCTTGATGACCGCTTTGCACACTCTTGACATTCTATCAATCAGCTTCATAAGGTAGTCACATGGAATGCTTATCCAACAGTCTTGAAGGAGTTCCCACATGTTGAGCACTTGTTGGCTGCTTTTCCTTCACTCTGTGGTACAACTCATCTCAATTGGGTTGAGGTCAGGTGATTGTGGAGGCCAGGTCATCTGATGCAGCACCACATCCTTCTTGGTCAAATAACCCTTACACAGCCTGGAGATGTGTTGGGTCATTGTCCTGTTGAAAAACAAATGATAGTCCCACTAAGCGCAATAGGATGGCATGTCACTGCAGAATGTTGTGGTAGCCGTGCTGGTTAATTGTGCCTTGAATTCTAAATAAATCGCCGACAGTGTCACTAGAAAAGCACCCCCACACCACCACCTCCATGCTTCACGGTGGGAACCACACATGCGGAGATCATCCTTTCACCTACTCTGCGTCTCACAAAAAAACAAATCTCAAAATTGAACAGATTTCCACCGGTCGAATGTCCATTGCTCGTTTTTCTTGGCCCAAGCAAGTCTCTTCTTATTGGTGTCCTTTAGTAGTGGTATCTTTGCAGCAATTCAACCATGAAGGCCTGATTCACACAGTCTCCTCTGAACAGTGGATGTTGAGATGTGTCTGTTACTTGAAGCATTTATTTTGGCTGTAATTTCTGAGGCTGATAACTCTGTAATGAACCTATCCTCTGCAGTAGAGGTAACTCTGGTCCTCATGAGTGCCAGTTTCATCATAGCGCTTGATGGTTTTTGCAACTACACTTGAAGAAACTTTGAAAGTTCTTAATTGTCTGCATTGACTGACCTTCCTGTCTTAAAGTAATGATGGACTGTCGTTTCTCTTTGCTTATTTGAGCTGCTGTTTGCATAATATGGACTTGGTCTTTTACCAAATAGGGCTAACTTCTGTATACCAGCCCTACCTTTTCACAACACAACTGATTGGCTCAAACGCATTAAGTAGGAAAGAAATTTCACATTAGCTTTTAACAATGCACACCTGTTAATTGAAATGAATTTCAGGTGACTACCTCATGAACTGGTTGAGAGAGCTTTGCTCACTCTTGGCAGTCATCAAGGCAAAGGGTGGCTACTTTGAAGAATCTCAATTGTAAAATATATTTTGATTTGTTTAACACTTTGTTGGTTACAACATGATTCCATATGTATTATTTCATAGTTTTGATGTATTCACTATTATTCTACAATGTAGAACATTTAAAAAAAATAAAAACACTGGAATGAGTAGGTGTGTCTGAACTTACTGTACAGGTACTGTATAAAAACCTGTTTTTGCTTTGTCATTATGGGAAATTGTGTAGATTTCATCCATTTTAGAATGAGGCTGTAACGTAACTAAATGTGGAAATAGTTAAGGGGTCTGAATACTTTCCCGACTGCACTGTATAAGGGATTGGCAACTCATTCTTATTCTGAGAAATAAGCATCTTCTTATCGAGGTAGGCCACTTGATTTCAATATCTATAAAGCCTGCTACAAAAAGTTTGTCATTATTAGTGGATGCGCATGGTTCTGGTAACATTTTTAACCAATATATTGCATTTTCATAGACTTGAAAGCCAGATCAGTGACTATTGCAAACTGAAGGCTTATTTAGCCTAGGTGTAATTTTACAAGCCTTGAATCATTAGATTGTTCCCGACTGTTTGAAATGCTGAGTATTGAACTTTTTATTGTGCAACAAAGCTTATTTAGAGAAAGCATAAAAAATAGAGATACTATGTATTGTGAATCGCCCATAAGTTTGATAAAATCGCAGATTTTTAGGCCATATCGCCCAGGCCTCACTCTGTTATACAAAGAGTGGAGATGGATTTCTGCTTCTGTTTCTGACACCATGCTCCTATGGTTGTTTTATTGGTTCTGTGTTGGTTGGGACCTGGTGGTATTTGAACTGGCCTTCACCCACAGCTTCTCAGGTCTGTCTAGCAAAATAAATATATTTTCCCCCCTTTTTTTGTAACATAAGGCATTTTTTTTAATCTCTAGATTTTGGGAAATGGCAGTTACAGGTGTTAAAAGATATACTCAGCACCACCTTGTTAAAAAAAAATCCTGTGTAGAATCCTGTTTTATACACCACATATTTATTTATAAACTGGATACACTTACTGTAATATCTGCTGCTGTACATATCATTCTTAGCTGATCATGTGTAAATTGTCCTGATATGTATTTTCCTTACATTTGAATTGTTTTACTAGCTCTTAACAATGCAGTAAAACGTAACATAAGCATTTCGCTGCACCTGCTAATAACACCTTCTAAACTGTGTACGTGACCAATAAACGTAGATATTTTGATTGCCAGTCTTATACATTGCTCACGATACGTCTGCTGCAAAGAAACAAGAGCGAGCATGAGAAACAAGTTTTGATCAGTCAGGAAAATATGTGCTGAAAACATGGCTCACTATTTAGCCTAAAAAGATGGAGAACAAGCTATAGGATGAAAAATACCGACGTTTTGGCACAGGTACAGCAGAATAGCGCAAGCTAATGCTACCTACAGTAAAAAAAACTAGTAGAATTGTCATTTTACAAATCAATACTTGTGAAATATCTTCCAAAAATAATATTGCTATGTACAGTGCATTCGGAAAGTATTGACCCCTTCACATTTTGTTACGTTACAGCCTTAAATTGATTTAAATAGTTTTTTTCCCTCATAATCTACACACACCATAATGACAAAACAAAAACAGGCTTTTGGAAATTGCAAATTGATAAAATATTTCAAACTGAAAGCACATTTACATAAGTATTCAGACCCTTTACTCAGTACTTTGTTGAAGGACATTTGGCAGTGATTACTCTCAATTCTTCGTGGGTATGATACAAGCTTGGCACATCTGTATTTGTGGAGTTTCTCCCATTCTTCTCTGCAGATCCTCTCAAACTCTGTCAGATTGGATGGGGAGCATCGCTGCACAGCTATTTTCAGGTCTCTTCAGAGATGTTCGATCGGATTCAAGTCCAGGTTCAAGTCCGGGCTCTGGCTGTGCCACTCAAGGACATTCAGAGACTTGTTCTGAAACTACTCCTGCATTGTCTTGGCTGTGTACTTAGGGTCGTTGTCCTGTTGGAAGGTGAACCTTCGCCCCAGTCTGAGGTCCTGAGTGCTCTGGAGCAGGTTTTTATCAAGGATCTCTCTGTACAATGCTCCGTTCATCTTTCCCTCAATCCTGACGAGTCTCAGTCCCTGCTGCTGAAAATAATTCCCACAGCATGATGCTGCCACCACCATGCTTCACCGTAGGGATGGTGCCAGGTACCCTCCACATGTGACGCTTGGCATTCAGGCCAAGAAGTTCAATATTGGTTTCATCAGACCAGCGAATCTTGTTTCTCATGGTTTGAGAGTCCTTTAGGTGCCTTTTGGCAAACTCCAAGCGGGCTGTCCATGTGCCTTTTACCGAGGAGTGGCTTCTGCCTGATTGAAGTGCTGCAGCGATGGTTGTCCTTCTGGAAGGTTCTCCCATCTCCAAAGAGGAACTATTGAGCTCTGTCTGAGTGACCATCTGGTTCTTGGTCACCTCCCTGACCAATGCCCTCTCCCCCGACTGCTCAGTTTGGCCGAGTGGCCAGCTCTAGGAAGAGTCTTTGGTTCCAAACTTCTTCCATTTAAGAATGATGGAGGCCACTGTGTTCTTCGGGACCTTCAATGCTGCAGAAATGTTTTGGTACCCTTCCCGAGATCTGTGCCTTGACACAATCCTGTCTCAGAGCTCTACGGACAATTCCTTTGACCTCATGGCTTGGTTTTTGCTCTGACATGCACTGTCAACTGTGGAACCTTTTTTATATATTTTATATAGACAGGTGTGTGCCTTTCCAAATCATGTTCAATCAATTGGATTTACCACCAGTGGACTCCAAGTTGTAGAAACATCTCAAGGATGATCAATGGAAACCGGAAGCACCTGAGCTCAATTTCGAGTATTGTTTGGAAATTGTTTTGTCTAATCCATTTTAGAGTAAGGCTGTAACGTAACAATGTGGAAAAAGGGAAGTGGTCTGAATTCTTTCCAAATGCACTGTAGCTGTATCTTACACCCCCCCCCCCTTATCAGTATTGATGAACATAGTATACTGTGGCCCAACTGGACGTAAATGGCTTTTTTCCATTCCATAAATGTGTTTTAAGTGGTGTCTCTCACCTCACTTGCAGCTTACTGTAACCACCAGCACATCTATATTTACCAGGGAATGAAAAGGTCTATTGTAGATTGAATGTTCCAGCGAAAAGTAAGCTGTTTGAGATGTTTGCAGATTAACTATTTGTTCATTCCTTATAATAACTAGTTTCATGTTCTCTTTTAATCCTACAGAATTCAATGTCTTTACTCTAACTGAAATTTGCAAAACAGGATCATCAGGATAGCACCTCATCTGTTGCTTGTTCTCTTTTGGTATGTAGCAAAACCGGTGCACATCACAGTACTCGCTACTCATTTTGTTTAGCTTCCTATCATTTTGAAGTGATAACCTATTGAAAAGAACACCTTTTTTCTGCGTAAGGGCTGTATTTCATTTTCTACATGTGACACAGAATGACTGTGTACCCAGCACTCCAAATCCAGTTACTGCAGGGTGTTACTCTCATCTATGTGATCACTGTTAATGAGAGATTGTTTACAAGGGATCCTCTGCAATAAGATAGACTACTGTAGTCCAGTTTTATAGGGCAATCAAATTAGATCTTTCCCCTTGTTCCACTCTCTACAGACTTAGATTTGGGGTCCAGTGAGGAAGGCCTGTGTTCCTTGTCCAGTGACCCACACTCCTTCACAAGGGCAATGGTAAAGTGCAGCTTTCATCATGACCGTTTTCTATCTACCAGTGAAGAAGAGCTATCAGTGTGTGTGCTGTCTGCAGAATCGGAAACTCTCCATTGATTTTCAGCCTTTTTAAATCAGCTGTGTTTACTGGTAGCTAGATGGTTGCATCGGACACAGTGTCAAAGTTCCACCCAGTCTGCTGCCTCAGCAGGGAGTGTTTGATTTTGACTGGAAGCCTTAGTGTTATGGTGATATGGAGTAGTATTACCACTGCATGTGATGAGTTATATCTTGGTCAATCATAAACCTTGCTCTGAAAGTGTGTGTGTGTGCGGGGATTGACATTAAGGGTAGTCCTATAACTCGAGGGGGGGTGGGGTGATCTGAGCAGTCACGCAACTTGAGCCTGCTTGTGGAGTTTGTCCCATTGGGAAGGAGATATAAAATACCTGATATCAATCCAAAAAATTCTCCTGGTTTGCCTGATGGGCGAGTGTCTTTCAGACCGTAAATACTTGATGTGTATGTCTTTGTATGTGTGTGTGTGTGTCTGCCTGTGTTGTGCGTTCCTGTTCCTGCCCCCTGACTGGCCTCTGCAGAGTGTTACCCCAGCCATGCGGACGAACAGGACACTGTCAGCTTGGCTCCCAGACAGCGTTCAGTTGGTGGGATGGTCGCTCTGAGCCTGCTGCCCCAGCCATGTCTTTTATCTGCAATGTCTATGGACCAGACCACCCTAATCTCTCTTTGTCCTTGCCAGTATTGCCATTATGTTCTCACTAGACTGAACTCCTATTGTGTCCTAGCCTTACCACCCATGGGCCCCAGGGTGCTGCTGAAACAGACCGGGATAAAGCAAAGAGCACAGCCTTCTGCTATAGCCCTCCCTGTTTCAAAAGGCAGTTTAAAAAAAAATCTACAATTTAGTCCCTGAATAAAAACTATTTAACTGCTTATGTGTTCATGCTTCACATTACCATCAAAGAAATGTCCTCTGTGGGTTTCTGAAATATGCTCATTGAATTGAGAAGTAAGGTATGCAACATCAAAGAGCTCCTCACGTGTGGCACAGACGGATACCAGTAGAAATCAAAGGGGACCATAATTGGATCTAGCCACCCAAATTACATTAAGACCTGTAATTATTTAAGACACTTGGTTGTAAAAGGATTACTTATGATATTTTGTACTTGGCGCAGTGTGCTCTGTAGCCGGTATCTGTTTCTGGCTCTGAACTGGGTTACACAGACACGCTTTAGTACCATGCCAGGCTGTCAGCCAAGGGTGAGGTACTCTTCGCAGGGGACTTGGGCCTGGTGTGTGTGTGGAGGATTGAGAGATTGCACAGGGATGATTTAAGACCACACACCTATTTATAGTTGGTTTCAGCATCAACACTCCTCTGATTACATTTGGCTTCATCATTTGCTGTTTGTGAAAGCCTATTCAATTAAGTTACTGTTAGAGGTATGGAAACAGATTAGGTTAAATGTTGGAGAATGGCTACAGTCGATGCTGGTTGTAACCAGTGAATGGGGATAGTGGACTATTGAGTTATTTTACAAGACGCTGGACATTCCACATAATCAACAACATATTTTCTGATTGGCAGGAGGAGGAGGGGCCGCAGAGCATGGAATGTATCCAGGCCAATCAGATCTTCCCCAAGAAGCCCCCAGTCCTGGAGGAGGAGAGCCTGCAGGTGAGAACACATTGTCGGAGCTGGTTAGCACAATGCCAAGTCATGCCTGTACAGTTATCGCAAAGTCATTCTTCTACATGTGTTTGTAATGGTAATTTACTGTGTATGTGTGTATTTATATGGCACCTTTTCAAGTGATAAGGTTCTGTGCCCTTTGATAACTTCCCTCCTGTGGTGCCAGGTGCCCTTTCCCGAGCTGCATGGGGAGTTCACAAAGTATGTGGGGAGAGCGGAGGATGCAATCATCGCCATGTCCAGCTACCGCCTGCACATCAAGTTCAAAGAGTCCATCGTAAATGTAAGTACTGCCGACTAACTAAGTGAAGGCTTGGGACTTGATAGCACACAGTTTATCATCCAGCTCTAACACACACTTTAATTTCACAGACAGTGCCTAAGTGTCTGAAGAAACTCTACAGCTGGTCAGTAAAGTGAAACCCTATTCTCTCCAGTCTCTGTGCACCTTGACTTTTTATGAATGGAGACTGTACTGGGTCCAGTGACAGTGTGCCACAACTGTTGTGGTAACAAGGCAGGCAGTCTGGAGAGGTCATTCTCAGTTGCTTTGCTTTTCTCTTTCCACTTGCCGTTGCCATGGTTGCAAAGATCGCATCAGGGATGCACAACACTTCCGCCCTCTCCCCCTTTTGTCGTGTTATATAAAGACCGTCTTTGTTACCAATGTGTGGTTATTCTTAGAAATTGACATCTCATTATTACACTGTTCTTAGTACAGAAAATTCCCCCCATTTTACAAACAAATGACACTGCTTCACTTCCTCTCACTGTAGTAGTATAGTACCGTAGTGATAAACGGCATTGCTGTACAGTTGTGCAGGTTCTGCTCCTTTTGGATTGGCATGTTTTTACATATACAGGGACGTTTTTGCTCAATCACCTGTGTTAAAATGTTCCAGTTCTTACCGGCTAGCTCACCTGTTTTTTTTTTGTTTTTTTTTGCCCATTTCTGCCGTCAGTCTGGTTATATTGGAGCTGAATCTCACTATGTTTAATGAAACGGAGTGTGTGTTCTCTACACACATTTGGATTGGATGGTAAAGCGTTTGCATCACATGGCTATGGTTCACCACTCACATAAAGAGAGAATGGAGAGGGAGCGCGCAGTGAGGCAGGCCGTTAACAAGCATCCGAGGAATTCATTGTGTGGTCAGATGTAGATTAGAGAGCAGGAATTATAACAGAGTGTAAGGAATGTGTGGCCAGGCAACAGCAGCAGTACAGACACAGCTTTAACTCTGTTTCCCTTGTCTTTATTGTCTCTCCTGTTTTGTTTTGAACAACAGAGTGACAGTTGTTGTGAGGTGTCAGTAAGTACCCAGCAGCCCCTGCATGCACAGCGTGTTGCCCTGCTCACAGACTGGGCTGGGATGGATGATGACATGGCAACTGTGTGTGTGTGAACCTGTTGAACACTGACCGCCTGTCCATTCTGCATGGCATTGGACCGTGTTGGAATTGTAAAACCAGCATTCGCTGCACTCCCCTCTGAGTCACTGCAGAGCAGAAAATGTGCTTTTGGGTGAAACTTTGCTCTGCCATTACCTGGTTGCTAAAATTCTATAATGTTTGCCTAATTTCAGTTTGTGACCAAACAAGCTATGTATAGTGTAAAGTAAGGATATTTAACTCTTATGAGGTCTGGATCCTGCTGGTTTTCTGATCTACCTGATAATTAATTGCACCCACCTGGTGTTTCAGGTCTTAATCAGTCCCTGGGAGGGGGGGGAGCAGTGGGACTGGTTTCAAGGTCCAAAGTTGAGTGAGGGGTGTTGAGAATGATCGTATGATCTAAACCACTGTGACATTTATTTTTTCAATAACCCAAAATATATTATTTTCAGCTGTTTGAAGCTGTTGAACAAAACCGAAAGTAAAAAGACACAAAAGCTAAACTCACTCCTCGATCACACCTACAGCGTCATTGTGTTTTGGTACACCAGAACTACATACATTTCAAATGGAACGCTGTGTTTGTCTTGCAGCATTGCGTTGCAGAGGCAGTTGCAGTGCGTTCTATGTGGTGACTCATTGGATAAATCGAACGTATGCATCAAATTGTACGCTTAGACGGCTTGACAGAAATGGTAGCAGAAGGTGAATGTTGAACTTTTGTTGCACACATATCCAGATGATGCTGCGTACCATTTTGCACAAGGACGCTGTACAGTCGTGGCGCAAAGTTTTGAGAATGACACATATTAATTTTCACAAAGTCTGCTGCCTCAGTTTGTATGATGGCAATTTGCATATACTCCAGAATGTTATGAAGAGTGATCAGATGAATTGAAATTAACTGCAAAGTCCCTCTTTGCCATGCAAATTAACTGAATCCCCAAAAATCATTTCCACTGCATTTCAGCTCTGCCACAAAAGGACCAGCTGACATCATGTCAGTGATTCTCTCGTTAACACAGGTGTGATTGTTGACGAGGACAAGGCTGGAGATCACTCTGTCATGCTGATTTGAGTTCGAATAACAAACTGGAAGCTTCAAAAGGAGGGTGTTGCTTGGAATCATTGTTCTTCCTCTGTCAACCATGGTTACCTGCAAGGAAACACGTGCCGTCATCATTGCTTTGCACAAAAAGGGCTTCACAGGCAAGGATATTGCTGCCAGTATGATTGCACCTAAATCAACCATTTATCAGATCATCAAGAACTTCAAGGAGAACTTCAATTGTTGTGAAGAAGGTTTCAGGGCGCCCACGAAAGTCCAACAAGCGCCAGGACCGTCTCCTAAAGTTGATTCAGCTGCGGGATCGGGGCACCACCAGTACAGAGCTTGCTCAGGAATGGCAGCAGGCAGGTGTGAGTGCATCTGCACGCACAGTGAGGCGAAGACTTTTGGAAGATGGCCTGGTGTCAAGGAGGGCAGCAAAGAAGCCACTTCTCTCCAGGAAAAACATCAAGGACAGACTGATATTCTGCAAAAGGTACAGGGATTGGACTGCTGAGGACTGAGGTAAAGTCATTTTCTCTGAATCCCCTTTCCGATTGTTTGGGGCATCCGGAAAAAAGCTTGTCCGGAGAAGACAAGGTGAGCGCTACCATCAGTCCTGTGTCATGCCAGCAGTAAAGCATCCTGAGACCATTCATGTGTGGGGTTGCATCTCAGCCAAGGGAGTGGGCTCACTCAAAATTTTCTCTAAGAACACAGCCATGAATAAAGAATGGTACCAACACATCCTCCGAGAGCAACTTCTCCCAACCATCCAGGAACAGTTTGGTGACGAACAATGCCTTTTCCAGCATGGAGCACCTTGCCATAAGGCAAAAGTGATAACTAAGTGGCTCAGGGAACAAAACATCGATATTTTGGGTCCATGGCCAGGAAACTCCCCAGACCTTAATCCCATTGAGAACTTGTGGTCAATCCTCAAGAGGCGGGTGGACAAACAAAAACCCACAAACTCCAAGCATTGATTATGCAAGAATGGGCTGCCATCAGTCAGGATGTGGCCTAAGTTAATTGACAGCATGCCAGGGCGGATTGCAGAGGTCTTGAAAAAGAAGGGTCAACGCTGCAAATATTGACTCCCTGCATTAACTTCATGTAGTTGTCAATAAAAGCCTATGACACTTATGAAATGCTTGTAATTATACTTCAGTATTCCAGTAACATCTGACACAAATATCTAAAGACACTCATGCAGCACATTTTGTGGAAATTAATATTTGTGTCATTCTCAAAACTTTTGGCCACGACTGTAGGTGTGATCGAGAAAGCTTAGAACGGATCTACCAATTATCAGGCTAGATCTATAACTTACATTTTTATGTGAATTTGGTTGAGTTGCCCATGAAGCTAAATGCTGGATCTCTTCAGTATAATACTGTAGTTTTTGTGGTATTTGCCTAGATCAGATGAGGATTTAATAGACAGTAAATATGAGGCGATAGGGCTGCAGATGAACATTTACTGCACAATGATCCAGCAGTTTTACATACTGAATCAGTACACGAGGGAAGCACATCAAATCGGAAGGTAGTGTTAAAGGAGACGTGAAAATGGCAAACTTTTCCTGGGAAATGCTATTTGATATCTGATGCAGCTAGTTTGTAGCTGTGAAGGACTGTAAGGTCGTCAGGTAGAGTATGTGCTCAGATTTTCATGGTGACAGCAGTGTAGCCTTTAGCTCTCCTGGCATGATCGGCATTATCACACTTAACGTGAAATATTTAACTAGCCTACTAACTTGTTTTGAAATGTAGACATTTTGTTGGTGGCGATATTGCACAAGCATTTACTGCATGTGCTTGTGACTTCTGCTCTCTTACTTTTGGTTGTCCCCTTGTGTGACTGTAGAGCACATGTAGGCCTAGAGCCTGAAACGAGCTTATTTGTGTGAGAGAAAGTCAGCCTGCTGGTTTGGAGATTGTGGTACACCAGAGTGTGACTGTTGTGTTCCTGTGTCTGTGTTTATTCTCTCACCAGGTCCCTCTGCAGCTCATAGAGACTGTGGAGTGTCGTGACATGTTCCAGCTCCATGTCACCTGCAAGGACTGTAAGGTCGTCAGGTAGGAGGACCAACTGAAACAATACAGACATGCATATTGCGTGCAACATTTTTGATGTTCATGTCTTGGTTTAGGCCTATAGCGAGTATGTATGATTGTGCTGCTTGTCTCCCAGGTGTCAGTTCTCCACCTTAGAGCAGTGTCAGGAGTGGCTGAAGCGGTTGAACGCTGCGGTCCGCCCTCCGTCTTGCTTGGAGGACCTCTTCTCCTTCCCCTTCCATGCCTGGTGTGTGGACGTGTACGCCGGGGAGAAGGAGCAGCACGGGGAGCTGTGCAGGCCAGGTACGTAGACCAGGACACCGGTGTCCTCAGACAACCTCTACTCGGTGGTGACAGACCCAAATCCTTCCCTTCATTTTGGCTAATCTCATCTCTCCTCGTGTGTCCCTGTGTGCTCTGTTAGGAGAGCATGTGACTTCCTGGTTCAAGAATGAGGTGGAGAGGATGGGCTTTGACACTCAAAACGCCTGGAGGATATCTGACATCAACAGCAAGTTCAGGTATGAGCCGCCAACAGCCCCCTGACAGCCTGCATCCTACAGGGCTGATCTGATTACCAAGCCTCCCAGGGTAGTGCCATGATAACTGTCTGCTGTCACCCTTCTGCACACACTGCTCTGTGTGTCTGATACAGAGGCTGGTTGTTCTGTTGTCCTCCACTGGTGATGAGCCTCCTGTAGATAAGGACCTTGTCCACGATTAGTTGTTGCTGGGATAGGGACTTTTTAGAGGCATCACTCAGCCTGTGCCCCCCTCTCCTCCTGTTCTAACCCCTGCCCCCTCTCTCCCATGGCATTGCCAGGCTGTGCTCCAGCTATCCGCAGCAGCTCCTGGTGCCAGCCTGGATCACAGACAAGGAGCTGGAGAACGTGGCAGACTTCCGCTCCTGGAAGAGGTTCCCGGCCGTTGTGTTCAGGTGGGGCTTTCTGTCTGTGTGTAGCGTTGTTAGTCAGTGAGAGAGAACAGGGATAGGTTCTGTGAATACAATGCAAAGCAAGGACAACTCCTTTCACCCTGAGGTGTGTTTCATGAGTAGGGAGGGTTCCATCTTTGCATATGTACGTTTTTTGGACCCAATCCTTTCACAGGATACCTTGTTATTGACTCCAGATGCCAAATGGATCAGAGTTGCTCCATGTTGTTTTCCCACACAGTGCAGTCTGTTCTCCTGACTGTCCCATGCCTCTCCTCCCCTGTCCTCCAGGCACCAGAGCACTGGGGCTGTGATCGCCCGCTGCGGCCAGCCGGAGGTCAGTTGGTGGGGCTGGAGGAATGCAGACGACGAGCACCTGGTCCAGTCCATCGCCAGGGCCTGTGCTGTGGACTGCAGCTCCCGCAAACACCTGGCAAACGGATCCTACATCAATGGAACCATCGGCACCAATGACCTCGTGGACACTGACTTCGGTCAGTCCACAACACACAAACATGCACACATTCTCACACCCATACCATACACACAGAGTGCTGAAGCAGCACCTTCCTATCTGTTTGTGTGGCTTTGCTGCAGACACATGGTTGTGCAATGTTGGCCTGTCAGGACTTGTGCTGGCCCCTCTCAGACATTTATTACCGCTTTTATTTGATAATACTGACTGTCATCACCTATGCAGAGATTTAATTCAGGTTGTGTCTTTTCGTGTTTCAGAATCGTCCCTGACGAACAGCTCGGAGGTAGAGACGCTGGCCATCCAGCCACAAAAGCTGCTGATCCTGGATGCCAGGTCCTATGCAGCCGCTGTGGCCAACAGGGCCAAGGGAGGGGGCTGTGAATGCCCAGGTAAGATGGCTCATCTCTGGGCCAGTGGATCCAGGAGACTGAGGTCAATGGGTTTGCATGGAAGCATGTTATTGTCAACTTAATGTCAACAGAAAAACTGTCCTAACTCGCAATCTGTACTGTTATTTTTCTGCCCAAGAGTAGTTGTTTTGGTATTAATGATATGTTCATTTGTCACAAACTGACTCATCTTCTCCTCTATACAGAGTACTACCCCAACTGTGAGGTGGTGTTCATGGGCATGGCCAACATTCACTCCATCCGCAAGAGTTTCCAGTCCCTGCGCTTCCTCTGCACCCAGATGCCAGACCCGGCCAAGTGAGTTGTGCCTCTAGCACTGCAGTGGAGGTCCATTCCGACTAGGCTCACAATCCAAGATGAATTACACAAGCAGAGACCACCTACTCCACTCCAGTTTGTTGCCATGGTGGCTTAGTAACTGTATTAACCCCAGTTGGGTTTTAGCCTTGCCCACACATCTGGTTCTGGTTTAGGAACCCGGCCCAGCCCACAACTAAAGGATCTCTTTCCATCTGAACTCACATTCCACTCTGCCATTGAATCAAAATGTCTCCCTTGAACTAAGAGCATGTTGTTGAAAGTACTCAGACTCAATAATAGTAAGCCCTTTTCATAACTGGTCAAATTCAATGAAACAGACATATTCAAGACACATATTTAAGAGCCTCTTGCTCGTCATATTTAGAGGTCTTTGGTTTGTCTTTATCTAAGATGAGCTGTTGTGTTTATAAGTCAGTGCTTGGTGTGACTGATTGTATGGGAGTAGTTTGTGTACACTACAGTGAGGCTGTGCATTCAGGAGACAACTTAACCGGCTCTCCCTCTGTAGCTGGCTGTCTGCTCTGGAGAGCACCAAGTGGCTGCAGCACCTGTCTCTGCTGCTGAAGGCTGCCCTGCTGGTGGTGAACGCTGTGGACCGCGACCACAGACCTGTTCTGGTGCACTGCTCTGACGGATGGGACCGCACGCCCCAGATCGCTGCCCTGTCCAAGCTCTTGTTGGACCCATACTACCGCACCATTGAGGTAGGCTGGCTGGGACGATCATTGGGCCTCGTTGATCGTTGTATTGGAACATTTTTAGGTTGATTTTAACAATTAGACATAAACAGAGGCACATTTTAGATGGCTGAAATAAATGCATATGTGCCCCTCTTAAAGTATAACATCCATTTTGACTGAAATGTATCTCTTGCTGTTGATATGATTTCTCTATAGGGTTTCCAGGTGCTGGTGGAGACTGAGTGGCTGGACTTTGGCCATAAGTTTGCTGACCGCTGTGGCCACGGGGAGAACTCCGAGGACCTGAACGAGCGCTGCCCGGTCTTCCTGCAGTGGCTGGACTGTGTTCACCAGCTCCAAAGGCAGTTCCCATGCTCCTTTGAATTCAATGAGGCCTTCCTGGTGAGGAGGATGACCATAGACCTGAATAGGATGGAATCAAACTCACTTAGTCAGGAATTGGATGCAACTCAAATGTTTATATTTGGATTAGTATGAATGACCATCAAATTTTGTTGGTTTGAGTTACTGTTTTTATCCAGCTGCGAGACTGTGATATGTAATTACCCTGGAGAGTTTTGTAATATTTTAGGCTCAGATGCATGGAATTTTTACTCACTATCATTATCATACCTGAGATTTGAGCATGCTCTGACATGTTTGTGTGTTTCTGGTCCTGTGTTTGTCTGTGCAGGTGAAGATGGTGCAGCATTCCTACTCGTGTCTGTTTGGCACCTTCCTGTGCAACAGTGGTAAGGAGAGGGAGGACCGGCAGGTTGGGGAGAGGACCTGCTCCGTGTGGTCACTGCTGCGACCAGCCAACCGCGCCTTGAGGAACATGCTCTACTCCTCCCACTCCGAGACTGTATGTCTGCTCTCTGTTTGCTCACCCCTTTATATTGGAACATTCCTCCATGCCTTAGATACAATGGGAGGGGTACTTTTAGGGGATGCCCCAGAGTGCTATAATTTATTATTTTTGTTTACTTAAAAATGTTCATGGTCCTAGAACTAAACTTTAATTTATGACACAAACAATGTCATCTTATCTATTTAAAACTGTTTTTGTGGCCACTTCGTTGATATTGTACTGTCTTGCCTTGCTTGCTCAAGTGTGAATATTTTGTCCATCACATACATAAATATTTATGTTCAACCCCCTGCATATTCCTATATCTAAAGTTGGGTCTGTTGTTGTAGGTGCTCCACCCAGTGTGTCATGTACGTAACCTGATGCTGTGGACAGCAGTCTACCTTCCCAGCTCCTCCCCCACCACGCCCTCTGACGAGTCGTGTGCACCCTATCCTGTGCCTGGTGCCAACCCTGAGGACACTCCCCTGGGCAGGTGAGCCTGCCACTCTGCTCCCTCTCTGATGTAAGATAGACCCAGGTTTCGGGCACCACAGCCAAAGGGACCTCGCTCTGTAACCTGCTCTATAATCAGCTCAGCTGCCTAACTGCTTTTCACTCACACAATGATTGGTCTGGGAGATGCAAATAGTTTTATCCTCTGCTTATTTAATCTCTCATGACTTTGTCGGTGTCTTGAAAAGATAAAAAATAAGTCAGTTGAGGCAGTTTACAACAATATACCGCAAAGTATTTTTGTAGCCATTTGTTATTGACGATAACTGTTGAGGACGTGTCGCAAAAACAGTGCTGAATCCGTTCAATTTCTTTTTTCTTTGCAAGATTAACTGTCTGTTTTTAGTTTTTCCTTGATCAATAGGTTATGGGGATACATTTGATTACAACACAAATTTTACATAGTCTTCTCAATCACTTGAGCTATGCTTCGCTCTGTATTTTCCATTTGTGGACATGCATGTCTTAATCCTGAACACTATAATATGATTACCTGATTATATACACAGCCTCCACTTCAATCATGAGGCCTCAATGATACGGCGCCATTGTTTAGGGATAAAAGGCTGTTTTTTCCATGTGCTAATCAACTCAATTCATCTCTTTCCTCCCTCGAAAGACGTCCGAAGACCCGTTCCTTCGATAACTTGCCCAGCGCATGTGAGCTGGGGAACTCGCTTGCCCCCAACCGGCGCTCCAGTGACCCAAACCTAAATGAGAAGTGGCAGGACCACCGGCGCTCTCTGGAGCTCAACATCGCTATGGGGCCCGACGGAGGGGGAGCTCAGGAAGGGCGTGCTAACGGCCAGCCTGGAGCAGCAGGGCCTCAGGCAGGCACGGCCGACTCTGAGCCGGAAGACAGCCCTGAAGGAGGGCAGATTGAGCTGAGAGACGGAGCCTCCAAGGGGTTGTTAGCAGCAGGAGAAGAGCTTGAGCTCTCCATTGAGCTGGCTGTGGCAGAGGGACAGATGGAGAACATTCTCCAGGAAGCAACAAAGGAGGAGGTTGGTGCCGATACTCAGAGAGAAGATAACGCTGCTGCTCCTCCTATTGCTGTGGCTCAAACTCTGATTGATGCTAACGTTAATGGAAGAGAGACGGAGAAAGAGGCCAGCACCAGTGATGGTAAGGCTGATAAACAAGCTAACATCAATGGGGCTGAGAATCAGACGGAGGCTACTATCACTAATGGGCATCACCCAGAGAAGGGCACAGATGAGCCTGAGGAGGAGTCTAGTGTCTCTCCAGGCAGTCCCACGGACGTTCCAGAGGAGCAGGAGGCGATAGAGAAGCCGGAAGAAGTGCTAGTGAAGCAGGTTCTGGAGAACCATACTGCCCAGGAGGAGCCAGACCACAACCCTAGCACCAGCACCCCCAGCCCAGCCCACGCTACCCTTAGAACTATAACCAATGGCTTTGGAGAGAGGACACCAGTGGCTGCTGAGAATCACCTTCCACCAGAGCTTAAGTCCAGCAGACACCTCTCAGAGGTCCTGGTGCAGGCTGACAAGAAGGCCTCCCTCATGGAGAGCTCAACAGAGACTCTGACTGAAGAGGCCTGCACCAGGCCAGAGGCCCCAGTGCAGGCACCCATCTGTGCAGGCCCCCAGCCCTGCTCTGAAGGCAGGAGTCAACCCCCCTGCCACAGGAGAGTGAACGGGGAGGCAGAGCCAGAGCAGGGGGCACCCAGGACTTCAAATGGAGGACACAAGCGGCCCTCTGTCAGTGCCTTCCAGTCTTTGAGTGCTGATCCCAGCAGGGAGGGACTGTGTAATGGCGAGAGCTTGGAGGGGGAGCCCTGCAGTGGCCCTCACTGGGCCAAGGTGAATGGGGAGCGGGCCCCACTGAGCCGCCAGGTGTCCCTGGCCTCCTGCAACTCCCTGACCCACCACCGCCGGGGCAGCTGCTCCCAGCACCGCTGCCTCCATGCCCTACTGGGGCGCCCCGCCGCCACACCCAGCCCCGAGCAGCCGGCCCGCAGTCACCTGGACGATGACGGGCTGACGCTCCACACGGACGCCATCCAGCAGCGGTTGAGGCAGATCGAGGCAGGCCACCAGATGGAGGTGGAGACGCTGAAGAAGCAGGTGCAGGAGCTGTGGAGCCGCCTGGAGAGCCATCACCACGCGGCGTCCCTCAGGATCAACGGAGATATGGGAGACGAAGTGGTAAGACCCGGCCTCGTCCTGCAGAGAGATGACTTGGCAGTTAAGAGCTGTGACTAAGTTGATTTGAGTGAGCATTTTCAAAAACGATTTGATCAGACTGACAGTGCTGGAACTAGACATTTGAGGGGAGAACCACTTAATTGTTAATATTTAGTCAGATGTGAAATTACAAAGATACTGAGTTTCTGTTATCTCATTCCCTCCCACTCAGACCTCAATGACAGACTCTGAGTATAACCTGGATGCTAGCTGCCTGTCCCGCTGCAGCACAGAGCTCTTCTCCGAGGCTAGCTGGGAGCAGGTGGACAAGAATGACACTGAGGTAAGCTGCCTGGCCGAATGGGATGCTACAATACGGGACCTGGAGGAGGGGTGGAAGATGAATGATGGACTATAGTGGCTGTAGAGACTGGGAGTTTACAGATAAAGTTTGGCTGACCTTAAGATGCTAGCTGAGAACTGCCATTTGGCTACCTGTTGCAGGTGACCCGCTGGTACCCGGACCACTTGGCAGCCCAGTGCTACGGGTGTGAGAGTAGGTTCTGGCTCGCCACCAGGAAGCATCACTGCAGGTACCCAACCACAGGCTTTTTTGTCCTTGCTATGGTTTGAACCGGGCCTTGGCTGCCCTTAGACACACTGCTATCACTTGTGATGAGACTTAACTCAGGAGACACTGCCTCAGCTCAAACTTGTTGATATCAGTTTTCTACTCATTTTTTTTTCTTCCTTCCCCCTGAGATCCTGCTGCTGTTCTGTTTGGGTCTTTTTTTGCTTTGCAAATGTATGGCTTGTAATTCAGGTGTTGTGATGTGATTAGCCTTATGCCCGCAGGCATCAGTAATAGAATGACAATTTTCATTATCATTTATCATTACCATTTTGTGAGGGAAGACAAACATTTTGTTTTCTTCATGGATGTTGTGGATGTGCTTATGAATGGGACAGATCTGCCATGCGGGTCCTGTAGTCTCTGCATTGCCTCTCTTGGTTTTCTCATTTCCTCATATTGTTATCCTTTCTAATTCCCTGGTACTCTGGGCCAATGTGGGACAGCTTCAACATGTTGCCACTGCTATTTAGATTTCCACGGTGCTCCAAAAGCTGCATATCTATAAGCTGTCTGTACCTTTTGGTTAAGCCATAGTCAGCGAACTAGTTTACCAGCACCATTTTGGTCCATGTCCAACAGAATGCTCACAATGCCACATTGTAGCCTACAAATAGAGCACCTTAGTTTAGTTTCTTCCCTGTTATGCCAACTGGAGCTTTTAAAAGGCGCCTTGTGTTTGAGCCCAGGTGTAAAGGCCTTACATGACAATTAGCTTGTTGGGAATACGTTAACATTTGGGCTATTTGTGACGTTTGCAAAACTGTTTAGGGCTGAGTGCAGACTTCTAGTGTAATTTAGAGATTGTTTGAATGCGCAGTTTAAATCAAGGCCATTCAAGACCGACCTTTTCATAGTATGTGCTACTGGTATCATCCAGTCAAGACCACAGTGAAGGAACGTTTTTGAATCTGTGCTGTAATGGGAGCAGCCTATGTAAAGAGGTCTAGTGTTTGTTATGCATGGAACTGGGAAAGTAGGGTTTCTACAGTATCTGAGTGAGTGTGATAGGGAGAGATGTTGTCTGTATTAGCAGTGTAGACTAGATGAGAGAGCAGTGTTTGTGAGTCTGGTCTGGGCCACACTGATGGTTGCTCTTGTCCATTCTGTACCCTCTCCTCCACAGTGACAGGGAGCCTGTCCAAGAGGTCTGGTGAGATACGGCTTCACTGTCCCCTCTCTCCCCTCTCTCCTACCGTCCCGCTAATCCTGCATTGCTCCACCTTTTTGGTTGACTTCATCCTAACCTAACCCACCCCTTACCTATTGTAAAACCACCCCGCTCAGACACTTTATTTTGGCAGCATTCTCCTTAAGAAAGTCAGATGGCTCTCACATGACCGTGATGGCCATCTCCTGTCTGGTCATTTGTCATGTGGAAGGTATGAGCATGAAGCTGAGAATGGCTGGCAGTTGTCTGCAAATATGTATTAACAACACATCTGTTTTTCATGGCAGTGCAAGGGGTGCATTTAGTGATTGGGCTATAGGGGAAGTTTTGGTTTTCAGTCCTTTCGCCAATACTTCCACCTGGAAATGTCTAATCAGTGACCAAAGTGTTGAGCCACTAGTCTGAAAACATACAGGACCATGTCAGGTTTTCTTATCGGGGTGTCAATATAACAACTTATGATGAGTATAAAGATTGTGCCCTACATATTAAATCAAAGGGTCTTACTTCTAATTGCTGCATGAAATTTTCTCTCATATCCACTAAACAGCCCCTCTGTGATGGAGACTGAACCTGTGCTGTCTCACTGTCTCCCCCTGTAGGAACTGTGGGAATGTATTCTGTGCCAGCTGCTGCGACCAGAAGATACCTGTGCCAAGCCAGCAGCTGTTTGAGCCCACCCGTGTTTGTAAGACCTGCTACGGCAGCCTCCAGATCAATACAGCTCCCAATCCCATGGAACTGGAGCTGGAAGAACCCATCACAGCCAGCTCCAACTAGGGCCCTGGGAGGGGCTAGGCCGAGCCCCCCAGCCAATACTCAGCTAGCCACTGACACAGTCAGGCACACTACTGATGAGCTCAGGAGCTGCAGAATGTCCCATGTACGTGTGTGCTGCAAAATATGGATTTTCATGTATATAGGTCTGCAATGCCAGATGTAGTGGAGGAGGTGAACAAGGTGTTTTTGCTAGATGCTAAGCACTTTGCTAAGCATGGTGGTTATGCACAGGAATGGATGAAAGGAAAGATTGACGGAAGGGTGTGTGTGACAACACACAGAGGACTGCTGGTAGTGTTTGTCGACGTGGTGTAGGACTGGGACAGCGATAGAGCAAGGATAGCCTGTTTGGTCCCACTGTCCTGTTTGGTCCCGCTGTCCAGGAGAGGGTCATCTCCGAATGATGCTGTAAAGTCTTCTTGAGGGCTTGTTCATCTTCTTTTCTTTTTTTTTACCCACTTCTAGTTCTTACAGGAGTGGTAGCATCATCCATCCCCTGGGGACTTTTCTGTTGGACAGTGGCGAGATTTGGGACAGAATGGAAGAACAGCTCCAGTGCTTCAGAAACCACTTCTAGTGTCCAGAATAGGGCTGGACTGTGTTGGCACGGCCTTCCATTGACTTCTGGGGAACACCTGGATGAACTTGGGCAGAATTTCAACTTGAGTTATGTGTCTGAAGTTAGGACTCTGCCCTAAGCAGGGAGGGTATTTGGGAGTTACTGAGATCTAACAAGTGTTAGTTTTTGAATTGCATCAAAGTATGAATCCTCTCCTAGCTGGTTCCATTTTGCAACTCTCTTGGCATGAATAGGTGCCACACACTAATGGTAGACGATGTAGATAATGTTGACAGCTGGTATTATGACAGAGCTTCTGAACCAATGCCGCGTTCAAAACGACTGGGAACTCAGATCAATCATGTCAGTGATCGTCAGGTCCGAAAGTCGGAGCTCTAGAAAGAGGCCTGAATGCCCAAGTTGGAATTCCGAGTTGGATGACTGTTCACACAGATTTTTCCCGGTCGGAGCTCGTTTTTTCACAAGTTTCCAGTTGTTTTGAACGGCATAAATTTAATTTGGCGTTGTCACTTGTTTTCAGAGACCTAAATAAGCTCGAGGAGAGGCTGTGGAAATGCATTTATTTACTCTGCCTTCATGCCCATCACTTCAAATTAGGATGACCCCCCCAATTTACCCAGCAGGCACTTGGAGCATGGTGGCACTGAAGTGGACATGACATCACGTTCAATCCATCACAACCAGGGTTTAATAGGAAGTGGTGTAATGGTTGTCATGGGGACACTAAGGGATGTGCTTTAGTCATGTTTCTGTATCAGTTTCCCCCTGTGATGACAAACTCATTTACCAATGTGTCCTCGTCTGCAGGATGGGGGAATTATTACCCAACACTGACTGCTAATTTAGTAACTAAATTCCTTGCTATTAGTTGAACATAATGAAACAGCCCTAAAATATTTAGTTGAGAGTCATACATGCATCACAATCTTTTCCTTTGAACATCCTCATAACCACCATTGCGTCATGTCCTATATAAACCGAGGAAGTGCTGGATAGTACAAGGGGATGAAATGTCTAGTACTGTGTCTCTGTGGAACATCCAGTGACACTAGAGGGTGTTGTTGTTAGCTGGTTAGCTCGGTTTTCTCCAGCTGAATTGAGAAGTCACTTATTTCATCTCTCTTCAATAAACTCCTCTCAGATACATTTTTGTAACATAAATAATATATTCAGATAAGTATATAGCGTTTAAGAAACGATGTATAGAAGAATCCTTTTAGAGTGGCTCACCAAATTAGTCACCATAAACCTTTTCATTTGTATCTTTTTGCTGATTGCAGAAAAAAACGATACTTTCAACTTGTTGGAAACAGGAATCTATTTTTTTTTTGAAGCGGGTATGTTCCTGTTTTGATGCTGCAGTGGTTTTCCATTTTATTGCTATCAGTACCTTTTTCATTATTTATTGATGTTTTATTCTTGAATTGCTGTCTCAAATTTAGACAATTCCATTGCCACAGGATAATCAGTGTTTATCAGTAGTGGATCTTAAGGGCCGTGAGAGAAGATGGCCCAAATCAATGAGATTCCCATGCACTGACAGAATGGTGGTCAGAAACAACAACCTATACTATACCCCCACCTCCCACTCACATACGGTCACACATACCCCACTCATATACAGTACATGTACACACTACCTCTACCATACAGACAGGAGCTCCACACACTCATACATGCACACAGATATTCTCACTGCGCTTGTAGTAGTTGATATTTGCTTTTCAGATGTTCGCCATCAATATTGGCCTTTTGTTATTAATGATTTTTGGGTTTTACGAGCATTAAATGTACAAATACAACCCTATACTATGTCCAAAATGATATCCTTCAAGACTGCCAATCATTAATAATGCCACTTGTCGTACTAGCAGGACACAAATGAATCACAGGATTTCAGCAATTGTTATTATTCACAACTCTCTATCTGATCAGCAGACTGTGTGAAAGAGCCATGTATAGTTTGGACTGCCATCTTGTAAACCATCTGAGGGCTTAGACCAAACTCTTGACTGTTGATCTCTTTCAATGACCCCCTGAATAGCTTATACTGTGTACATTTCAATGGTTGGACTAAGTAGTCCATAGCTTCAGATCTCAAAGCCATGTGGGTCTTTCTGGTCATAATTTCCCAAACTGAGGTTTGACATTGAGGGCTAAATTAGGTCCAGAGTAATGCTCCTTTAGACACTCATTTACTTCTGGCTTCCATTAGTGTCCCTGTCGCACTCTGGCATGGCGAGGCTAGAGGCTGTAGGGCAGTTTCACCGTTACAGGCACGATGAGGGGCAGCAAACTTGGCTAACAATCCATGAATGCGAATTAGAAAAAAAAGTGGCATTGTTTTGCACAGCATTTCAGTTAAAGTAGACACTGTCACAGTAATACATCAAACAATAAAGCTGAAAATGAGTCTGTTCTATTCAGTATTATGTCACCCACAGAAGGACTCCCATGAGGGATGAGCCTGTTTTTCTTTTGGTGCTGTTGTGGGGCATAGCTGGATATGATGATGGGAGTATGTGGAGGGGTTGGATTTACACATTGTCTGTCTGGAGGAGCCCTTACACTTCGTCCAGTTGTTTTTTTTTGAGTTATTTTGATCTTCTTTGGCTTTCATTTCTCTTCCCTCGTGTGATTTAAGAAGCTGCCCATCACGTAGTTCCACATAGGAGGCATCCCTGCAATGGCCCAAGAATCCGGTGTAAATGCAAGTGTTTCCGAGCAAGCGTGTGTCTGTATGTCAGAGGGAAACTGGTGCCAAGCACTTCTTATACAGGTCTCTAACAAAGCAGTGGAGTCTATTATGAGCCGTCTCTCCTCAGCAATGGCCCGACCAGCGAAAATGGAATGGCATCAAATGCATGGAAACCATGTGTTTAATCTATTTGATACTATTCCCGCTCCAGCTATTACCATGAGCCCGTCCTCCCCAATTAAATTGCCACCAACCTGTGTAATAAAGGGATAACTACTGTGCTTTTGATTTGTTTTCCTCCTTCACCATTATCCTTAACAAGCACTTTCAACCTTCTCATGTCTCGTCGGTCAAAGAGGACTTTGTAGCTGTTTCCTGTAACAGGACATAGCAGTTTCTTGTAACAAGTGCTCTTTTTGTTTAGTATGTTTATTTTGTTTTGTTGAATTTACTTTAAAGAGCATTACATTGATGTAGAATTAAAGGAAAATAAAGTGGGCTATTTCCATGTGTTATTTGCTAGCCGGAATAGTTTCTCATGCAAAATGAAAATGATATGTAAGATGTATGGTACAAAAAAAGGACATATCTTGACACATTGCCAGGGTAGCTCAATCATCTTTAATGTATGTACAAAAATTAAGAAAAACCTTTAGTTGTCTTGCAACAATGTATACTTATTGAAAACAAGTTCATGTGAATACATGACAGAAAAACACAAACCAAAAATCAAGGTTAAAAAAAAGAAACTGCTGCTCTGAATTACTCATGCTCTTCTGATGTGACAAATGTCTTATTTTATCAATTGAAAAAGAAGCGATAATAGTGACGAACCCTGACGATTACTGGACTTCATAGTTAGTTCACTGCACAGAAGTAAGAACAGGACATCTGTACCATAATAAGCAGCTGCAGGCAGCAGACTAATGGTCAGCCATTTCCACTGCCTGCTGTTTCAAATCAAAGACAAAGTTTATAGGCGTATTATTCATCTTAGGTATATTTAATACAAGGAACACTTGTAGCCTAACATTTATTTTGTCCATTAGTATGGTAAGACAATAACTGTTATTAAGCAATCATATGCAATTAGATATCAAAGTCCATTTAATCAAAAAGAAGACTGGTCATGTAGAAACAATGAATTTGGAATCCTGCACAGTTAGGGCTCTATTCAGTCTTTAAAGCTGAAGCGTTACAGATTCCGTGATAGAAATGTAAAGGTGATTTCAGGTTGAGCCGACATGCAGCGTTTACCGTGAATGCAGTCTGCTAAACCACTAACATTGCTTATAAATTTCAATCATGCTGTAAAGCTGAATTTCTGCGATGCAGATTGAATAGAGCCCTTAATCTCAAGTACAAAGTGAAAAGCTCATGAGTATTGCCTTCTCGGAACCCATATTATTTGTACAGTACATGGGTGATTAAATGTTGGCACATTGACCGTCCATAGAAAAGCAAAAATTACAGTATTGTATCTGGGATGATGAAGATGAGATTTTGAGATTAGATTTCTCTCCCTGCAACATCATTAGAAACATGTCCTTAAAAAATATAGACTTGGCTTTACCAGCCTACTATTCCCTTTTCGCTATAAAAACTGGAACAATATTTACAACTTTGATTTTAGTACTTATAAAGGTTTATATCCTCGACCCATTAGATCCACAGGGGTTCCCTGCTAATGCTGCTCTGTTGAACAACTATCTGCCATAGGACCATAGCAATGAATACACATATCAGAAAGGGGAAGATTGTCAAAGGAAATTTCCCCAGTGCAATAGTGTGTTGGCAAATGAATCCAGATTGCACTATATACAGGCGATGGGTTTTCTGGTTGGTCACCCTTAGATGGCATAACCATGTGCAGAGTGGACAAAGGGTCACACAGCTCCTCTCCAAAACCTCTCCTTGTGTTACTCACACAGACGACTGGTCCCACACCTAAAATACAGAGATAGATAGCCATAGAAACTCGGTCACAGAAGATCAACTCTACTCATATGTAGTACTGCACTATTGAGTGTGCCAGCTTCACAATCAATCATAAAAAAAATTGGGCAGTCGATGTAATCGAGATATAATTCCTAGTGTGGCTGTGTAACTGTACCTTGTTGACGGGGGTGAGCTGTGTGCGGCGGTCAGAGCCGGTGTGGAGACGTTGGCGGTCATCAAACCTCCCAGGGGACCTCTCTCTACGGCTGTCCAGTCTGGGGCCTGGGGACTTCTCTCTGTCCAGGGGGCGCGCCGGGGACTTGTCACGCCGGAACTCAGTGCGGCCCTCCCGGAAGCGGTGTGGTGTGCTGGGCTCACGGTGAAGCCCCTCATGGCCGCTAGGGGCCGAGGCCAGACGCTTGGAGATGTGCTCTGTGTATGTAGGTGGTCCTCTCTTACTGGGGCTGCTGTAGATGCCAGAGCAGAAGACAAATGTATGGAGACAAATAGGCTGTTGTTGTTTCAGCTCAAATGAGACAAAAGTCAGATCGATAAAACCATGAATACAGATTTAGGCTTTAATTGAAACAATAACTAATGACTAAAACAATACCAATGGCTAAAATATATTTGGCTGCCAAGCTTTGCTAAGTATCAGCAATGAAAACTCAAAACAGTAGGTGGCACTGTATACCCTTCCAACATTTAGCATTAGACTTGTAACCCAGTGTATCTAGTTTCCTTTGTTTACTTGTATGTGCAAGTACTACCCTTCACCATAGAAGTAGTTGATGGTACAGTAGTTCAGGGCCATTAGCTAAAGGTTTGGGGTCTAGAACATGACAGTGAGAGCTCACCCGCGGCTAGAGCCGGTCCTCTGCAACTCCCCAGACTCCCTGACCAGGTTGCCCTTGCAGCAGATGACCCGCAGCTTGTTCTGGTAGGAGGAGGCCAGGTAGATGGCCCCAGAAGAGATGGCTGGACCCAGGTAACGGGGGTTAGGGATGTCTAGGTGGGCTAGCACTGGAGGGCTACACACAGGTACATAGAGAGGCAGGGTTAGGATTAAGTCTGGAAATACACTACCCAGCATTCAATTCAGTGAGTTGAGAGGAAGTAATAACATCATGCTTAATGGCCTACTGGACAAATAAATCAATAACTTCTGCCATTTAGCACAATGGATGAATAGAACAATTAGCATCAGACAGGGAATATTATTGGAGATAATTTCTCTATTATTGTACTATGTGTTATTCTCAATGTGTCTTATTGATTGTGGTTGCATACTCAGATGAATACTGATGCATTTGTCATAATCAAGTTCTTATTGTGTAAGTTCGTATTTCAGTCGTTTTCCTTTACCCAAGTGCAGCATGTCCCTGAACCTCGATCACATCCAAAGAGTTAAAATATGTCACAAACAGGTAGGGCTCTCTGTAAGCTGTGCAAGACCGAGAGGGAAAGGGTTACATTACAAAAGGCATGGCATACACATTCGTAGCATGTTATGACAATATTGCGTCAAATCCACCACAACGTATACCACTTTGTTAGAAGTGTACTGTATGAAGACAAAGCTTTTCTATACACACCGAAGGCCAGGGGCAGACGGCTCCATTTGATCTCTTCAGTGCGGCTCCTTCGTCCATATGCGTCCACAAACACTCCAAACTCTGTGACAGAACAATAGTGTAGATGAATGTACCTTGGAATGTTTTACAATCATTCTGTGGGCAATATACAGTACATAGGTTGTGTGTGGGAAATACAACACAAACAATTTCTTCCAATATGTACAGTAAAACAGGAAATACAATATCACAGATTGTTAAGATACATTTATTTAAATTGCAAATGTCAAGGCCGATCTCACCATGGAAGCAGAGCAGGTACTCCTCCTTCTGCAGAGTGCTGGTGACCTGCATTATGGAGATGGGGAAGCTGTGGCAGGAGGAAGCAAACACTGCCGAGGCCAGAGACACGTCCTTCTTATCCAGGAACTCTACAGGGGCGACACAGAGTACAACACGCTCTCTGTCACAGATAAAGAAATGTAATGGAAATGATTTCGTGGCATCAACCTTTAAAATGTGCAGTTGAGTGGCTAATTTACATGTAGCACTTTTGGATTGGCAACATTACATTTTTTGGTACACATGAGTTCCAGTGGGTTTACTGAGAAACTGTACAGTAAAAAAAACGACTCCAAAAAGCCCACTAACCCTCCAGACCATACTGCTTCATCTCAACCTCATAGAACTTGTTGGTGCCGATGATGATGCTGTAGCTGGTCAGGTGGAGGCAGCTGCAGGGCTCCAGAGTCTCTATCTCCTGATAGAGGGGTGGAGGAAGGAGGGCGTTAGGGGACTACCGAGGGAATACAACTGATTAACTGATAGGAGGAACAGATTTTCTTCAGCTACAGTTCAATATAAATGAGGTGCATGTCTAGTCACTGTGAGCTCTCTTGAGGGTTAATTAAATGTCCTCTGTAACCAGAAAATGATGTGTTTATCATTCCATCTGATTATTTGTGTGTAGTGCACATTGAGGTGATACTCACCTTGCGAATGCAGAACTTGTTGAGGTTATCATTGTAACGCAGAATTGTAATCTTGTTAGGCATTGCAGCACAGATACAAGGCCCATTATCTATCTGTAGATAGACAAATCCACAACATCAGCCACACAGCTAGCATAAGGGATAAACATTTCTTCTGCCAAGGGATAACCAACTGAAACAATGTCCCCAAACCATTGAAAACCAGTGAAAACCTTACTCTGCCTGCAGAGAAGAGGTGGCATCCCTTGACCGTCTCAAAGATAAATGGTTCCAGTTCAGACTGGGCAGGCAGGTGGGACTGGGCCAGAGACTGCTTCACCTTTTTAATCTCCACCAGACACAGCGCCCTCTCATCCCCTACAGGACAAACACAGACATTACACCTATATTAAATTCAGTCTGACTGACAAATAAGTTAGACAGTAGTAGACTATGTATATGTGCTGTTATCACTCGTGGAGTCAAGTCGGCTGTCTCACCAACAATCATCAGCAGCTTTTCATGTTCTTTCATGATGTGGATCTGGAAGACGGAGCCCAGGCCAGGGATGTGGGTCAGGGAGTTCTTGATCAGATTCAGGGCGTACAGACCCTCCTCAGAGCCCACTAACACTATCTGTGGGAGGGGAGAGACCAGACTCACATCACTGATAGTGTGGCACTACATGAAGTGCATATACAGTACCAGTCAAAGGTTTGGACACACTTACTCATTCCAGGGTTTTTCTTTATTTTTACTGATTTTTACATTGGAATTATGGAATTATGTAGTAACTTAAAAAGTGTTAAACAAATCAAAATATATTTTATATTGGAGATTCTTCAAAGTAGCCACTCTCTGCCTTGATGACAGCTACAGTTGAAGTCGGAAGTTTACATACACTTAGGTTGAAGTCATTCAAACTAGTTTTTCAACCACTCCACACATTTCTTGTTAACAAACTATAGTTTTGGAAAGTCGGTTAGGACATCTACTTTGTGCATGACAATTATTTACAGATTATTTCACTTATAATTCACTGTATCATAATTCCAGTGGGTCAGAAGTTTACATACACTAAGTTGACTGTGCCTTTAAACAGCTTGAAAAATTCCAGAAGCTTTAGAAGCTTCTGATAGTCTAATTGACCACATTTGAGTCAATTGGAGGTGTACCTGTGGATATATTTCAATGCCTACCTTCAAACTCTTAAGGACAACAAAGTCAAGGTATTTTAGTGGCCATCACAAAGCCCTGACCTCATCCTATAGAAAATTTGTGGGCAGAACTGAAAAAGCGTGTGCGAGCAAGGAGGCCACTCAACTTATCCTCTGCAGCAGAGGTAACTCTGAGGGGTCTTCCTTTCCTGTGGCGGTCCTCATGAGAGCCAATTTCATCATAGCGCTTGATGGTTTTTGTGACTGCACTTGAAAAAACGTTTAAAGTTATTGAGCTTACTTGAGCTGTTATTGCCATAATATGGACTTGGTATTTTACCAAATAGGGCTATCTTCTGTATACCACCCCTACCTTGTCACAGTAAGGCTCAAACGCATTAAGAAGGAAAGAAATTCCACAAATTAACAAGGCACACCTGTTAATTGAAATGCATTCCAGGTGACTACCTCATGGATCTGGTTGAGAGAATGCCAAGTGTGTGCAAAGCTGTCATCAAGGCAAAGGGTTGCTACTTTGAAGAATATATTTTGATTTGTTTAACACTTTCTGGTTACTACATGATTCCATGTGTTATCTCATAGTTCTGATGTCTTCATTATTATTCTCCAATGTAGAAAGTATTAAAAATAAAGAAAAATCCTGGAATGAGTAGGTGTGTCCAAACTTTTGACTGGTACTGTATGTTAACAACACAGGGAAGAAACTAATCTATCCATAACACTCAATGGCTGGTTGGCTGTTTCCCACTATATGCTTGCCATCTATATTACCTGGTCTGTGAGGGGGAGTGTACAGTTGATGTCAAGTCTGTCATCACCCTCCAGCTTCAGCAGAGAGTTCCCCAGCAGTTTCTGGTGGAAGGGGGAGAAAAACAAAGGGTCAGGAGGCTTAGCTTCAGTAAAGTCGGGAATCTGTCAGGGTTTGTATAGGAACAGAGAAAGAGGGGGTCTATGTGCAGGTAGGTTGGGGTGGAGACAGTGTATTAAAGAGAGACAGTGTGTTATGGCAGAGTGAACAGGGGGTAGAGAGACAGTGTATCCTGGCAGAGTGAACAGAGGGCAGAGAGACAGTGTATTCTGGCAGAGTGAACAGGGGGTAGAGAGACAGTGTATCCTGGCAGAGTGAACAGGGGGTAGAGAGACAGTGTATTCTAGCAGTGAACAGGGGGCAGAGAGACAGTGTATTCTGGCAGAGTGAACAGGGGGCAGAGAGACAGTGTATTCTGGCAGAATGAACAGGGGGTAGAGAGACAGTGTATTCTAGCAGAGTGAACAGGGGGTAGAGAGACAGTGTATTCTGGCAGAGTGAACAGGGGGCAGAGAGACAGTGTATTCTGGCAGAGTGAACAGGGGGTAGAGAGACAGTGTATTCTGGCAGAGTGAACAGGGGGTAGAGAGACAGTGTATTCTGGCAGAGTGAACAGGGGGCAGAGAGACAGTGTATTCTGGCAGAGTGAACAGGGGGTAGAGAGACAGTGTATTCTGGCAGAGTGAACAGGGGGTAGAGAGACAGTGTATTCTGGCAGAGTGAACAGGGGGTAGAGAGACAGTGTATTCTGGCAGAGTGAACAGGGGGCAGAGAGACAGTGTATTCTGGCAGAGTGAACAGGGGGTAGAGAGACAGTGTATTCTGGCAGAGTGAACAGGGGGTAGAGAGACAGTGTATTCTGGCAGAGTGAACAGGGGGTAGAGAGACAGTGTATTCTGAGCAGAGTGAACAGGGGGCAGAGAGACAGTGTATTCTGGCAGAGTGAACAGGGGGTAGAGAGACAGTGTATTCTAGCAGAGTGAACAGGGGGTAGAGAGACAGTGTATTCTGGCAGAGTGAACAGGGGGTAGAGAGACAGTGTATTCTGACAGAGTGAACAGGGGGTAGAGAGACAGTGTATTCTAGCAGAGTGAACAGGGGAAAGAGAGACAGTGTATTCTAGCAGAGTGAACAGGGGAAAGAGAGGCAGTGTATTCTGGCAGAGTGAACAGGGGGCAGAGAGACAGTGTATTCTGGCAGAGTGAACAGGGGGTAGAGAGACAGTGTATTCTGGCAGAGTGAACAGGGGATAGAGAGACAGTGTATTCTGGCAGAGTGAACAGGGGATAGAGAGACAGTGTATTCTGGCAGAGTGAACAGGGGAAAGAGAGGCAGTGTATTCTGGCAGAGTGAACAGGGGGTAGAGAGACAGTGTATTCTGGCAGAGTGAACAGGGGGCAGAGAGACAGTGTATTCTGGCAGAGTGAACAGGGGGAAGAGAGACAGTGTATTCTGGCAGAGTGAACAGGGGGTAGAGAGACAGTGTATTCTGACAGAGTGAACAGGGGGTAGAGAGACAGTGTATTCTGGCAGAGTGAACAGGGGGTAGAGAGACAGTGTATTCTGGCAGAGTGAACAGGGGGTAGAGAGACAGTGTATTCTGGCAGAGTGAACAGGGGGTAGAGAGACAGTGTATTCTGGCAGAGTGAACAGGGGGTAGAGAGACAGTGTATTCTGGCAGAGTGAACAGGGGGTAGAGAGACAGTGTATCCTGGCAGAGTGAACAGGGGGTAGAGAGACAGTGTATTCTGGCAGAGTGAACAGGGGGCAGAGAGACAGTGTATTCTGGCAGAGTGAACAGGGGGTAGAGAGACAGTGTATTCTGGCAGAGTGAACAGGGGGTAGAGAGACAGTGTATTCTGGCAGAGTGAACAGGGGGTAGAGAGACAGTGTATTCTGGCAGAGTGAACAGGGGGTAGAGAGACAGTGTATTCTGGCAGAGTGAACAGGGGGCAGAGAGACAGTGTATTCTGGCAGAGTGAACAGGGGGTAGAGAGACAGTGTATCCTGGCAGAGTGAACAGGGGGTAGAGAGACAGTGTATTCTAGCAGTGAACAGGGGGCAGAGAGACAGTGTATTCTGGCAGAGTGAACAGGGGGCAGAGAGACAGTGTATTCTGGCAGAATGAACAGGGGGTAGAGAGACAGTGTATCCTGGCAGAGTGAACAGGGGGTAGAGAGACAGTGTATTCTGACAGAGTGAACAGGGGGTAGAGAGACAGTGTATTCTGGCAGAGTGAACAGGGGGCAGAGAGACAGTGTATTCTGGCAGAGTGAACAGGGGGTAGAGAGACAGTGTATTCTGGCAGAGTGAACAGGGGGTAGAGAGACAGTGTATTCTGGCAGAGTGAACAGGGGGTAGAGAGACAGTGTATTCTGACAGAGTGAACAGGGGGCAGAGAGACAGTGTATCCTGGCAGAGTGAACAGGGGGTAGAGAGACAGTGTATTCTAGCAGTGAACAGGGGGTAGAGAGACAGTGTATTCTAGCAGAGTGAACAGGGGGTAGAGAGACAGTGTATTCTGGCAGAGTGAACAGGGGGTAGAGAGACAGTGTATTCTAGCAGAGTGAACAGGGGGTAGAGAGACAGTGTATCCTGGCAGAGTGAACAGGGGGTAGAGAGACAGTGTATTCTAGCAGTGAACAGGGGGTAGAGAGACAGTGTATTCTAGCAGAGTGAACAGGGGGTAGAGAGACAGTGTATTCTGACAGAGTGAACAGGGGGTAGAGAGACAGTGTATTCTGGCAGAGTGAACAGGGGAAAGAGAGGCAGTGTATTCTGGCAGAGTGAACAGGGGGCAGAGAGACAGTGTATTCTGGCAGAGTGAACAGGGGGTAGAGAGACAGTGTATTCTGGCAGAGTGAACAGGGGGCAGAGAGACAGTGTATTCTGGCAGAGTGAACAGGGGGAAGAGAGACAGTGTATTCTGGCAGAGTGAACAGGGGGTAGAGAGACAGTGTATTCTGACAGAGTGAACAGGGGGTAGAGAGACAGTGTATTCTGGCAGAGTGAACAGGGGGTAGAGAGACAGTGTATTCTGGCAGAGTGAACAGGGGGTAGAGAGACAGTGTATTCTGGCAGAGTGAACAGGGGGTAGAGAGACAGTGTATCCTGGCAGAGTGAACAGGGGGTAGAGAGACAGTGTATTCTGGCAGAGTGAACAGGGGGTAGAGAGACAGTGTATTCTGGCAGAGTGAACAGGGGGTAGAGAGACAGTGTATTCTGGCAGAGTGAACAGGGGGTAGAGAGACAGTGTATTCTGGCAGAGTGAACAGGGGGTAGAGAGACAGTGTATTCTGGCAGAGTGAACAGGGGGTAGAGAGACAGTGTATCCTGGCAGAGTGAACAGGGGGTAGAGAGACAGTGTATTCTGACAGAGTGAACAGGGGGCAGAGAGACAGTGTATTCTGGCAGAGTGAACAGGGGGCAGAGAGACAGTGTATTCTGGCAGAGTGAACAGGGGGAAGAGAGACAGTGTATCCTGGCAGAGTGAACAGGGGGTAGAGAGACAGTGTATTCTAGCAGTGAACAGGGGGTAGAGAGACAGTGTATTCTAGCAGAGTGAACAGGGGGTAGAGAGACAGTGTATTCTGACAGAGTGAACAGGGGGTAGAGAGACAGTGTATTCTAGCAGAGTGAACAGGGGAAAGAGAGGCAGTGTATTCTGGCAGAGTGAACAGGGGGCAGAGAGACAGTGTATTCTGGCAGAGTGAACAGGGGGTAGAGAGACAGTGTATTCTGGCAGAGTGAACAGGGGATAGAGAGACAGTGTATTCTGGCAGAGTGAACAGGGGAAAGAGAGGCAGTGTATTCTGGCAGAGTGAACAGGGGGTAGAGAGACAGTGTATTCTGGCAGAGTGAACAGGGGGCAGAGAGACAGTGTATTCTGGCAGAGTGAACAGGGGGAAGAGAGACAGTGTATTCTGGCAGAGTGAACAGGGGGTAGAGAGACAGTGTATTCTGACAGAGTGAACAGGGGGTAGAGAGACAGTGTATTCTGGCAGAGTGAACAGGGGGTAGAGAGACAGTGTATTCTGGCAGAGTGAACAGGGGGTAGAGAGACAGTGTATTCTGGCAGAGTGAACAGGGGGTAGAGAGACAGTGTATTCTGGCAGAGTGAACAGGGGGTAGAGAGACAGTGTATTCTGGCAGAGTGAACAGGGGGTAGAGAGACAGTGTATCCTGGCAGAGTGAACAGGGGGTAGAGAGACAGTGTATTCTGGCAGAGTGAACAGGGGGCAGAGAGACAGTGTATTCTGGCAGAGTGAACAGGGGGTAGAGAGACAGTGTATTCTGGCAGAGTGAACAGGGGGTAGAGAGACAGTGTATTCTGGCAGAGTGAACAGGGGGTAGAGAGACAGTGTATTCTGGCAGAGTGAACAGGGGGTAGAGAGACAGTGTATTCTGGCAGAGTGAACAGGGGGCAGAGAGACAGTGTATTCTGGCAGAGTGAACAGGGGGCAGAGAGACAGTGTATTCTGGCAGAGTGAACAGGGGGTAGAGAGACAGTGTATCCTGGCAGAGTGAACAGGGGGTAGAGAGACAGTGTATTCTAGCAGATGAACAGGGGGCAGAGAGACAGTGTATTCTGGCAGAGTGAACAGGGGGCAGAGAGACAGTGTATTCTGGCAGAGTGAACAGGGGGTAGAGAGACAGTGTATCCTGGCAGAGTGAACAGGGGGTAGAGAGACAGTGTATTCTGACAGAGTGAACAGGGGGTAGAGAGACAGTGTATTCTGGCAGAGTGAACAGGGGGCAGAGAGACAGTGTATTCTGGCAGAGTGAACAGGGGGTAGAGAGACAGTGTATTCTGGCAGAGTGAACAGGGGGTAGAGAGACAGTGTATTCTGGCAGAGTGAACAGGGGGTAGAGAGACAGTGTATTCTGGCAGAGTGAACAGGGGGCAGAGAGACAGTGTATCCTGGCAGAATGAACAGGGGGTAGAGAGACAGTGTATTCTAGCAGTGAACAGGGGGTAGAGAGACAGTGTATTCTAGCAGAGTGAACAGGGGGTAGAGAGACAGTGTATTCTGACAGAGTGAACAGGGGGTAGAGAGACAGTGTATTCTAGCAGAGTGAACAGGGGAAAGAGAGGCAGTGTATTCTGGCAGAGTGAACAGGGGGCAGAGAGACAGTGTATTCTGGCAGAGTGAACAGGGGGTAGAGAGACAGTGTATTCTGGCAGAGTGAACAGGGGATAGAGAGACAGTGTATTCTGGCAGAGTGAACAGGGGAAAGAGAGGCAGTGTATTCTGGCAGAGTGAACAGGGGGTAGAGAGACAGTGTATTCTGGCAGAGTGAACAGGGGGCAGAGAGACAGTGTATTCTGGCAGAGTGAACAGGGGGAAGAGAGACAGTGTATTCTGGCAGAGTGAACAGGGGGTAGAGAGACAGTGTATTCTGGCAGAGTGAACAGGGGGTAGAGAGACAGTGTATCCTGGCAGAGTGAACAGGGGGTAGAGAGACAGTGTATTCTGGCAGAGTGAACAGGGGGTAGAGAGACAGTGTATTCTGGCAGAGTGAACAGGGGGTAGAGAGACAGTGTATTCTGGCAGAGTGAACAGGGGGTAGAGAGACAGTGTATTCTGGCAGAGTGAACAGGGGGTAGAGAGACAGTGTATTCTGGCAGAGTGAACAGGGGGTAGAGAGACAGTGTATCCTGGCAGAGTGAACAGGGGGTAGAGAGACAGTGTATTCTGGCAGAGTGAACAGGGGGCAGAGAGACAGTGTATTCTGGCAGAGTGAACAGGGGGTAGAGAGACAGTGTATTCTGGCAGAGTGAACAGGGGGTAGAGAGACAGTGTATTCTGGCAGAGTGAACAGGGGGTAGAGAGACAGTGTATTCTGGCAGAGTGAACAGGGGGTAGAGAGACAGTGTATCCTCGCAGAGTGAACAGGGGGTAGAGAGACAGTGTATTCTGGCAGAGTGAACAGGGGGCAGAGAGACAGTGTATCCTGGCAGAGTGAACAGGGGGTAGAGAGACAGTGTATTCTGGCAGAGTGAACAGGGGGTAGAGAGACAGTGTATTCTGGCAGAGTGAACAGGGGGTAGAGAGACAGTGTATTCTGGCAGAGTGAACAGGGGAAAGAGAGACAGTGTATTCTGGCAGAGTGAACAGGGGGTAGAGAGACAGTGTATTCTAGCAGTGAACAGGGGGTAGAGAGACAGTGTATCCTGGCAGAGTGAACAGGGGGTAGAGAGACAGTGTATTCTGACAGAGTGAACAGGGGGTAGAGAGACAGTGTATTCTGGCAGAGTGAACAGGGGGTAGAGAGACAGTGTATTCTGGCTGAGTGAACAGGGGGTAGAGAGACAGTGTATTCTGGCAGAGTGAACAGGGGGTAGAGAGACAGTGTATTCTGGCAGAGTGAACAGGGGGTAGAGAGACAGTGTATTCTGGCAGAGTGAACAGGGGGTAGAGAGACAGTGTATTCTGGCAGAGTGAACAGGGGGTAGAGAGACAGTGTATCCTGGCAGAGTGAACAGGGGGTAGAGAGACAGTGTATTCTGGCAGAGTGAACAGGGGGCAGAGAGACAGTGTATTCTGGCAGAGTGAACAGGGGGTAGAGAGACAGTGTATTCTGGCAGAGTGAACAGGGGGTAGAGAGACAGTGTATTCTGGCAGAGTGAACAGGGGGTAGAGAGACAGTGTATTCTGGCAGAGTGAACAGGGGGTAGAGAGACAGTGTATTCTAGCAGTGAACAGGGGGTAAAGAGACAGTGTATTCTAGCAGTGAACAGGGGGTAGAGAGACAGTGTATCCTGGCAGAGTGAACAGGGGGTAGAGAGACAGTGTATTCTGGCAGAGTGAACAGGGGGCAGAGAGACAGTGTATTCTAGCAGTGAACAGGGGGTAGAGAGACAGTGTATCCTGGCAGAGTGAACAGGGGGTAGAGAGACAGTGTATTCTGACAGAGTGAACAGGGGGTAGAGAGACAGTGTATTCTGGCAGAGTGAACAGGGGGTAGAGAGACAGTGTATTCTGGCTGAGTGAACAGGGGGTAGAGAGACAGTGTATTCTGGCTGAGTGAACAGGGGGTAGAGAGACAGTGTATTCTGGCAGAGTGAACAGGGGGTAGAGAGACAGTGTATTCTGGCAGAGTGAACAGGGGGTAGAGAGACAGTGTATTCTGGCAGAGTGAACAGGGGGTAGAGAGACAGTGTATTCTGGCAGAGTGAACAGGGGGTAGAGAGACAGTGTATCCTGGCAGAGTGAACAGGGGGTAGAGAGACAGTGTATTCTGGCAGAGTGAACAGGGGGCAGAGAGACAGTGTATTCTGGCTGAGTGAACAGGGGGTAGAGAGACAGTGTATTCTGGCTGAGTGAACAGGGGGTAGAGAGACAGTGTATTCTGGCAGAGTGAACAGGGGGTAGAGAGACAGTGTATCCTGGCAGAGTGAACAGGGGGTAGAGAGACAGTGTATTCTAGCAGAGTGAACAGGGGGTAGAGAGACAGTGTATTCTAGCAGAGTGAACAGGGGAAAGAGAGGCAGTGTATTCTGGCAGAGTGAACAGGGGGTAGAGAGACAGTGTATTCTGGCAGAGTGAACAGGGGGTAGAGAGACAGTGTATTCTGGCAGAGTGAACAGGGGGTAGAGAGACAGTGTATTCTGACAGAGTGAACAGGGGGTAGATAGAAGCTACAGGGTGGGAGAAGTGAAAGTTGATGGTACTACCAGACCACTTGTCCTGGCTACAGGAAGGCCTATCACATGCATAGGTCTGGTTATATCCCTGTAATAGGTTTGTGATGAGTCTATGTTCATTCATCTTGAAAGTTCAACACCTCACAGAAATCAGAAATCTAACATCTAAGTAAATCAATATTCAGCAAAAAGACTACCAAATGATCTAATCACAATACATCTAAGCAAAGATATTAAACAAAACACAATCATGTCTGATAGTTGCCAGGTGCTATAACAGTCAGACAATCACTTACAGTAAACACAACTTTGATATGACAATAGAGGAAAGAATAGTAAGGACTGTGGAGAAAACAGCGTGTGGTCACAGCAGGAAAGATGAACACACATTCAAGACAAACATGCACAGCATTATTCTCAATATTGTAATTCTAATGTTGTACTGTAATTGAAAATGTATTGTAATTGTAATTTCATTGTAATTGTCTGTATTAAATGCCTGTGTGTCTGGTATCAACAGGAAAGCAGACAAATGCAGCCTCGTAGGACTCTTTACCTGGACCAGAGGAGGCAGAACCATCTGTCTTTTGGACACAGCAGCCTATGTGCAGTGAAACCCCATAGAACGGGTAGAATAGAGCAAATCAACAAAACATGCCCACATACAGGGACATACAGTATGACATGATGAAAAAGCAACAAACAGGTGTGAGAGAAAGAGAGAGCGAAAGAGACAGAGAGAGAAGAAGAGGGACAATTAACGACACATACAGTACAATAGACATCAGAGGTTGCTCACAAAACTTTACAACTGCAGTAAATTTACCACCTGATTTTTTTTTTTTAAACCATTAAAAAATCATTCATAAACATTTAATGGATGCATCATATTCATCACAAGTATGCTGTGTTAAAGAAAACAACTGATGGTAATTGTAAATGCACTGTGGTGGTAAAGTATTATGGATAAACCCCATACAGTAAAAAATTATGTTTTAACACTTGATGAGTCAGACCTGAGGCAGCTAGACAGAGCAAATACCTTAAAAACATTAGGCAAGGGAAATAAGGGCCTATCCACCTGGCAGCCCTGACATCAATGACAGCTATTGGCTGAGGCTATTGTTAGGGTTGAACTGGGATGTAGACATGAAGCTAGGGTTAGAGTTAGGGTTGTGCCTGGGGTTAGGGTTGAACTGGGATGTAGACATGTAGCTAGGGTTAGAGTTAGGGTTGTGCCTGGGGTTAGGGTTGAACTGGGATGTAGACATGTAGCTAGGGTTAGAGTTAGGGTTGTGCCTGGGGTTAGGGTTGAACTGGGATGTAGACATGTAGCTAGGGTTAGAGTTAGGGTTGTGCCTGGGGTTAGGGTTGAAACGTGGATGTGGACATGAAGCTAGGGTTAGAGTTAGGGTTGTGCCTGGGGTTAGGGTTGAAACGTGGATGTGGACATGAAGCTAGGGTTAGAGTTAGGGTTGTGCCTGGGGTTAGGGTTGAAACGTGGATGTGGAAATGAAGCTAGGGTTAGAGTTAGGGTTGTGCCTGGGGTTAGGGTTGAAACGTGGATGTGGACATGAAGCTAGGGTTAGAGTTAGGGTTGTGCCTGGGGTTAGGGTTGAAACGTGGATGTGGACATGAAGCTAGGGTTAGAGTTAGGGTTGTGCCTGGGGTTAGGGTTGAACTGGGATGTAGACATGAAGCTAGGGTTAGAGTTAGGGTTGTGCCTGGGGTTAGGGTTGAAACGTGGATGTGGACATGAAGCTAGGGTTAGAGTTAGGGTTGTGCCTGGGGTTAGGGTTGAAACGTGGATGTGGACATGAAGCTAGGGTTAGAGTTAGGGTTGTGCCTGGGGTTAGGGTTGAAACGTGGATGTAGACATGAAGCTAGGGTTAGAGTTAGGGTTGTGCCTGGGGTTAGGGTTGAAACGTGGATGTGGACATGAAGCTAGGGTTAGAGTTAGGGTTGTGCCTGGGGTTAGGGTTGAAACGTGGATGTGGACATGAAGCTAGGGTTAGAGTTAGGGTTGTGCCTGGGGTTAGGGTTGAAACGTGGATGTGGACATGAAGCTAGGGTTAGAGTTAGGGTTGTGCCTGGGGTTAGGGTTGAAACGTGGATGTGGACATGAAGCTAGGGTTAGAGTTAGGGTTGTGCCTGGGGTTAGGGTTGAAACGTGGATGTGGACATGAAGCTAGGGTTAGAGTTAGGGTTGTGCCTGGGGTTAGGGTTGAACTGGGATGTAGACATGTAGCTAGGGTTAGAGTTAGGGTTGTGCCTGGGGTTAGGGTTGAAACGTGGATGTGGACATGAAGCTAGGGTTAGAGTTAGGGTTGTGCCTGGGGTTAGGGTTGAAACGTGGATGTGGACATGAAGCTAGGGTTAGAGTTAGGGTTGTGCCTGGGGTTAGGGTTGAAACGTGGATGTGGAAATGAAGCTAGGGTTAGAGTTAGGGTTGTGCCTGGGGTTAGGGTTGAAACGTGGATGTGGACATGAAGCTAGGGTTAGAGTTAGGGTTGTGCCTGGGGTTAGGGTTGAAACGTGGATGTGGACATGAAGCTAGGGTTAGAGTTAGGGTTGTGCCTGGGGTTAGGGTTGAACTGGGATGTAGACATGAAGCTAGGGTTAGAGTTAGGGTTGTGCCTGGGGTTAGGGTTGAAACGTGGATGTGGACATGAAGCTAGGGTTAGAGTTAGGGTTGTGCCTGGGGTTAGGGTTGAAACGTGGATGTGGACATGAAGCTAGGGTTAGAGTTAGGGTTGTGCCTGGGGTTAGGGTTGAAACGTGGATGTAGACATGAAGCTAGGGTTAGAGTTAGGGTTGTGCCTGGGGTTAGGGTTGAAACGTGGATGTGGACATGAAGCTAGGGTTAGAGTTAGGGTTGTGCCTGGGGTTAGGGTTGAAACGTGGATGTGGACATGAAGCTAGGGTTAGAGTTAGGGTTGTGCCTGGGGTTAGGGTTGAAACGTGGATGTGGACATGAAGCTAGGGTTAGAGTTAGGGTTGTGCCTGGGGTTAGGGTTGAAACGTGGATGTGGACATGAAGCTAGGGTTAGAGTTAGGGTTGTGCCTGGGGTTAGGGTTGAAACGTGGATGTGGACATGAAGCTAGGGTTAGAGTTAGGGTTGTGCCTGGGGTTAGGGTTGAAATGTGGATGTGGACATGAAGCTAGGGTTAGAGTTAGGGTTGTGCCTGGGGTTAGGGTTGAAATGTGGATGTAGACATGAAGCTAGGGTTGGAGTTAGGGTTGTGCCTGGGGTTAGGGTTGAAACGTGGATGTGGACATGAAGCTAGGGTTAGAGTTAGGGTTGTGCCTGGGGTTAGGGTTGAAACGTGGATGTGGACATGAAGCTAGGGTTAGAGTTAGGGTTGTGCCTGGGGTTAGGGTTGAAACGTGGCTGTGGACATGAAGCTAGGGTTGGAGTTAAGGCTACAGGTAGATTTAGGGCTAGGGTTGGGTTTAGGATTGGTTGAGTGTGTTTGTGTGTATTAGTAAGTAATTATACTCATTTAACTCCACAGTACTGTGGTACTCACTGCATCTGCCTCAGCCTTCTCCCGGGATGCTCGCCCCCCTGCCACCACAGACTCCAGCACGGCCACCCAGCGCTGCTTGTCTGGGAAACTGGGAGCCATGAAGTACAGAGTCTGTCCGGGCCAGCACGAGGTGTGGGGGTGGGACTCCAGTTTTAACACATACTGCACATCTACACACACACCACAGCACAGTGAGGGAACAAGGAGACAGTCCATTCCTAAGCAGATCATGATACTAATACGTAAAGCGCTAATTATAACCAGTTGAGGCACTATCCTAGCTCACCCACTGTGGCAGGGCTTTGCTCTGAGTGTGAGTAAGTTTGGTGTACCTGACTTGGCGGTGTTGGGCAGCTCAGACGCCCCTACAGCACCATGCACCATCACGTCTCCATCAGACAGACATAGCTCAAACTCCTCCAACGGCTTCACTGACTCTGAACAACACAAACGGAGAGAAATCAAAATGTACCCGAAAACTACACAGACCAAAATACACCACCTGGCAGCAATCAAGAACACTGTTAGTCCTGCGGAATAAGAATTGTTTGTTTTGAAAAATACTACTTGGAGTTCGACCTACAGTGAGCTCCAAAAGAATTGGGACAGTCACAATTTGTTTTTCGCTTTGGCTCTGTACTTCAGCACTTTGGATTTTAAATTATACAATGACTGTGAGGTTAAAGTGCAGACTGTCATCTTTAATTTCAGAGTATTTTAATCCATATCGGGTGAACTGTTTTTGAATTACAGCACTTTTTGCACATAGTCCCCCCATTTTAGGGGACCAAAAGTATTGGGCCAAATTCCCTTATACGTTTATTAAAGTAGTCAAAAGTTTAGTATTTGGTCCCATATTCCAAGCACACAATGATTACATCAAGCTTGTGACTCTACACGTTTGTTGGATGCATTTGCTGTTTGTTTTGGTTGTGTTTCAGATCATTTTGTGCCCAATAGAAATCAATGGTAAAATGACATGTATTGTGCCATTTTGGAGTCACTTTTATTGTAAATAAGAATAGAATATGTTTCTGAACACTCCTAAATTAATGTGGATGCTACCATGATTACGGATAGTTCTGAATGAACCGTGAATAATGTTGAGTGAGAAAGTTACAGACACACAAATATCATACCCCCAAGACATGCTAAACTCTCACCATTACAATTACATGGGAGGTTAGCATTGGGGGGGGGGGGGGGATATGATATTTGTGTCACTGTCCAAATACTTTTGGAGCTCACTGTATTTTATAATCAAATTTACTATAGGAACATTAAAGTTGTAGTACCTTCTCTGGGCTCTGTTTCGTAGATGGTCACCTTGGTCCCATCTAGCACCACATACTTCCTCTCCCAGCCCTGGCCACGCTTCACATTCCTGCAAAACACAAACATGTTTGTCACTGGGCCAGCAGCATAGACTACCACAGAGTCAGACAATCAATACCTGGGACAGATGAGCGTAATGCTTTAGTCTACAATTATACTTTGGCACTAGAGAGCCATCTCAGATGATATCAAATACAGTATGAGGGATCAGCAATCAGTCTACATTGATCAAGGGCAAGCAGACAGGCAGTGTTGATCTATAGTATAGTGCTATTAGTCAAATCTGTTTCACAGTAATAGAAAGTATGAAGTCCACACACCAGAGTTACCAGACCCACCTGGGCTGCTTCATCCACCCCTCCAGGCGAACATGTCCACTGGCCTCTTTGAGCTGCAGGCCAGGGGAACTGCCTTTGTCCCGGCACAGCCCCTCAGCCATATGCAAGGCACAGTCCCCAGGCATGCCGCACGTGGCAGGAAGACAGCGGGAGCATTTTGGATGGCACAAAGCGTGACATTCTGAAGGAGAGAAGAAAACACTTAAAGACAAGGACTGCCAGAAACACAATACTGTACAGGCTACCCTTCTGAAAAAGCCTTGCTCAACAGAAATGTGCCATGCCTAGTCAACGTGACAGGGAGTGGAAAGTTGGAATGTAGCATACCGATACAGGTGGCTGCCTGACGACCGAAGTGCACAGTATCCAGGCACACAGTACACTTGGCAGCCCTCATGTTGAGTCCCACGGTGAAGCAGTGAGGGGTGTTGTGGTGAATGCTCTCCCTCTGCCTCCCCCTCTCCCTGTCTCTCTGACTGTCCTTCATGCGATGGCCATACTCTGAACACAGCCAGAGAAGACAGTGAGTAGGGAAAGTATCCATAGCAACCACAATGATTGTATGAAGAAAAAAAAAATCTGTGCACCATGCCATGTCAGCTGTGCAAGTGAGGCAACAAACAGGAAGCATCACCAACACAACGTTCACAAGGAGCTGAAGTAAAAAGGTAAATCATATTAATAGCATCATTCACAAGTGATCAGTTCATGACTGGAACTTAACACATGCATCCAGGAATCTTCTTATTGAGGGAATTGGATTCATATGTTCCAACAGTGCGGTATAGGCTGAAAAGCTGAAAAGAAAACACCTCTGTGTATGTATGGTGTGCAGGTCTGGGTTGAGTTGCAGTGGTTCAAGATGCAGGGCAGATAGCTGTGTGAGGGTCAATGGATTGGAGTGTAGGTCAACAGATGTAAAGAAAATTGCTTCAGATTTCCAAAGCTGAGCACTTAGAGGGAGGAAAGTTTAGCTCAACAACAGTGAACGATGTATGTAAATGTTTTCATTCTCATCTATCCAAGTAGAATACAGACACACAAACTGTATGTCACAAACAAATAATGGCTCCTTAACATGATAGGGTGATTTGATGTTAGCTGGTAATGTCTAATCATCCAATCTGCTGATTTGAATTTAATTTCTACAATGATTTACCTGACAGCAGCCAGGAATGAGCATTGATACAATATTCCAACATGGTGGTAGACAATACTTTTACTATAAGCTACCAAGAAACATTTCTTTATGATTTATGTATGCATAGACATGTAAAGTTACTTTTGATGAATATACTCATTCATTGAAGTGAACACCAACTTCAGAGCTTGAGTAATTCAGTAAAGGGGCATTACTGAAAAGTGGAAGCTCCAATACAAACATTAAAAACCCAAACTTAGCATACCATACTCTACATTAAAAAATAAATAAAAAACATTTAGCAGACACTCTTATCCAGAGAAATTTACAGGAGCCACTAGGGTTAAGTGCCTTGCTCAAGGGCACATCGAATCTGCACCAGCAACTTTTCAGTTACTGGCCCAACGTTCTAACTGCTAGGCTACCTGCCGCATTAGGAGGAAGATGAATATTTGCAGGATGGTGGCGGCCATCAGGAAAGCTTGCCTGGGTACTATTACAGTTCCAAGTAGCTTTATTATATACTGCATTATATGGAAATATGGACACATTGCTGAAGCCCACACAGAGGTCTCATCTGGTGGTGTGTGTGTTAGCTGTGCATAAGGTCTTTCTGTAAATAACGGGGCCAATGTGTGACATTGGGATACACATTTCTAAATGGTTTGCAACTAAAATAAAAAGGATACGTTTACAGTACACTACCGTTCAAAAGTTTGGGGTCACTTAAAAATGTTCTTGTTTTTGAAAGAAAAGCCATTTTTTTGTCCATTAAAATAACATCAAATTGATCAGAAATACAGTGTAGACATTGTTAATGTTGTAAATGACTATTGTAGCTTGAAACGGCAGATTTTTTATAGAATATCTACATAGGCGTACAGAGGCCCATTATCAGCAACCATCACTCCTATGTTCAATGGCACGTTATGTTAGCTAATCCAAGTGTATCATGTTAAAATTGCAACTGTTGTACTGATTAAAACTGGCCTTCTTTAGACTAGTTGAGTATTTGGAGCATCAGCATTTGTGGGTTTGATTACAGGCTCAAAATGGCCAGAAACAAAGAGATTTCTTCTGAAACTCATCAGTCTATTCTTGTTCTGAGAAATGAAGGTTATTCCATGCGAGAAATTGCCATGAAACTGAAGATCTCATACAAAGCTGTGTACTACTCCCTTCACAGAACAGCGCAAACTGGCTCTAAACAGAATAGAAAGAGGAGTGGGAGGCCCCGGTGCACAACTGAGCAAGAGGACAAGTACATTAGAGTGTCTAGTTTGAGAAACAGACGCCTCACAAGTCCTCAACTGGCAGCTTCATTAAATAGTACCCGCAAAACACCAGTCTCAACATCAACAGTGAAGAGGCGACTCCGGGATGCTGGCCTTCTAGCATGCCCCGTTCAAAAAATGCAGAACTGAGAACAGATATAGCCCTTGGTTCACTCCAGACCTGACTGCCCTTGACCAGCACAAAAACAACCTGTGGCGGACTGTAATAGCATCGAATAGTCCCCGCGATATGCAACTGTTCAGGGAAGTCAGGAACCAATACACGCAGTCAGTCAGGAAAGCAAAGGCTAGCTTTTTCAAGCAGAAATTTGCATCCTGTAGCTCTAACTCCAAAAAGTTTTGGGACACTGTAAAGTCCATGGAGAACAAGAGCACCTCCTCCCAGCTGCCCACTGCACTGAGGCTAGGTAACACGGTCACCACCGATAAATCCATGATAATCGAAAATGTCATTAAGCATTTCTCAACGGCTGGCCATGCTTTCCTCCTGGCTACTCCAACCCCAGCCAACAGCCCCCCCCCCCCCCCCCCCGCCCCACAGCTACTCGCCCAAGATTGTAAAGCTGCCGCGCCCCTCTTCAAAGGGGGTGACACCCTAGACCCAAACTGTTACAGACCTATATCCATCCTGCCCTGCCTATCTAAAGTCTTCGAAAGCCAAGTTAATAAACAGATCACTGACCATTCCGAATCCCACCGTACCTTCTCCGCTTTGCAATCCGGTTTCCGAGCCGGTCACGGGTGCATCTCAGCCACGGTACTGAACGATATCATAACCACCATCAATAAAAGACAGTACATATGCAGCCGTCTTCATCGACCTGGCCAAGGCTTTCGACTCTGTCAATCACCGTATTCTTATCGGCAGACTCAATAGCCTTGGTTTTTCTAATGACTGCCTCGCCTGGTTCACCAACTACTTTGCAGACAGAGTTCAGTGTGTCAAATCGGAGGGCATGTTGTCCGGACCTCTGGCAGTCTCTATGGGGGTACCACAGGGTTCAATTCTCGGGCCGACTCTTTTCTCTGTATATATCAATGATGTCGCTCTTGCTGCGGGCGATTCCCTGATCCACCTCTACGCAGACGACACCATTCTGTATAGTTCTGGCCCTTCCTTGGACTCTGTGCTAACTAACCTCCAAACGAGCTTCAATGCCATACAACACTCCTTCCGTGGCCTCCAACTGCTCTTAACTTCTACTTGCTACCAAACCCGGATCCGGGAGCACCCCCCACAGTAAAAAAGCTGACTAGCATAGCCTAGCATAGCGTCACAAGTAAATACAAGCATCTAAATATCATTAAATCACAAGTCCAAGACACCAGATGAAAGATACAGATCTTGTGAATCCAGCCATCATTTCTGATTTTTAAAATGTTTTACAGGGAAGACACAATATGTAAATCTATTAGCTAACCACGTTAGCAAAAGACACAACTTTTTTTACTCCACCATTTTTTTCCTGCATCAGTAGCTATCACTAATTCGACTAAATAAAGATATATATAGCCACTAACCAAGAAACAACTTCATAAGATGACAGTCTGATAACATATTTATGGTATAGGATATGTTTTTTTTGAAAAATGTGCATTTTTCAGGTATAAATCACAGTTGTACATTGCAGCTGCAATCTGAAATAGCGTTGGAAGCAGCCGGAATAATTACAGAGACCGACGTCAATTACCAGAATACTCATCCTAAAACATTTCTGAAAAATACACAGCATACAGCAATCGAAAGACACAGATCTTGTGAATCCAGACAATATTTCAGATTTTCTAAGTGTTTTACAGGGAAGACACAATATGTAAATCTATTAGCTAACCACGATAGCAAAAGACACAACTTTTTTTCTCCACCATTTTTTTCCTGCATCAGTAGCTATCACTAATTCGACTAAATAAAGATATATATAGCCACTAACCAATAAACAACTTCATAAGATGACAGTCTGATAACATATTTATGGTATAGGATATGTTTTTTTAGAAAAATGTGCATTTTTTAGGTATAAATCACAGTTGTACATTGCAGCTGCAATCTGAAATAGCGTTGGAAGCAGCCGGAATAATTACAGAGACCGACGTCAATTACCAAAATACTCATCCTAAAACATTTCTGAAAAATACACAGCCTACAGCAATCGAAAGACACAGATCTTGTGAATCCAGACAATATTTCAGATTTTCTAAGTGTTTTACAGCGAAAACACAATATATCGTTATATTAGCATACCACATGAGCTAACATCACACCAGCATTAAATCAAGGCAAAGGGGGCGATAACGTTATCGCCACCAAAATATATTAATTTTTTCACTAACCTTCTCAGAATTCTTCAGATGACAGTCCTGTAACATCATATTACACAATGCATATAGAGTTTGTTCGAAAATGTGCATATTTAGCATCACAAATCTTGGTTATGCAATGTAATCTGTCAAAACATGGCATGCATTCGGGCCGGCGCCATCTTGGAAAGGCACCTATGATTACGATTATTTATCGATTAGATTGACTAAAAAAATACAGGTTGGACAGCTAATGAAAGATGCATTGGTTATTAATGCAACCGATGATTTAGATTTTTAAAATTAACGTTACAAGACATACATTGTGAGTTACAGCCAGACTAGTGCCGCAAAAAATGGCCGACAACTGCGTTTACATTTTTCCACATAAATACGGAATAAAATCATAAATAACTCTTACTTTTGGACGAGCTTCCATCAGTATCTTGGGCAATGTGTCCTTTGTCCAAAAGTATCGTTGCTTTGTTGTAAAACGACCTCCTCAACTTCAGAACTAGCAGCTAACGATAGCTACACGGCACACACATGCCCAAATCGTCAAATGCAATACTAAGGAAATTCAGAAAAATAGCAATATACTCGCATAAACTGATATAAATCGGTTTCAAATAACTTCGTTATGATGTTTCTAACACCTATATCGAATTAAATCACAGACGGATAGATCTTTGATCAATAACGAGAGCTTTTGAGCATGCGATTCTGATGTCCTCCCTTGCGTCCACCCGTAGCACACGTTCCAGCAGGTATATCTCACTGATCATCCCCAAAGCCAACACCCCATTTGGCCGCCTTTCCTTCCAGTTCTCTGCTGCCAGTGACTGGAACAAATTGCAAAAATCGCTGAAGCTGGAGACTTTTATTTCCCTCACCAACTTTAAACATCAGCTATCTGAGCAGCTAACCGATCGCTGCAGCTGTACATAGTCCATCTGTAAATAGCACACCCAATCTACCTACCTCATCCCCATACTGTTTTTATTTACTTTTCTGCTCTTTTGCACACCAGTATCTCTACTTGCACATCATCATCTGCTCATTTATCACTCCAGTGTTAATCTGCTAAATTGTAATTATTCGCTCCTATGGCCTATTTATTGCCTACCTCCTCATGCCTTTTGCACACACTGTATATAGACTTTCTTTTTTTTCTACTGTGTCATTGACTTGTTTATTGTGTTATTGGCTTGTTTATTGTTTATTCCATGTGTAACTCTGTGTTGTTGTCTGTGTCACACTGCTTTGTTTTATCTTGGCCAGGTCGCAGTTGTAAATGAGAACTTCTTCTCAACTAGCCTACCTGGTTGAATAAAGGTGAAATAAAAAATAAAAAAATACAATCAACGATCCTGTGGCCAAAGTGGAGGCACAAGCACTTGTAGAGGAAGTTGGGTCCTATTTGTGAAGAAATTAATGTGGAGGCTGTTCTGAAAGAGAAGAGACTGAGAAACAGCAAGAGGCATTTCAGCTATGAGGCTCCTGTTGAACCAGTGACTGATGCACTGAAAAACCTTGAAGTCAACTACTTCAACATTGTGGTCAACTCCGCTGTTGACATCCATGGATGAGAGATTTGAAACACTCAACAAGTTGAAAACCAAATATGGAGTGCTGCTGAACTTCAGCACTGCCTCTCAGATGTCCAGTGAATCTTTAAAGGCTCACTGCATGGACGTCGAAAACACTCTAACCTTCAGAGATGACTGTGACATCAGTGGAATGGATCTGACACACGAGATTCAGAATTGACCTGATCTGCCATCAGATAAGATGACTGCCTTTGAGCTGCTTTCCTTTCTCTGTTATAAAAACCTGGAAGAACTCTATCCTATCCTTTTGGACAGCCCTAAGAATTGCAGTCACCCTACCAGTAACAGTAGAATCGTCAGAGAGGAGCTTTTTAAAATGAAAGCTCATCAAAAGCTCCCTGAGGTCTTCCATGTCACAGGAACGTTTGAATGGTCTGGCCATCATGAGCATAAATCATGACCTGGGGAAACGCATGTCCTATGATGACTTCCTTGATGATTTTGCCTCAAAGTGCAGAAGGGGAATATTTTGATAGTAAGATTTTAATTCAAACATTCAAATGTTTACACACTTAGTAACATTTAAGATTGTATGGCAGAAGTGCATGTGTGTAAATGCCTGCTTAACTAACTATGTGACATACATTCTCCATTTCTTCCAGACAGTCCAGACAGACTGGTGTCCATGCTGATGCTGAAAATGCCCAGGCTGTAGAGGGAACCAAAGTTAATCACACAGCTGTATAGGTTTTATTTGACTATTTTGACACATATAGCTACAGCCATAGCCTATAGGCTTATGTTTACATTGTATAGCCAAAGCTAATTGTATAATATTGTGAGGACTGGACTAATTACCAGGCAGCAGAGCCAAAGCTCAATATTTTCTACAATTTCTTATGTTAATGTTAATATTCACTTATCTTAAGATTCTATAGAAAATATTGTATTCAATAAATATTGTTTGTTTATACCTCATTCTGTTCTGTATATGTCTACTTATTCTTAGACCGACAGATGGAGCAAACTGTTTTAAAGGAGGGAGGATTGTAGTGGGAGCACTGGGGTGTCAGGTGTAACTGTGTGGCAATGGCAAATGGTTTACATGGCTCACGGGTCAGGTAGGAGGGCCCCTTAGCAGAATTTTCCTAGGGCCCCAGGGAGGTCAGAACCAGCTCTGGTTGTTGCATTGCATGTGAAATCACAACAGCTGTCCGTCACTTGACTGCCATTTGAAAAATTCCTTCCTGGATCAGATGATGTGTGAAAATATCACAGTGTATCTAATCAGCCGGACACCAATCGCACATCCAACAAGTATTATGCATAGTTATTGAAGAACCACATTAATGACAGTATCGATTTAGGTTTTAAGTATCATGGTAAGGTGACTCTTTCAGTTAGAAGCATTCGATTTTGCAATTGCATTAATTATTTAGGATTTTTTGTGCCCATGAAAACTGTTTTCACCCTGTAACATAAGGATACACAAACTGTTATATAATTACGCTGCATTTCTGAGATGTCTATATAAAAACCTGTCAGACAGCCAGATCCAGGATTCTTACAGGATTCAAGTTCAATGTCTAATTTAACTGATTAATGCTTAATATATGATATAACGACAACTAACGCTGCCATAAATGTACAGAAAAGTAATGTTTTATGACACACGATTTTGGAATTCATCAAGACACCGACCATGATAAAGGGTTAAACATTTCAATCAACTTGTGAATTGTATTGAATATAGCTATGATCCCCCTTATATCTTAATGTAATGACATGAAGAAAAATGGCAGATTATTATCAATTAACCTTAACCTTTATTTAACTAGGCAAGTCAGTTAAGAACAAATTCTTATTTACAATGACGGTCTACCAAAAGGCAAAAGGCCTCCTGCGGGGATGGGGGCTGGGATTAAAAATAAAAATAAATGAAACAAAAATATAGGACAAAACACACATCACGACAAGAGAGACAACACAACACTACATAAAGAGAGACCTAAGACAACAGCATGGCAGCAACACATGACAACACACCATGGTAGCAACACAACATGACAACAATATGGTAGCAACACAACATGGCAGCAGCACAACATGGTAGCAGCGCAAAACATGGTACAAACAGTATTGGAAACAGACAACAGCACAAAGGGCAAGAAGGTAGAGACAATAATACATCACGCAAAGCAGCCACAACTGTCAGTAAGAGTGTCCATGATTGAGTCTTCGAATGAAGAAATTGAGATACAACTGTCCAGTTTGAATGTTTGTTGCAGCTCGTTCCAGTCGCTAGCTGCAGCGAACTGAAAAGACGAGCGACCCAGGGATGTGTGTGCTTTGGGGACCTTTAACAGAATGTGACTGGCAGAATGGGTGTTGTATGTGGAGGATGAGGGCTGCAGTAGATATCTCAGATAGGGAGGAGTGAGACCTAAGAGGGTTTTATAAATAAGCATCAACCAGTGGGTCTTTGCGATGGGTATACAGAGATGACCAGTTTACAGAAGAGTATAGAGTGCAGTGATGTGTCCTATAAGGAGCATTGGTGGCAAATCTGATGACCGAATGGTAAAGAACATCTAGCTGCTTACCTGCTGATCTATAAATGATGTCTCCGTAATCTAGCAGGATAGGATGGTCATCTGAATCAGGGTTAGTTTGACAGCTGGGGTGAAAGATTACGATAGAGGAAACCAAGTCTAGATGTAACTTTAGCCTGCAGTTTTGATATGTGCTGAGAGAAGGACAGTGTGCAGTCTAGCCATACTCCCAAGTACTTGTATGTGGTGACTACCTCAAGCTCTAAACCCTCAGAGGTAATAATCACACCGTTGGGGAGAGAGGCATTCTTCTTACCAAACGTTTCAACAGCTGTAACAAGTTGTCCAGTGTAGGTAATCCTCACTGGTACCCTAGTTTATAGAAAGACCCATATACACTCCCATGTCCACTACTTCTCCAGAAGGACTCACCCTCAGGGGTGGCAGCCTCCTTCCTGCGGCTAGAGTTCGAGGTAGCCAGCAGGTTGCTCGGGCCCTGCTGGTGCTCAGGAGACTTCACCATGGCAGACATCATCATCTGCTGCCGCGTTGTGGCAGGGGTGTCAGGGGTACCACCATGGTCCACAGGTTTGTACTGGACCGCTGGATGTGTGTATAGAGAGAGAGAGAGAGAAATCATAAAGGGAAAGTCATTAGACCTGGTGTGAGTTTGATGTGCTACTTGTTGTGAGATAGCATGTGCTGGACCACAGCAGTGGTCTTCAGTGGGATTATTTCCTGTTTATTTGAGATGACAGTGTCCTCACCCTCCTCTCGTAGGGAGCGCAGCTCCAGTCTCATCTTCTGCAGTGCATCCTCCAGTTCAGAGCAGCGGGTGCGCTCCTTGTCCAGGGACACTTTCATGTCACTGTACTGCAGGGGCACCGGCTTCATGGAGGGTGCAGGGGACACCTGCTGGGGCACCTGGGACTGGCCCTGGGCTGCCATGGCAGCCAGCAGGTCCTCTCTGCGCCGCCCAAATAGACCCTGGGACAAACACACACAAACACACACACAACTGTCACTGAAAAACATTCTGAGAAAATATTTGGAATAAAATGAAAAGGTCCATGAAAAGGTGCTCTAGAAATGGTAATGTATGTATTAATGCACTCTGTGTCTCTGTACCTGTATTGTGAGCTGTCCAGTCTCACCTTTTTCTTCTTGGAGCCCCCCTGGTCCACCCTGGCCTGGAGGAAGTCTATGAGTTTGGATTGCTGGGTGATTGTCCCCTCCAACTTCACTTTCTCATGGGAGTACACAGCCTGCAGGTGGAGCTAAGTGAACATTACTAAGGCATTGAATTTCTACTCATGTACCTCTGTCTGTCTGTGTGTGTGTGTGTGTGTGTGTGTGTGTGTGTGTGTGTGTGTGTGTGTGTGTGTGTGTGTGTGTGTGTGTGTGTGTGTGTGTGTGTGTGTGTGTGTGTGTGTGTGTGTGTGTGTGTGTGTGTGTGTGTGTGTGTGTGTGTGTGTGTGTGTGTGTGTGTGTGTGTGTGTGTGTGTGTGTGCATCAGTGTTAATTCTGGTACTCTTTTTAGATTTAGTCTAGTCTTAGTCATTTTGACTAAAATATCATTAAGTCACATTGTTTTCATAATATAATGATTTAGTCTAGTTATTCAAAATGACAAAAATAGTGGGCCATTTAAGGAAACTGAATGCCCTTTCTTTTTAGTCATATTTTAGTCACATCACATTTGTATTGCCTCATTAACCTATAGTAAACATAAATCACTGACTTCCATGTGCACAAACATACATAGCCTTGTCCTACCAACATATTTTTCGGCTTAACATCTGTTGTGGAAATTCTTACACAACGATTCTCTTCCCAACAGCCAAATTGTCGGTAGAACACATTACTCTGCAGCAGATAATACATCACATCCCTTGACAAGGGCTCCAGACAAATGTTTTCCACAGTGCCACCAACTTTTTCAGTGGCACCAGCCCATGATTTTGTAGCACCAAATTTTTGTTATCATTCATCTTATAAAGTAATTCACAGTGCTTTAGACTGTGTAATCGACTAATGAGATGGTAGGCTATTCAATAAATAAGTTGTTTCATCTAACATGTCCAAGCAGGAATGCATGATTCAAGATATTTTGATGTGCAACCTAATCCAGTGATTGTCGTGAATTGTGAGATGACAATAGGGTAGTGTTGTTTGTTATATTTTAATGTTAAAATAGGGCTTCAGAATATTCTGAATTGTTTTGTTCAGTAAATATGAATTTTCATACATCTTTGTGTGCACTAATATCATATGCAAATTTATTTTGGGGCTTATTCACCACATGAGGAAGTGAACTCTAAACACATTAGCTAGCTCTCTAATTAAGCATTAAGGCATGGGGGGGGGTGCCTGGATACAGCCATGTTATTTTGGCCATAAAACACAACCCCTCGAGTGCCTTATTGCTTAATTAGAGATCTAGCTGATGTGTTTAGAGTTTTCACTTCCTCATGTGGTGAATTCTGGAGCCCTATTTTAACAGTAAAATATAACAAACAACAATACTCTATTGTCAGCTCAAAATTCATGACAATGGCTAATGCGCATTTCGCGCACTTCGTAATTTAAAGCCATATCAAATATATGGGTTGTAAAATACAGTAGTTGCTATTGAGTTCAATATTAAGAGATTACAAATACAAATTATACCCACAGAAAGCTGAGAACAACAGTTGTTGTTTTCATCGCTATGTATTTCCCGCAATTTGACTTTTTAATCTTATACAACTAGAAGCCTTTTTCCTCTCGTTCGGAGCGCACATCAAGTGGCTCGCTTATCACAGCAGCAGGCCCCAGCAGAACAGGACCCAGCAAAACAGGCCCAGGGGCTGGACAGACACTTTTGTTACAGGAATTTTTTTGAAACTTGTGAGTTTGAAACTCGCACGCGACCAATTACAAATTGAACTTGCACAGCCAAGTCAAAGGGTCATAAAATGCCACTTAATGGTTGCAGTCTGGAGCCCTGCCCTTACAAAAAAAGATTGCGGTTTTGAAACTGCAGTAAAAGTGCAGTTTAACTGCAGTTATATTGCATCTAAATGCAGTTACACAGCAAAATTACTGCAGTAAAAAAAACGGTGTTATTCTGGCCACAATCACCCGACCTCAACCCAATTGAGATGGTTTGGGATGAGTTGGACTGCAGAGTGAAGGAAAAGCAGCCAACAAGTGCTCAGCATATGTGGGAACTACTTCAAGACTGTTGGAAAAGCATTCCTCATGAAGCTGGTTGAGAGAATGCCAAGAGTGTGCAAAGCTGTCATCAAGGCAAAGGGTGGCTACTTTGAAGAATCTCAAATATAAAATACATTTTGATTTGTTTAACACTATTTTGGTTACTACATGATTCCATATACAGTGGGGAGAACAAGTTTGCAGGTTAAGTCATTAATTTGCATTTTATTGCATGACATAAGTATTTGATCACCTACCAACCAGTAAGAATTCCAGCTCTCACAGACCTGTTATTTTTTTTTTAAGAAGCCCTCCTGTTCTCCACTCATTACCTGTATTAACTGCACCTGTTTGAACTCGTTACCTGTATAAAAGACACCTGTCCACACACTCAATCAAACAGACTTCAACCTCTCCACAATGGCCAAGACCAGAGAGCTGTGTAAGGATATCATGGATAAAATTGTAGACTTGCACAAGGCTGGGATGGGCTACAGGACAATAGGCAAGCAGCTTGGTGAGAAGGCAACAACTGTTGGTGCAATTATTAGAAAATGGAAGAAGTTCAAGATGACGGTCAATCACCCTCGGTCTGGGGCTCCATGCAAGATCTCACCTCGTGGGGCAACAATGATCATGAGGAAGGTGAGGGATCAGCCCAGAACTACACGGCAGGACCTGGTCAATGACCTGAAGAGAGCTGGGACCACAGTCTCAAAGAAAACCATTAGTAACACACTACGCCATCATGGATTAAAATCCTGCAGCGCACGCAAGGTCCCCCTGCTCAAGCCAGCGCATGTCCAGGCCCGTCTGAAGTTTGCCAATGACCATCTGGATGATCCAGAGGAGGAATGGGAGAAGGTCATGTGGTCTGATGAGACTAAAATAGAGCTTTTTGGTCTAAACTCCACTCACCGTGTTTGGAGGAAGAAGAAGGATGAGTACAACCCCAAGAACACCATCCCAACCGTGAAGCATGGAGGTGGAAACATCATTCTTTGGGGATGCTTTTCTGCAAAGGGGACAGGACGACTGCACCGTATTGAGAGGAGGATGGATGGGGCCATGTATCGCGAGATCTTGGCCAACAACCTCCTTCCCTCAGTAAGAGCATTGAAGATGGGTCGTGGCTGGGTCTTCCAGCATGACAACGACCCGAAACACACAGCCAGGGCAACTAAGGAGTGGCTCCGTAAGAAGCATCTCAAGGTCCTGGAGTGGCCTAGCCAGTCTCCAGACCTGAACCCAATAGACAATCTTTGGAGGGAGCTGAAAGTCCGTATTGCCCAGCGATAGCCCCGAAACCTGAAGGATCTGGAGAAGGTCTGTATGGAGGAGTGGGCCAAAATCCCTGCTGCAGTGTGTGCAAAACCTGGTCAAGAACTACAGGAAACGTATGATCTCTGTAATTGCGAACAAAGGTTTCTGTACCAAATATTAAGTTCTGCTTTTCTGCTGTATCAAATACTTATGTCATGCAATAAAATGCAAATGAATTACTTAAAAATCATACAATGTGATTTTCTGGATTTTTGTTTTAGATTCTGTCTCTCACAGTTGAAGTGTACCTATGATAAAAATTACAGACCCCTACATGCTTTGTAAGTAGGAAAACCTGCAAAATCGGCAGTGTATCAAATACTTGTTCTCCCCACTGTATGTTATTTCATAGTTTTGATGTCTTCACTATTATTCTACAATGTAGAAAATAGTAAAAAATAAAGAAAAACCCTGGAATGAGTAGGTGTGTCCAAACTTTTGGCTGGCACTGTAAGTATTCACACCCCTGAGTCAATACATGTTGGAATCACCTTTGGCAGTGATTACAGCAGAGAGTCTTTCTGGGTAAGTCTCTAAGAGCTTTGCACACCTGGAGTGTACAATATTTGCACATTATTCTTTTAAAAATTCTTCAAGCTCTGTCAAGTTGGTTGTTGATCATTACAAGACAGCCATTTTCAAGTATTGCAATAGATTTTCAAGCAGGTATAATAACAAACTGTAAATACGAAGAAAATAGTTAAATAACGAGCGTAGTTGGTTTACCCATGGAAAAATACAGGAATCTTCCAGACAAACGAAACACCTTTTTTGCCCACTTTGAGGATAATACAGTGCCACTGACGTGGCCTGCTACCAAGGACTGTGGGCTCTCCTTCTCCGTGGCTGACGTGAGCAAGACATTTAAACGTGTTAACCCTCGCAGGGCTGCCGGCCCAGACGGCATCCCTAGCTGGGTCCTCAGAGCATGCGCAGACCAGCTGGCTGGTGTGTTTACAGACATATTCAATCTCTCACTATCCCAGTCTGCTGTCCCCACATGCTTCAAGATGGCCACCATTGTTCCTGTACCCAAGAAGGCAAAGGTAACTGAACTAAATGACTATCGCCCCGTAGCACTCACTTCTGTCATCATAAAGTGCTTTGAGAGACTAGCCAAGGATCATATCACCTCCCCCTTACCTGTCACCCTAGACCCACTTCAATTTGCTTACCGCCCCAATAGGTCCACAGACGATGCAATCGCCATCACACTGCACACTGCCCTAACCCATCTGGACAAGAGGAATACCTATGTAAGAATGCTGTTCCTTGACTACAGCTCAGCATTCAACACCATAGTACCCTCCAAGCTCATCATTAAGCTTGAGGCCCTGGGTCTCAACCCTGCCCTGTGCAACTGGGTCCTGGACTTCCTGATGGGCGTCCCCAGGTGGTGAAAGTAGGAAACAACATCTCCACTTCACTGATCCTCAACACTGGGGCCCCACAAGGGTGCATGCTCAGCCCCCTCCTGTACTCCCTGTTCACCCATGACTGCGTGGCCATGCATGCCTCCAACTCAATCATCAAGTTTGCAGATGACACAACAGTAGTAGGCTTGATTACCAACAACGAGGAGACAGCCTACAGGTGAGGGTACTCGGAGTGTGGTGTCAGGAAAACAACCTCTCACTCAACGTCAACAAAATAAAGGAGCTGATCGTGGACTTCAGGAAACAGCAGAGGGAGCACCCCCCCTATCCACATCATTGGGACAGCAGTGGAGAAGGTGGAAAGTTTTAAGTTCCTCGGCGTACACATCACAGACAAACTGAAATGGTCCACCCACACAGACAGTGTGGTGAAGAAGGCGCAACAGCGCCTCTTCAACCTCCGGAGGCTGAAGAAATTTGTCTTGTCAGCCAAAACCCTCACAAACTTTTACAGATGCACAATTGAGAGCATCCTGTCGGGCTCAATCACCACCTGGTACGGCAACTGCATCACCCACAACCGCAAGTCTCTCCATAGGGTGGTGCAGTCTGCACAACGCATCACCGGGGGACAAACTACCTGCCCTCCAGGACACCTACAGCACCCGATGTCACAGGAAGGCCAAAAAGATCATCAAGGACAACAACCACCCGAGCCACTGCCTGTTCACCCCGCTACCATCCAGAGGGTGGGGTCAGTACAGGTGCATCAAAGCTGACCCCGACAGACTGAAAAATAGCTTCTATCTCAAGGCCATCAGACTGTTAAACAGCCATCACTAGCACAGAGAGGCTGCTGCCTACATACAAACTTGAAATCATTGGCCACTTTAATAAATGGATCACTAGTCAATTCAATAATTCCACTTTAATAATGTTTACATATCTTACATTATTCATCTCATATGTTTATACTCGATTTTATACCATCTATTGCATCTTGCCTATGCCGCTCTGTCATTGCTCATCCATATATTTATACGTATATATTCTTACTCTTATTCCATTCCTTTACTTAGATTTGTGTGTATTAGGTAGTTGTGGAATTGTTAGATTACATGTTAGATATTGCTGCACTGTCGGAACTAGAAGCGCAAGCATTTCGCAACACTCGCAATAACATCTGCTAACCATGTGTATGTGACCAATACATTTGATTTGATTTGATTGGCTGAGCTAATGGATGGGCTGGACATGCCGAGAGATGAGTTCAGATTGGTCTGACATGCTTCTGTCTATAACATGAGCTGCAAAGTATGTGCGGAGAATCATGTCTACCGTGGCTTTTTTTGAAAGATGATGAAAACTGAAAAAGTTTTGCTACTGCTCTCAACATTGCTGCCCTGAAGTTAATAGCTCTATCGGTGTCGTTGTCACGGAAGAAGTTGACAGAGTTTTGAAATCAGTGGAATGCCATGTGGAAGCAGAGAGATGATTGCCAAATGCGGAGAGAGTCCAAAAAGAGAACACAGTAAGAAGGCTGTTGTATAAAACACCTGTCTCCGGATTACATCTTCAAACTAAGGGCAACCATGGCATCCATGACAGAGAGAGAAGCATTCATCCATGTATACGGGTAAGAGTCTAGCTACATTTTCAGATATTATAAGTTTCTAATTTTGTCAGAAATTCGTTTTCATTGCAAGTTCAAGTGTACTGTTAGCTAGTTAAAGTTATCTGGCTTGCTCACTAGCTAACATTACGTGTATGATCTGTGTAGGAGTTCTAGAAAGAGGCCCGAGTTCCAGAGTTGAATTTCTGAGTTGGATGACTGTTCAAATCGATTTTTCCCAGTCGGAGTTTGTTTCTTCAGAGTTCCCAGTTGTTTTGAACACGGCATTAGAGTTGGGATTATGGTTAATCGTTTAGCTAGCTAGCTAGCTACATGTCTAAACAACACACTCCACTATGCAAGTAACCATTTCACTGTACCGTTTACACCTTCTGTATCCTGTACATGTGACAAATAAACGTAGATTTTATTTGATATAGTGTGTGTTTACCAGAGACGGTAATGTGAAGAACAATAAGACCTTCACCAAAGTCAGTTTAGGATATAGGCCAAGGACTACAGTTAATTTTTACTACTACTTTTTGCTACTACTTTCACCGCTTTTAGTCTTGAAATCTTTGGTTGTTTACTACACTGTGAATCGTCAAAGAGATGGGTGAGGCTAAGGCTTAAGAGGGTGTGAACGATGCTGACTGGGTGTAGATAAAGAAGAGCTCTCCAGTAGGTGTACCAGAAATTCACGGGCCATTTTCTCCAAAGTGGGGTAACAAGTTTATCAACTTTCAAAGCAGGATTACTTTCTCAATGTTTCTCAAATGCAGTGTACCGTTTTCTAGCTCAGTCTCTACTTTTAACCAATGTAAAAAACACCCTTACAAATTTGTCTACAGTCCATTTGGAAAGTATTCAGACCCCTTCCTTTTTCCCACATTTTGTTACGTTACAGCCTTATTCTAAAATTGATTAAATAAAAAAATCTCAGGACCTTAGACTGGGGCAAAGGTTCACCTTCCAACAGGAAAACAATCCTAAGCACACAGCCAAAATAACGCAGTAGCGGCTTCGGAAAACAAGTATCTGAGAGTGGCCCAGCCAGAGCCCGGACTTGAACCCGATCGAACATCTCTGGAAAGACCAGAAAATAGCTATGCAGCGACGCTCTCCATCCAACCTGAGAGAGCTTGAGAGGATCTGCAGAGAAGAATAGGAGAAAATCCCCAAATACAGGTGTGCCAAGCTTGTAGCGTCATACCCAAGAAGACTCGAGGCTGTAATCGCTGCCAGAGGTGCTTCAACAAAGTACTGAGTAAAGAGTATGAATACTTATGTAAATGTAAATGTTTTTGCTTTGTCATTATGGGGTATTGTGTGTAGATGGATGAGGAAAACAAACAATTGAATCAATTTTAGAATAAGGCTGTAACATAGCAAAATGTGGAAAAAGTCAAGGGGTCTGAATACTTTCCGAATGGACTGTATGTGTGTGTTTGCTCATGCATGCGTGTGTGTGTGTGTGTACAGTACCTGGATGTTCTCCAGCTGGTACTCCAGGTCAGTCCTCTCAGACTTCAGCAGGTCAGTCTGGTCCAGAGCGTCCTGCAGCCCCTGGGTTAGTCGGAAGATGTGGCTCTTCTGAACATCTAACTGCTGCTGCAGGTTTCCTTGCTGAGGGAGGGACACAAACAGTATCAACAGACATTCTGTGATATTTCACTTCTCACAAGACAAACAAACATACTCGGTTATAATAGAGGAGTTTTTATTAAGCCCAGGTATGTGACATTATATGATATAAATAACTCAAATATATCACGGGCAGAATAAGAATAACGTAGCCTACGTCATCCAGCAGCCTCTGCTTCTGCTCCCTCTCAGTCTCCAGCTTCTGCTGCAGACTCCTTGAATTCATCTCCAGCATGGCATGCTTCTTCTCCAGGTCATTCAGCTAGAGGGACAGAGACAGGATGTACGGGTCTGCTTTAGACAGAGAGATAGACAGAGAGACAGACAGACACATAAGGCTCACTGTGTCAGAGAGGTTCTCTGCTTTGAGTTTCTGGTCCTTGAGGGCCTCCTGCAGGGCCAGAATCTCAGCCTTGTGCTCCTTCACTGCCTGCTCAATAGACTGACGAGCCTCCGAGTTGCGCAGGTCAGCACGTAGCCTGAAGAGGAATAAGAGAGGGGACCATATGAGTGTGTGTTTGTGTATGTTGTGTGTGTGTGTGTGTGTGTTACCTGTTCTGCTTCTCGTTGTCCAGCAGTCTCTGGATCTCCCTGGTCCTCCTCTCAGCCTGGTTCTTCTCTTCCTCCAGGGCTCCCCTCCAGGCATCCCATTGCCTCTCCTTCTCCAGCAACTCATCATTCAGGGTCTCCAGCTCCAGGACCTGCTCCTCCAGCATGGTGCACGTGGTCTTCAGGGTCTCAATGTTCTAACACAGAACATGGAAAACATAGGACGGGTTACATGAGAATAGAAGTCATGTTATTCAACTGTTCAGTTCTGTTCTAACAGACAACATGAATATCTTAGAGAGATTGTAAGAGATAAACTTACATGAGACAACTATTTAAGGTACTTTTAATAGAGTTTTGTGGTCTTAATGATGACTGTTCTGAAGTCAGCCCTCTGAGTAATGGACATAGTATCCCAAACCAAAATCAGTAACGTCAGATTCTGATCATCAGGAACATTGACATTCAATGGGTTGTGCTCCACAGTTAAAAATAGATACAAGTAACTTTGAGAGATAGGGCACATACTGAGCTACGTCTGTATGTTTCCTATTTCCTTTGCTTGAGACAAACACTGGGATAAAAATATAGCAGCAGCAGCACCATGGTCCTCTGAAGTCCACACATCCAGGGCTGACACGACCTGGGAACGATGTGGATGACACATCCCTCCCACTCATGGTCGGATCCCTCTATGACTTCCATCCCTGGTTACACAACCACTAGCTAGGAAAGAGAGACTAAGAGCTCTAGCTACTGAACGCCTACACACACACCATCCCACAGGGGCAGAGCACAGCATCACACAGCCTCCTCCCTCCCTCCGCCCACCCTCCCCTCCCCTCTCCTCTCCTCCCTTCCTTCCAGCCTTCCTTCCTCCCTACCGCCCTCTCCTTCCTCCCTCCCTCCCCTCTCCTCTCCTCAATCCGCTAACTGAGCTGGAGATACATAACAAAAGAACAGTCAAGTATCTTCTGCCTGATTTATACTCTCTCCACTCAATCACATTAGCTGGTATAGTGTGTGTGTGTGTGCAAGTCTGTGTAACCTATAATTGATTGTTGAGGAGTATGGAGAGATGTGTGTGTCAGTTTGTGTGTTTGGGGGTATGTGAAATGAAATGTCTGTGAAAGAAAGAGAAAAATAGAGAGAGAGAGAGAGCTCTCTATTATGCCCATTCTGTTAACATGTTAGAGTGTGTTTGTTCTATACGGTACTATGTACCTATGGTCATGAGTGAGTGTGAGTGTATGTGTCACACCTAGGGTTACAAAATTCTGTGAACTTTCAATAAATTCCCTGGTTTTCCAGAAATCCTGGTTGGAGGATACCAGATCTCCTGCTTATTCCCTCCTGATTCCGGGATCCTCCGAACCGGGATTTTGGGAAAACCAAGAAGTGTATTGAAAGTTTGCAGAATTTTGCAACCCTAGTCACACCTGTTTTTGGTTGTTGAGGTGCATCTCGCGGTCAGCCACCTCGTGGCGGAGGCGGTCCACATCCTGACCCAGATGCAGGCGGTCCTCTGTCTCGTCCGTGGCCTCGTCCAGCTGCTTGGACAGGTAGAAGTTCTGACGGTTCAGCTCAGAGTTCTCCTGGGTCAGCTGGGTCAGCTGCTCCTCCAGGTCTGTGATCACCTGAGGGAAGGAGGGTGGGAGACATATTATACTAGGCTCATTACCAGCTTCTACACAATATTATATAATTTGAATGTATACTACTGCAAGATGTATTGATGTACAGTGTATTCGGAAAGTATTCAGACCCCTTCCCTTTTTCTAACATTTTCAGACCCTTTGCTATTAGTCTCGAAATTGAGCTTTCCAATGATCATGTCCTGACAGAAACACTGAGCCAATATAATGAACCCAGAGGCAGCCAGTACCCAGGATTTTTTCCCCATGCTGTCCCACCACGAGGGGACTGTCCAACGCCACGAAGCTGCTCTGGTTCAGCAAGAGGCCTTAATGGCTAGACATTCTCAACTTCTGTCGGAGATGCTGACTTCCATAAAGCAGATTTCTGATCGACTTTCCCCGGCAACCGCTTCTGCTCCAGTACATCAGATTCAAGTGCCCGTGGCAGTTAACCCCCTGGCTGAACCTCGTCTGCCGCCTCCCCAACGGTTCTCAGGTGATCCGAGTGTTTGTAAGGTTTTTTTTACCCAATGTTCTCTCTCCTTCGAGCTGCAACCGTCGTCGTTTCCCACCGACCGGTCCAAGATAGCATATATCCTCACCCTGCTGTCGGGAAAAGCCCTAGCCTGGGCTACTGCTGTGTGGGATGCCCAAAGTCCCTGCTGTGCCAGCTACTCTACCTTTGCTGAAGAATTCAAGCGAGTTTTTCAAGGTCCTACCAACGGCCCTGACTCAGCCAAACAGCTCCTGACTCTCTGCCAGGGTCGGCGCAGCGTGACGGACTATGCCATCCAGTTCCGCACTGTGGCAGCAGCAAGTGGCTGGAACGACGAGGCGCTCACAGTATGCTTTTTGAAGGGTCTTTCCGACACCATCCAAGATGAACTGGCCACTCGGGAACCACCGGACAACCTCGAGTCCCTTATCAAGTTGGCTTCGCGCATAGACCAGCGTCTGAGAGAGAGAGAACTCAACCGTAGACCTCTCACCCTAGCTCCTATCGGTCCCAGCTCTGAGTCCCCACCTTTATCCTCGCTGGCTCCACCAGAACCCATGCAGGTTGGACGCATCTCCCAGGCTGAGAGAGACCGCCGGATGAGGGAACGATGCTGTCTATATTGCGGCAAACCGGGCCATTTCCGCTCCACGTGTCCCGGGCTCCAGGGAAACGCACTCTCCCGTGCAGGCCTGGGAGGACTGTAACGGGAAACATAACCTCCTCCCATCCATCCAACTCCCGCCTGCTCATTCCAGTTACCCTTTCCTGGGACGACCACGAGTTTCCTCTTCAAGCCTTGGTAGACTCTGGAGCCGCAGGTAACTTCATGGATGGGGTCTGGGCGAAGGAGAATGGCGTTCCCTCTGAACCTCTAAGTGACCCCATAAGGGTTACTACGTTGGATAGAAGTCCTTTGGGATCTGGACTTGTCACTCATGCCACTACCCCCTTGCGACTTTCAGTTTCCCAACACCAGGAAGTGATGAATTTTCATCTGATCTCCTGTTCCGAGTTCCCTCTCGTCCTTGGATACCCCTGGCTTCACAGCCATAACCCTCACATCGACTGGTCTGTAGGCACCATCAAGCAGTGGGGTCCTACGTGCCAAGCCACTTGTATCTTCCCGAGTTCCCCGAGTTTCCCTCCCGAGTCTCTAGAATCCATCGACCTGTCCCGAGTTCCCGAGTGTTACCATGACCTCAAACCGGTATTTAGCAAACAGAAGGCCACCAAACTACCACCCCATAGACCTTACGATTGCACCATCGACCTGTTTCCGGGCACCTGCCCTCCCAGGGGTCGGATCTTTTCCCTATCTCCTCCCGAACGAGCTGCTATGGATACCTACATCAAGGACGCTCTGGCAGCAGGCCTCATGCGTCCATCCACCTCGCCGGCGGGAGCAGGGTTTTTCTTTGTGGCCAAAAAAGACGGTGGATTACGACCTTGCATCGACTACCGGGGACTCAATGCCATAACCGTCCGTAACCGCTACCCGCTACCCCTTATGGCCACAGCTTTTGAGCTGCTCCAGGAAGCAGTTGTCTTCACTAAGCTTGACCTGCGGAACGCATACCATCTTGTGCGGATCAAACCCGGGGACGAGTGGAAGACCGCTTTCAACACGCCTACTGGTCACTACGAATACTCGGTGATGCCCTTCGGCCTGACCAACGCCCCGGCTGTGTTCCAAGCGCTCATAAACGATGTGCTTAGGGATATGCTTAACATCTTCGTGTTTGTTTACTTGGATGACATCCTCATCTTTTCGAGCTCCCTTCAAGAACACACTAAGCATGTCAGACAAGTGCTCAAACGCCTCCTAGACAGCCATTTGTACGTTAAGCCGGAAAAGTGTGAATTCCACTCCTCTCGAGTACAATTCCTGGGATTTGTAGTGGAACCCGGTCGAGTCCAGATGGACCCCAAGAAGATAGGGGCGGTAGCGGATTGGCCCACCCCCAAGTCCGTTAAGGAAGTTCAGCGTTTCCTGGGCTTCACTAACTTTTACCGCAAGTTCATCAAGAACTTCAGCTCGGTGGCAGCCCCTCTCTCAGCTTTAACCAAGGGTGACAACACAAGGTTTCTGTGGGGAAGAGAAGCTGAGACGGCCTTCCAAGGACTCAAGCAGCGCATCCTCTCTGCTCCCATCCTGACACTACCGACGGCGGATGAACCTTTTGTGGTGGAGGTAGACGCATCAGAGGTTGGTGTTGGAGCTGTCCTGTCTCAGAGGGGTGAAGACAAGAGGCTTCATCCTTGCGCCTTCTTCTCTCACCGGCTTACCCCGGCCGAGAGGAATTACGATGTGGGGGATCGTGAACTCCTAGCGGTTAAGATGGCATTGAAGGAATGGAGACACTGGCTCGAGGGGGCTTCTCAACCATTTCAAGTGCTTACGGACCACAAGAATCTGGAGTATATCCAGCAGGCGAAGCGGTTGAACTCCAGACAAGCTCGATGGTCTCTGTTCTTCAGCCGATTCCAGTTTATCCTCACCTATAGACCCGGGTCGAAGAATCTCAAACCGGACGCCTTGTCACGAGTCTACTCATTCGAGAAGATACTGACATGACTGTCCTTCCTGCCGCTAAGATCGTGGCTCCGATCTCGTGGCAAGTTGAGGATACCGTGAAACAAGCTCAAGCCATCGAACCGGGTCCTGGAGGAGGTCCTGCCAATCGGTTGTTTGTTCCCAATGCAGCAAGGTCCCAAGTCCTTCTGTGGGGGCACTCCTCTCGCCTCACCTGTCACCCGGGCGTAGGTCGCACCTTGGAGTTCATCCAGCGTAAGTTCTGGTGGCCCACCATAAAAGAAGACGTGGCCACTTTCGTCAAGGCCTGTTCCGTGTGCTGCCAGGGCAAATCTTCTCACCTCCGCCCTCAAGGACTTCTTCACCCTTTATCTATTCCCCACCGACCCTGGTCCCATATCTCGTTGGACTTTATTACTGGCCTTCCTCCGTCCCATGGTAATACTACTATCCTAGTCATCATCGACAGGTTTTCTAAGGCGGCCAGGTTTGTTCCCTTGACCAAATTACCTTCTGCCAAGGAAACGGCTGAGTTGGTGATTAACCATGTGTTCCGAGTCTTTGGCATTCCGCAAGATATGGTTTCCGACAGAGGTCCCCAGTTCGCCTCTGGGTTTTGGAAGTCCTTCTGCCAACTCATAGGGGCCACGGCCAGTCTTTCTTCAGGGTACCATCCGGAGTCCAACGGCCAAACGGAGAGGATGAATCAGGAGCTGGAAACCACCCTCAGATGTATGGTCTCCAACAACCCGTCCACATGGTCATCCTTCATTGTTTGGGCCGAGTACGCGCACAACACCTTGTGCTCCTCCTCCACTGGTATGTCTCCGCATGAGTGTCAGTTTGGCTATGCTCCGCTATTGTTCCCGGACCAGGAGGCAGAAGTCAGAGTGCCTTCAGCCTTGAGGTTCATCAGACGCTGTCGGCTTACGTGGAAGAAGGCCCGTCTTAATCTTCTGCGTTCCTCACAGCAGTACCAGCGACAAGCCAACAGACGTCGCCGTCCCAGTCCTACCCTGTACCCCGGCCAGAGAGTATGGCTCTCAACAAAAAACTTACCGCTAAGGGTGGAGTCTCGCAAGCTGTCCCAGAGATTCATCGGTCCCTTTAAGATTGCCAGGAGAGTCAATCCCGTTACTTTTCGCCTGCACTTACCCAGATCCCTTAAGATCAATCCCACATTTCACATTTCTTTATTAAAACCTGTTGTTTTTTCTCCCCTTATCCCGGCAGGCAGACCTCCCCCTCCGCCCCGTGTCATCGGAGGCCAGTCGGCTTATACCGTCCACCGGATACTGGATTCCCGCCGGGTGCAGCGGTCCTGGCAGTATCTGGTGGACTGGGAAGGCTACGGTCCCGAGGAGCGCTCCTGGGTTCCTGCCAAGGACATACTGGACCCTGACCTCATTCGTCAGTTCAGGGCCCTCCACCCTGAGAAGGCTGGTAGGAACGTCAGGAGCCGTTCCTAGGGGGGGGATTCTGTCAGGTTTTGGCCAGGACTGTTCAGGTTTTGGTCACTAGATGTCCCCATTGCACCTTTTTTGTACCTTTTGTTTTTTCCTTGCTCTATTATTGTTTGCACCTGTGTGTCGTTCCCTTGTTAGTATTTAAACCCTGTGTGTTCCTCAGTTCTTTGCTCAGTGTTTGTAAGTTAGCACCCAGCCCCAGCCATGCTGTTAAACTTTTTCTCTTGTTGGATTTTCCAGAGGTTCGCTGGTTTTGTTCTTGTTTATTTTGGATTAGTCTTTTGAGGTTTGTTTTTTCCCTTGCTGTTCTTACCACTTTGTGGATTTTCTTTGTATTTTGGAAGATATCTATTTTTGTCTCTTGGCTTTTCTTTGGACGTTGTGGATTTATATTTTTGCCGGAAGATCTTTTCTTTGATTAAACCACCGTCTCTTGTACTGCTGTGTCTGCCTCATCTTCTGGGTTCTGCCGATTTATTTAGTGACTGTTTCTCACACCGGGTCCTGACAGATCATCCTTGAGATGTTTCTACAACTTGGAGTCCACCTGTGGTCAATTCAATTGATTGGACATGATTTGGAAAGGCACACACCTGTCTAAATAAAGTCCAACAGTTGACAGTGCATGTCAGAGCAGAAACCAAGGCATGAGGTCGAAGGAATAGTAGAGCTCCGAGACAAGATTGTGTCGAGGCACAGATCTGGGGAAGGTTACCAAAAAATGTCTGCAGCATTGAATGTCCCCAAGAACACAGTGGCCTCCATCATTCTTACATGGAAGAAATGTGGGCCTCCCGAGTGTTGCAGCGTTCTAAGGCACTGCATTGCAGTGTTGCGGAGTCACTACAGCCTGGGGTTCGAACCCAGGCTGTGTCATTACGGGCCGTGACTGGGAGTCGCATAGTTTGGAACCACCAAGACACTTCCTAGAGTTGGCTGCCCGGCCAATCTGAGCAATCGGGGAAGAAGGGTCTTGGTCAGGGGGGTGACCAAGAACTAATGGTCATTCTGACAGAGCCCCAGAGTTCCTCTGTGGAGATGGGAGAATGTTCCAGAAGGACAACCATCTCTGCAGCACTCAACCAATCAGGCCTTTATCGTAGAGTGGCCAGACAGAAACCACTCCTCAGTAAAAGGCATATGAAAGCCCGCTTGGAGTTTGCTAAAAGGTACCTAAAGGACTCTCAGACCATGAGAAACAAATTTCTCTGGTCTGATTATACCAAGCTTGAACTCTTTGGCCTGAATGCCAGACCGCTCACAAGTCCTCAACTGGCAGCTTCATTAAATAGTACCCGCAAAACACCAGTCTCAACATCAACAGTGAAGAGGAGATGCTGGCCTTCTAGGCAGAGTTCCTCTGTCCAGTGTCTGTGTTCTTTTGCCCATCTTAATCTTTTATTTTTATTGGCCAGTCTGAGATATAGCTTTTTCTTTGCAACTCTGCCTAGAAGGCCTGCATCCCAGAGGCGCCTCTTCAATGTTGACATTGAGACTGGTGTTTTGCGGGTACTATTTAATGAAGCTGCCAGTTGAAGACTTGTGAGGCATCTGTTTCTCAAACTAGACACTCTAATGTACTTGTCCTCTTGCTCAGTTGTGCACCGGGGCCTCCCACTCATCTTTCTATTCTGTTTAGAGACAGTTTGCGATGTTCTGTGAAGGGAGTAGTACACAGCGTTTCTTGGCAATTTCTCACATGGAATAGCCTTCATTTCTCAGAACAAGAATAGACTGATGAGTTTCAGAAGAAAGTTTGGTTACTGATGGTTGCTGATAATGGGCTTCTGTACGCCTATGTAGATATTCCATTAAAAATCAGCCGTTTCCAGCTACAATAGTCATTTACAACATTAACAATGTCTACACTGTATTTCTGATCAATTTGATGTTATTTTAAAAATGGACAAAAATGTGCTTTTCTTTCAAAAACAAGGACATTTTTAAGTGACCCCAAACTTTTGAACGGTAGTGTATATTTCTTTACAGTTATTTACATATGTACAAGAGTAATTGTATTCTGTTGTATTGGTTAGTATTGGATTACGCTATTGACTGCAAGTACCAGAATGCCTTGCGACAGGAAGTAAGATAAACGAGAACGTGCCAGTTAAGTACAAGTGACAAGTGCAAGTGACTGACTTTCGCTAGCAACTTTCTTTTATTGTTTTGTGGAATCTAAAGTAGTAAAATGTAACGTGAACCAGTATTACTGAAAATAAGCTTTCATCTCAAAACCGACATCCCGAGTCATTACTTTGAAGATAGTTTTCTACAGGGGATGTTTCTCAGCAGTAGGCACTGGGAGACTAGTCAGATGAACGGAGCACAGAGAGATCCTTGATGAAAACCTGCTCAAGAGCTCTCAGGACCTCAGACTGGGGGCGAAGGTTCACCTTCCAACAGGACAACGAAGCTAAGCACACAGCCAAGACAACGCAGGAGTGGCTTTGGGACAAGTCTCTGTCTTTGAGTGGCCCAGCCAGAGCCCGGACTTGAACCCGATCGAACATCTCTGAAGAGACCTGAAAATAGCTATGCAGCGACGCTCCCCATCGAACCTGACAGAGCTTGAGAAGATCTGCAGAGAAGAATGGGAAAAACTCCCCAAATACAGGTTATAGGGTCATAGCGTCAAGCTTATAGCGTCATACACAGGAAGACTTGAGTCTGTAGGGAATCACCCTGTTGCAGGAGAACTTTTCTGTAATGCAGTAAAATGTCAAACTTCTAGTGTATTTGAGGTTTAAAAAGGCTTCTGAAGTTTCTAATTTCCATTTTGAAATTTCAGACTTGATTTTCCCTTATGAAAAATGCATCAACCCCTACAAAAATGTCCATTAATTATAATCCACATTTCCTGTTGCTGCAGGATTATTTTTCCTGCTGTAGCAAACTGGCTGAAATTAAGATCCTCCATCTGTATGTAGTGAAATGAAATGATCAATCAATGGGAGAGGGGCATATGACTCATCATTTAAATGGCCGTTGACAGACAAGAGTGAAAAGTCCTCACCAGCACCTTGCTGGATAGCCATACACTTGAGACAATCAATGTGAGTTTCCTTCGTGAATGCTACATTTCAGCATACTAAGGCACCCATTTTGCAATTACAGATAAATATCCAAGCAAACTTTTTTCTCTCAGACAGCCTTCATGTCTTTGTCAAGGCTGAGCAGGGAGCTGAATAATCAATTCATCAGCACCATTCGGTCCTCTTAATCAGCCAGGATAATAGTACAGACTGTATGCAAATGAGGGTTAGAGGCTGCTGAAGCTCAGTTAGAGAGTTAGATGTTATTCCTCTCTCTGGGGAGGCTGGCTGCTGTGTACCATGCAGGACTACAGGGCAGTGGAGAGAAGTGAACAAAGCTTTTCTGTATGTAAATCATCTCTCTCTCCTGTTTCTACTGAGCCAGTCATCCCAACCATTCCCTCTAGGGCTGGGGGCTGACAGAAGAGGGAATGGGAGGTCCACAGCGGGACTGATGCGCTGGGATCTGTCTATCAGCAATGTTCTCGCCCCATCCTACTGTGTAGACACGCCACACACACCACACACACCACCACACCCTAGAGCAAGACAAGTTTGTGGTGCTGTAGTCTCCTTCATATACACAGAAACACAGTACAGTACAGTCCACTAGCAGCACCCAGGGTAGATAAACACTGGTGCTAACCTCAGAATGTTTGATTCATTACAGTAATTTTAATTACAGTGAGTTTGGTTAGAATTCAGTACCCTCTACAAATGAGTAAACAAAACCTAGCTAATTACCAACAACAGCCAAAGGACCCAGACCTTTACCTCCAGTCTTGTTACATAACATTATATGTTGTTGATACACTACTACCCCATGTCAATGCAACCTTACCCATGTTTCATTTCTGTTGTTTTTGAATGGTGGACGGCTGCCAGAAGTACTGTGTTATTAATAATGTAAATAGAAAAAATGGTGCCATACACAAAAATAAACATGGGGAGCCAGGCAAGAAGCTAGGCACAATTTGTTTCTGAACTTGGGTGTGATTGCCTGAATACCGGCTAGCTGAATCTAGGGAGAATGCTCTTTCCCAACAGTTTGCGAGTGGGAGGATCTCAAAAGTAGGGCAAAGGGATACAGAGAGACCATTATGTATTACCCACAATGAGTCCCAGCAGTGATTCAAACAATGTGACTTTAAATGTTTTTAAATCCCCTACCACAACACAATAACCTCATCTTCTCAGGGTTAGTCTTCACATGTTCACCGACAAAGAGATATGAAAAAGATATGGGTACACATTTTTCATAACATCAACCTTAATACAAGACTAATTGAAAACAGAGAGAGAGAGAGGTGGCATACCGCACAGCTGTCTCTGAGGGCATCATACTTGCGCTGGATCTCGTCTCGGTGGGCCTACCAGACAGATAGAGAGAGGGACAGGTTTGGTGGCTGTACTACAGTACTTCATCATAGCATAGTAATAACTGGAGTAATAACAATAAACTGTTACAGTATGTATGTCCCTCTTCCACTCACTCTAAGAACACAGATTTCCTCCTCAGCCTCAGCGGTGGTGTCCTCGAGCTCTGACTTGGCCTGCTGCAGCTGACTCTCCAGGGATTGGCGTGCTGCTTGTAGCCCACTGATCTGAGAAACCCTCTCCTGCAACGACAGAGTCAGCTCCGTCACCTGACGCTTGATCTCCAGCTTCTGCTCCTCATGCTCAAGGCCCATCTAACGACATGACGGACACACAGAGAGAAGGGAGAGACAAAAAGGGGTCAGAGAGAGGAAGGAGAGAGTCAGAGAGATGAGTCACCCAGAGGAATGAGAGAGTCAGAGAGACGAGTCAAGCAGTGAAGGAAAGAGTCAGAGAGATGAGTCATCCAGAGGAATTCTAGAGTCAGAGAGTAGAGTCATCCAGAGGAATTCTAGAGTCAGAGAGTAGAGTCATCCAGAGGAAGGAGAGAGTCAGAGAGGTGAGTCACCCAGAGGGATGAGATAATCAGAGAGATGCTGATCTGGCAAAACAACTACCGACATTTCACGCTACATGACCCCTCTATCTGGCATCTCTCTCTGCCAACCCCCCGACAGCTCTCCTGGCTCCTTCCCTATTTTCCTCATCCTCTTCTTACCTGCACTCCACCCTCCTCCTTCCGGTGACCCTAACCGTAATGTCCTCTCCTTCCTTCTCTGCCCTCCTCACCTCCCCTTCTCCTCCTCCTTCTCTTCTCACCTCTCTCAGCCTGTTCTCCAGCTCCAGCACTCGACTCTTGTTGCTCTGCTCCTGCTGACTCATCTTCTCCAGGTGCTCTTCCAGCTTGGCGTTCTGGGCCTCTAGCTTCCCAGCCTGGGACTCCAGGTAGAACTTCTGCTGTCTCAGCTCCGAGATCATCTCCTCCTGGGCTTTCCTGTCAGGCCCAGACAGATAAACAAACACGCAGCACAGTCAGTATCACTGTGTGGCGAATCCTCCTAACTAATTAACCAACTAACTAACTAACTAGTCCACAACACTCACATGTTCTTCTGGGTGTAGATGCTGCTGTTGGCTGCCAGTTTGTTGGCCTCAGATAGCTCAGCAATCCTCTGCTCCAGGCTGGCCATCTTTGAGTCCATGGCATTTATGGTCTGGGATGGACAGAAGAGTCAAGTTTCAACACACATTTACATGCAGCCTCAACATGTCTGACAATTTGCAGTACATTCATAATGTTACTTAATTTATAAACATGCTCACTACTATTGTCAAAACAATACATGTACAGTACATGTCCAATATATGACAGTTGCCTTGCAACAGGTTCTTGCAAGTTTGAAATTAACCAAGTCAGTGTGATTAATATGAAAAATAAACCAATTCAGTGTAATGTGAAAATAGGCCTGGCCACATCCTAACTAGGCTGGCCAGCTCTTACCGCCTTCTGCTCACTGATGATGATGCACTTCTCCTGGACCTCGTCCTCATACTTGCTCTGACTGGATTCCAGCATCTCCTTATCTGCCATGCCTGCCTTCATCTGGTTCTCCAGAACCTGGTTAATATAAGAGAGAGATACAACACAATATCAACCAGGCTACAGCTCAGGATCAAGGCCCAGTTAGAGTTTTCGTGACCAAGGGACCTGCCCAGGAAAAACTCTGGGCCCTAGTTAAAGCCGACAACGTCCCCTAACAGTGTGAATACACCAGTAGTCCTTAATATGATACTCTCCTGAATGGGTGTGCTAAACAGGAGAGAGACGTTGAGGCTCTGAAGCTCTACCTTTATCTTCTCTTCATAAAGCTTCTCCTTCTGCTCCAGGTGGGTCTCCACGCGTTGGGCTGTGGACTGGCTCTCACGCAGACTCTCCTCCAGGTCCTATAACAAACAAACACGTTAGAGTACATTGTTTATTCAGCCTTTTCAAGTTAGAACACAACGCCATGATATTATGTAGTAGAGCAAGGATAAAATGTACACAAAAAAATCTCAGGCAAAATAAAAAATGATCTGTGTTCACAATCTGTCACTTTTGGGTCTGAGACAGAGAGAAACCACGCTATGAATGGCCCCCAGGGAGTGAGGGCTGAATCCTAATGTGAGATCATCACTGATGTCAATGGGAGATGCTTGAAAATTACACTTACGAACGCAGATCTCAAGTTGGGATTTGGCGCAGACTGAATAATAAGGTGAGGGAGTGTGAGTATGTGTGTGTATCTAAGCGAATGTGTGTATGAGCAGTGAACACACATATGTACTGGAGTGCTTGTGTGATAATCACTCTGATGGAGAGTAATCCTCCAAAGAAGGGCAACGTTGTGAGGGCCAGAGGGGGGCTGAGGGCCCCTCTTTCCCCTCCCCTTACCATGATTTGATCTGTCATCTGCTGGATCTGCTGGGCCTTGCTCTGCATGTCCTCCTTCAGCTTACTCTCCCTGCGCTCAACTATCTCCAGCCTCTTCACTTGGTTCTCCAGGGTCCTCCTGCCATCCTGCACACAAACACACACACACACCACTCAGGCTAGAGAAAGTCTGCTGCCACCAGTAAAAGTGAGTTTATCCAGCTCTCTTTTTTCAATGAGTCCTTTCTTTGTTGTTGTAGTTGTGGTCTGATCAGTCAGTACTAAGGTTGGTATGGTGACCACATTACCGCCACACCCGCGGTCACCAGTCATGATGGCAGTCAAATTCCATGTGACCGTCTAGTCACGGTAATTAGGCTTCTCCATGCTCTGATGCTGCTGATGGTCATTAGTAGCCTACCAAATTTGCTAACTGCCTGGTACTCAGCACTCCATTGTCCCTCTAATTACTCTGACATCAATGCAAATGTAATCCAAAATCTAATCAAACACTTCATGAGAGCCCATGAGCTAATGTTGCGCAACATTTCTATAGGCTACACAATTGCATTAGAAAACAAGAGTGATGGCCTCTATTAAAAAGAGGAGGCTACAATCAACTTTCTATAGGCTAGGCCTACTATATTTATTTCTCAACTTTCCTAACATTAAGCACATTGCCTCTCTTTAAAACAGGAGTATAGCCTACTTGGCTGGCATGAAAATTAACCATGGGAAAAGCATCCTCCATTCGTTATTTAAGTGCATAGATGACATGTATTTTTTTCTTCCCCTGTATCTAGACAGGTGCATAATAATGGTCCATTCTAAATCAAAACACATTTCACACATATATTATTTAGTATATGTAACAACACGATTACATCAAGAATAGTGTGATGGGTGACAATTCTAGCCTAACACTTGTGAATGATATATTATCACTTGTGAATGATGCCCAGCTTAACTTCTTATGGCTGAAGGGGCAGTATTGAGTAGCTTGGATGAAAGGTGCACAGAGGTGCCCAGAGTAAACGGCCTGCTCCTATGTCATAGTTGCTAATATATGCATATTATTATTAGTATTGGATAGAAAACACTGAAGTTTCTAAAACTGTTTGAATTGTGTCTGTGAGTATAACAGAACTCATATGGCAGGCAAAAACCTGAGAAGTTACACTTTCTGTTTGGATTTTTTCTAGGGGTGGCAGATTTTCAACCAAGCTCTCATTGAAATCACAGCGAGATATGGATGAGTTTTCACTTCCTACGGCTTCCACTAGATGTCAACAGTCAATAGAACTTTGTCTGATGACTCTAATGTGAAGGGGGGCCGAAGGAGACAGGAATGAGTAATCACTGCCATGAGGTGCCCACGCATTGAACTGGCGCGTTCACGTGAGAGGGAGCTCCGTTCCATCGGTCAACTGAAGTCAATGTAATTCTCCGGTTGGAACGTTATTCAAGATGTATGTTAACAACATTCTAAAGATTGATTCAGTACATCGTTTGACATGTTTCTACTGACTGTTACGGAACTTTTGGACATTTCGTCACGTTATAATGGACGCGCTTTGTGACTTTGGTTAGCGCGTTTGGTAAACAATTACAAAGTAGCTAATTGGACATAAATAACGGACATTATCGAACAAATCAAGCATTTATTGTGGACCTGGGATTCCTAGGACTGCATTCTGATGAAGTTCATCAAAGGTAAGGAAACATTTATCATGTATTTTCTGGTTTCTTTTGAGTCCAATTTGGACTAATTTGGCTAATTTGGCTAATTGTTCGGCTAATTTGGCTATTGTTCTGAGCTCCGTCTCAGATTATTGCATGGTTTATTTTTCCGGAATTTTTTTTAAAAATCTGACACAGCGGTTGCATTAAGGAGAGGTATATCTATAATTCCATGTGTATAACTTTTATTATCATCTACATTTATGATGAGTATTTCTGTTGAAACGATGTGGCTATGCAAAATCACTTTATGTTTTTGGAACTAGTGAATGTAACGCGCCAATGTAAACTCAGATTTTTTGATATAAATATCAACTTTATCAAACAAAACATGCATGTATTGTGTAACATGAAGTCCTATGAGTGTCATCTGATGAAGATAATCAAAGGTTAGTGATTAATCTTATCTCTATTTCTGCTTTTTGTGAAAGCTATCGTTCGCTGTAAAAATGGCTGTGCTTATTCTGGTTTTGTGGTGACCTAACATAATCGTTTGTAGTGCTTTCGCTGAAAAGCATATTTTAAATCGTACACTTTGGTGGGATTAACAACAAGATTACCTTTAAAAGGATATAAGACACATGAATGTCTGAGGAATTTTAATTAGGAGATTTCTGTTGTTTGAATTTGGCGCCCTGCACTGTCACTGGCTGTTGTCATATCATCCCGGTGACGGGATTGCAGCCATAAGAAGTTTTAAGGCAAACAGTGCATGCTTTTTTTGCAACTTTTTCAAATCATAGTTGCACAGCTCATGTAGCCTAGCCCAAGCTAAACGTGCTCTTCTGTTGTGTCAGGCTCATTGCTTAAAACAGGTTTTTTAATGCTAGTGGTTGTATTAATTTGGGATTTATCGCATCCCACAACTGTCCCAGACTGTTTGGAATATTTATTTTCCCACAAAATAGAATACGTCGACTTTTGTACTATGGGTGATAGTAGATTGACATAGGCTAGTGCTTTTGCTGTTCGTTAGGCCTACTCATCTTGTTGACTGACAAAAAGTAAATGTGGGCAGTTCGTCCAATATCTTCAATATGCACCTCGGAATTGCACAAGGAAGCACGCAGTTGCGTCCCGGATGTGTCTGTCTTCACTTGTAGCTCACGTGACTGAAAGCCATGTGAGTGAGAGGTGCCTCCGCACACAGCCGGGAGAAGGGAATTATAATTATTATATTCAGCCCAAGGGTACAACGACCACTGGCAGCAAATGCATAGATTTTTTAGGGGGATTATGGCCACACAAAGGGGATGCAGCCGGGAAATTCGAGGCATTATCAAGTGCTTGTCAAATTGTGAATGAAAGACTGATGAATGGTGTCTGTGCAAAAAAAGAAACCAGAGCTCATGCCTTTCATGCGACTTTTTAAAATTCATCATTAGAGTGGCATCATGCAGCCTTAGAATGTATTAAAAATCAAAACATATAGCCCAACATTTGTATCACAACTAAATTTACATAAATAACTATGAAAAATGCATATACAGTGGGGAGAACAAGTATTTGATACACTGCCGATTTTGCAGGTTTTCCTACTTACAAAGCATGTAGAGGTCTGTAATTTTTATCATAGGTACACTTCAACTGTGAGAGACGGAATCTAAAACAAAAATCCTGAAAATCACATTGTATGATTTTTAAGTAATTAATTTGCATTTTATTGCATGACATAAGTATTTGATACATCAGAAAAGCAGAACTTAATATTTGGTACAGAAACCTTTGTTTGCAATTACAGAGATCATACGTTTCCTGTAGTTCTTGACCAGGTTTGCACACACTGCAGCAGGGATTTTGGCCCACTCCTCCATACAGACCTTCTCCAGATCCTTCAGGTTTCGGGGCTGTCGCTGGGCAATACGGACTTTCAGCTCCCTCCAAAGATTTTCTATTGGGTTCAGGTCTGGAGACTGGCTAGGCCACTCCAGGACCTTGAGATGCTTCTTACGGAGCCACTCCTTAGTTGCCCTGGCTGTGTGTTTCGGGTCGTTGTCATGCTGGAAGACCCAGCCACGACCCATCTACAATGCTCTTACTGAGGGAAGGAGGTTGTTGGCCAAGATCTCGCGATACATTGCCCCATCCATCCTCCCCTCAATACGGTGCAGTCGTCCTGTCCCCTTTGCAGAAAAGTATCCCCAAAGAATGATGTTTCCACCTCCATGCTTCACGGTTGGGATGGTGTTCTTGGGGTTGTACTCATCCTTCTTTTTCCTCCAAACACGGCGAGTGGAGTTTAGACCAAAAAGCTCTATTTTTGTCTCATCAGATCACATGACCTTCTCCCATTCCTCCTCTGGATCATCCAGATGGTCATTGGCAAACTTCAGACGGGCCTGGACATGCGCTGGCTTGAGCAGGGGGACCTTGCGTGCGCTGCAGGATTTTAATCCATGACGGCGTAGTGTGTTACTAATGGTTTTCTTTGAGACTGTGGTCCCAGCTCTCTTCAGGTCATTGACCAGGTCCTGCCGTGTAGTTCTGGGCTGATCCCTCACCTTCCTCATGATCATTGATGCCCCACGAGGTGAGATCTTGCATGGAGCCCCAGACCGAGGGTGATTGACCGTCATCTTGAACTTCTTCCATTTTCTAATAATTGCGCCAACAGTTGTTGCCTTCTCACCAAGCTGCTTGCCTATTGTCCTGTAGCCCATCCCAGCCTTGTGCAGGTCTACAATTGTATCCCTGATGTCCTTACACAGCTCTCTGGTCTTGGCTATTGTGGAGAGGTTGGAGTCTGTTTGATTGAATGTGTGGACAGGTGTCTTTTATACAGGTAACGAGTTCAAACAAGTGCAGTTAATACAGGTAATGAGTGGAGAACAGGAGGGCTTCTTAAAGAAAAACTAACAGGTCTGTGAGAGCCGGAATTCTTACTGGTTGGTAGGTGATCAAATACTTATGTCATGCAATAAAATGCAAATTAATTACTTAAAAATCATACAATGTGATTTTCAGGATTTTTGTTTTAGATTCCGTCTCTCACAGTTGAAGTGTACCTATGATAAAAATTACAGACCTCTACATGCTTTGTAAGTAGGAAAACCTGCAAAATCGTCAGTGTATCAAATACTTGTTCTCCCCACTGTAGGATTACCTGTTTTTTTTGTTAACCGCTCAACACATAATAGCTGTGGAGAAAATATCCTTTCTATTTCATTCAGCGTTGTTCTATTGTATTATTCATACTATAAAGTAATATCAAATAATTCCACGGAATTCTAAGCAAATCTTGTCTGCTAAATGAACTAGTGTAGCACACAGCCACATAGCATAGCCAGATCAGGGCCTAACATCAGGACAACGCAGAGTACGCTATTATGTTCTTCTGAAATAGACTGCATTTTATTCATATCATGTTTCTTTAGACCTATCTAAAATAAATAAGGGATTTATTGTGATGGTGTAGACTATATTACATGGATTTATTAGACTTTTTAAAATGTAGATGTTCCAAAGGTCTGCATCAGTGGCTTGTAGGCTATGCATGAAAGCCAGGAGATGCTAAATGTGTGTATGCTAATTAACGGTCAATTGGCAGTTATTTGCTAGACAATCACTGGCTGACAAAATGTCATGACTGCCACAGCCCTAGTCAGTACTGCATACCTCTGTCTCTCTTAGGCGTCTCCGGAGGCTGTCACTGGAGTCTTCTTTGGTCTGAAGCCTCTCCAGCTCATGCTCCATGCGCTCCTTAGCCACCCTGATACTATGGAGGAGATCTGTGGTCTCACTGCTCGCCTTCACTGCCTGTGTTATGGGCCGGGGAACAACAAACACTTTCTGTCACCTATCTTACATTTACATAACTTTAAACTGTCATATTTTAAGCTCTGCAGGCTTTATTGGTAGTTGCATGCATGAATAGCCTAGAATACTGGGTGAAAATGTGATTGATTTTGCCTCTAAAATATGTGCCCATACAGCCTGGAGAATTCCATTAGGAAATGGCTTTAGAGTTATTTTGAAAATGTCTTCATTTAATGTATTCATCGCTATAAAACATATTACATAGAGAAACCAACATTGTCTGAAAAATATTTTGATAGCTGGCAATTAAGCAGAAACTGACAAATTATGATTTTTAGATACAGTTGATTTATTCTCAGGCCACAATTCAACATCTGCTTTACAGGACAATGGAGGAGTTGACACACATCATTAGCAAGAGAGAGAGGACTTTCACATGTCTGTGTGTGATGAGCATCTATTCTTCCCTTAAAGCATATGCTGAATATGAATTATCCATGAAGTTTTCAACAAAAATATTCTACCTTGGCAAGCTTATCTTGGAGATCCTCAATTTTCACTTGCTGTTCAGCATTGGTCTGAAACAGAGAAATAGAGAGAAAAACAACATTTTAAGCTAAATATTTCAGAGTCCATATGAGTTCAGTCCCAAACCATCTTCATGGTTTCATTCATGATGGGATAATTTGTCTCCCAACCACTGAACATTACTTTAAGGAACATATACTGTATGACCATCCATGGCGTCAACAGGATATCAACATGAGCCAATAGGATCGAAGTTGTACCTTCTCCAGCTTTGACAGAAGCTCCTCTGTATCAGTTTTTCCTTGCTCCTTGGCCTGTGTGAAAATAACCAGAAAATGAGTTAAACCTCCTGCTTTCAAAGCCAACACATGCCTTTCAAGTTCTCTGAATGTGGGTCAGAGTCAAGAGATCAATATCAGAGTGAATAGTTACAGCACCTTCTGCATCCTCTGTTGACAGTCTGCTGCTTTCCTCTTCAGCTCTTCGCTGGTCTGACGGGACTCCTTCAGCTCCGACTCATACAGGTCGCTACGACGACGGGCCGCAGACAGGTCCTCCTCCAGCTGCCTGATGGCCACACGCATCTCCTCCAGCTGGGCATGGTACTCCTGCAGAGGGATGAGAGAGGAACGAGCGATGAGAGAGAGGGATGGAGGAGTGCAGAGGTGAAAGATATACGGAAAAGGATAAATTACAAAAAAGTGAATAGAAAGGAACAAATGGAAAGCATCCCAGAAAGAGATTAGATTGGCAGACATGAGAGAGGGAGTGATGGGGCGGAGTGGATTGCACTAGCCAGAGTCATTTAGTGTCCTTGTCCTCTAAGGGTCTAATGATGATTAGATACGGCTAGCAGCCTTCATTTCCACCTCGTGGCCGAGTCACGGGGCATGCAGCAGTCCTGATTATCAGGCTGGTTAGGACTAGCAGAGGCTAATGGAAAGTAGCATGATCCCGGTGCCTGGGGAGGGTGAGAGCACCCTGACAATGGAACATGACAGGTGCAGAAGATAGCATCAGCAGCACCAGCCAGCACCTCGTCAGTCCCTTTTCAATTAAAAGTGCTCCTCCTGTTTCCATTCATTCAAACCCTGCTAAGTGCCTGAAGCGTGTCTCCAAGGACGTCCGCCTGTCATCTACAGTAAGTGACAGGAAGACACCTCATGAGTCATGAAACATAGTAACACACATTTTATTAAATGTTGCACCCTCTAATTTAGTGTGCATTAAATGAAAGACAAAATAATGTCATATTCAGCACAATTTAAGTTTGGACCTCCTTTATAACGTTAATAAGATACAAAAAGCGTTTGGTATTTAAGTGAATGATGATTGATAAAGGTTAAATATACATATATTTTTTAAATTGTCATTGTCTATTACAGTTCATTACATATCCTAGGTATTGAGGAAGAAAAAGGCAAACAGTAAATTAAATGTATAATCGGAATGTTAATTGAACGTTTTCACATTAGCAATATTTGCATCAACTGAAAAAACCTGACACCACAGGGACCTCTCATTTAATCTCTTTGAAGAATAAAAGAAAATATGTATTTCAAGTGGGAAAAGACTTTGCGGTGTTTCGCCAGCGGGCTGACTCAGAGCCCTAGTTCCTCATTGTCACCAGTCCACCAGGTCCTTGACTGGATCACAGAAACTCTCTGGCAGCCCTAAACATAAGTCAGCAGGAGAACTGAACTAGGCCAGGGCTTAAGCACAGAGCTGAGTGGTACCCATGGAGAAGGATGGAGTGAGCCAGGGGCAGGATGGAAGGGATCAGATTAGAGAGCGGCAGAGAAAGAGAGGGAATACGGGGTGAATACAATAGGTTGGTGCATGCCAGAAGAGCTGATTCATAGTTTTCATGTGAATATACTCAATACACTCACACACGCACACACATACACACACATGCGCAAACACACGCACACACACACACGTGCACACACACACAGAGAGTGCCTCCCTATCGCTCTGACCGACACACTCCCGCTGGGAGCTTCAAACACAGTAGGTGTAGCCCTGACAGGGAGAGTGACAGTTCTACTGTAACCTCTTAGGATGGGGAGACTAATCCATGGTCCTGGGGAAAAAAACACAACCCCTTTGCCTATACCTCTTCCCACTGCCTTACAGAACAGATTTATCCTTCCTTTCAGTCATCTTTAGACAGGTTTGTCTGTGCCAAAGGTACATTTGCTGACAAAGTGGTTAAATAAAGCTTACTTTAGGTAGGTACTAGAACTGAATTAAACCTACCTATCCACAAATACAACACTGAGAGGTAGAACACTTGTCTTATCCCAGTTAGAGTCTGTCAGCATGTGTGCTGTGTATGTATTCAGTGAAAGGGATCTCTCTTCCAATGAGCCTAGCATTTTGTTCTCACTGGTTCACAGAATTACACAATTTCCGTGTACTGACTGTCTTGCCATGGATTTCTCTTTCTCCTGTCACTGAAAAGCTTTTCATCTCTCATATCCCCAATCGTCTATGTTTGTTGAGCCAACACAACATAAATTGTGCATGAATTTGTATAAGTTACAGACTCATAAAACAGCAAGACCTTATGCAGCATACAGTTGGGTCAAAATCAAGCAGGAAAGCACTTTTGAAAATATCATCTAGCATGACTCATTCTCATGCATGACAATAATTTTAACTAGAAGTGGTTCAATAATTTCCATTGCTAATTTCCAGGTTTGCATTAATAATAATAATGATTATAATAATATATGCCATTTAGCTGACACTTTTATCCAAAGTGACTTTTATGTATGGGTGGACCTGGGAATTGAACCCACTATCCTGGCATTGTAAGCTCTACCAACTTAGCAGACCGGTGCGCTGTATCAGTGAGCGGTAAGTATACCATCCATGGACGACCATGGATTGGCTGTGAAGTCTACAGAGCAGTGTAAATGACAGTGAAGGGGTTAACAACAACACTCTAGTTCCCATAATGTAAGATCCAAGGCCCCTATCGCCTCATCACGACAGCCTGCCCACTGCATCAGCAGCACTGCACACTCTCCACTTCTAGGTATGGATGAGTCACATTGCCATGGCAACCATCGCACTATAGAGCTTGTGCCTGATAACCAATGCCAGCAACTGCTAAGGGGAACAGGTTGTTTTTCTATTACCTTTTTTGGATTCTGCTCTGTGGTTTGGAGGGAAGGGGTGGGCATATATTTTATTCTGTTTGCTGTTCTCTACTGTCAACCTCTCAATATCCTAATTCTCAAACCTTCACCGAATCAGATCATTGTTTATGTGCGCACACACACACACACACAGACACTCTATTTGGATAATGGTTGTCTCAGCGTAAATCTGTCCTTCCTCTACATTACTCTGTTGATCAGCAGAGTTCAGGAGACACTGCATCACTCCTGAGAGTAGCGATGGATAGATACACAGGAGACACCTTGAAGTACTGCGGCGCTGAGCTATGCAGAGGCATGCTACTATCAGAGAGATGTCCACTGAGCCTTTTTCATAGTCAGGACAGGTCAAATGCATGAGAGTGCATTTGGGTTCATGTCCACTGTTAGAACAGCATACTGCAGACTGCTAGGAAAGGCTCAATGTTGATACTCACTGAAGGTAATCTCTACTATTACTTCTATTGCTATCAGACTTCTATTATGTGGCACTCAAGCCTTGTTATAGTTTTCAGCCTTACTCTGATTATCCTTATTCGATAAAGGCAATGAAACCACAGTATTAACACCAATTCATCTGAATAGGGTTCCAGCAGTCAGGAATCCTGAGCCAGTCTGTTTAATAGTCCACTGACTCCACCTGCACAGGGAGCACTGAGCACGGAGCAGGGAGCAGGGACCAGCGAGCAGAGAGCAGGGAGCAGAGAGCACGGAGCACGGAGCAGGGACCAGCGAGCAGAGAGCAGGGAGCAGAGAGCACGGAGCACGGAGCAGGGACCAGCGAGCAGAGAGCAGGGAGCAGGGAGCAGAGAGCACGGAGCACGGAGCAGGGACCAGCGAGCAGAGAGCAGGGAGCAGAGAGCACGGAGCACGGAGCAGGGACCAGCGAGCAGAGAGCAGGGAGCAGAGAGCACGGAGCAGGGACCAGCGAGCAGAGAGCAGGGAGCAGAGAGCAGGGACCAGCGAGCAGAGAGCAGGGAGCAGAGAGCACGGAGCACGGAGCAGGGACCAGCGAGCAGAGAGCAGGGAGCAGAGAGCACGGAGCACGGAGCAGGGACCAGCGAGCAGAGAGCAGGGAGCAGAGAGCACGGAGCACGGAGCAGGGACCAGCGAGCAGAGAGCAGGGAGCAGAGAGCACGGAGCACGGAGCAGGGACCAGCGAGCAGAGAGCAGGGAGCAGAGAGCAGGGACCAGCGAGCAGAGAGCAGGGAGCACGGAGCAGGGACCAGCGAGCAGAGAGCAGGGAGCAGAGAGCACGGAGCACGGAGCAGGGACCAGCGAGCAGAGAGCAGGGAGCAGAGAGCACGGAGCACGGAGCAGGGACCAGCGAGCAGAGAGCAGGGAGCAGAGAGCACGGAGCACGGAGCAGGGACCAGCGAGCAGAGAGCAAGGAGCAGGGAGCAGAGAGCACGGAGCACGGAGCAGGGACCAGCGAGCAGAGAGCAGGGAGCAGAGAGCACGGAGCACGGAGCAGGGACCAGCGAGCAGAGAGCAGGGAGCAGAGAGCACGGAGCAGGGACCAGCGAGCAGAGAGCAGGGAGCAGAGAGCAGGGACCAGCGAGCAGAGAGCAGGGAGCAGAGAGCACGGAGCACGGAGCAGGGACCAGCGAGCAGAGAGCAGGGAGCAGAGAGCACGGAGCACGGAGCAGGGACCAGCGAGCAGAGAGCAGGGAGCAGAGAGCACGGAGCACGGAGCAGGGACCAGCGAGCAGAGAGCAGGGAGCAGAGAGCACGGAGCACGGAGCAGGGACCAGCGAGCAGAGAGCAGGGAGCAGAGAGCAGGGAGCAGAGAGCACGGAGCAGGGAGCAGGGAGCAGAGAGCAGGGAGCAGAGAGCACGGAGCACGGAGCAGGGACCAGCGAGCAGAGAGCAGGGAGCACGGAGCACGGAGCAGGGACCAGCGAGCAGAGAGCAGGGAGCAGAGAGCACGGAGCACGGAGCAGGGACCAGCGAGCAGAGAGCAGGGAGCAGAGAGCACGGAGCAGGGACCAGCGAGCAGAGAGCAGGGAGCAGAGAGCACGGAGCACGGAGCAGGGACCAGCGAGCAGAGAGCAGGGAGCAGAGAGCACGGAGCACGGAGCAGGGACCAGCGAGCAGGGAGCAGAGAGCACAGAGAAGAGAGCAGGAAGCAGAAAGTAGGGAGCACAGAGCATGGAGTAGAAGGCAGGGCGATGGGAGCAGTGGGGAGGCCTCAACACCCTCTTCCTCTGTAATTAACATGGGTGTAGCAGGAGTAGCACTCAACTCACACACCACAGGGATGGGCAAGGTCAGGTCAACCCACAAATGTACATCCCTCCACAGCACTCTGGATAGAAGCTAGAAGGATAGAAGGATCAGCTTACCATCCCCAAATCTTAACCCTAAACATTATAGTTTAGGGGCAACTTTGTGCAACTCCCTCCACAACCCACAAACCCTGCCAGACCTCTGTTGCCCCACAGGAGGGGCTCTCCTCTACCTGTTCTTTAATCTCCTGCAGCTTGTTGCTCTGCTCCCGGATGCCGTGGAGGAGCTGCAGTGCCTTGTCGTCTTCCTGGGAAACCTCCATACGGGCCTGCTCCAGACTAAGCTTCAGACTCTGAAACACACACATGCAGTGCATTCGGAAAGTATTCAGACCCCTTTACTTTTTCACATTTTGTTACGTTACAGCCTTATTTTAAAATCTATTAAATCATTTTTTTTAACTCATCAATCTACACACAATACCCCATTGTGACAAAGCAAAAACAGGTTTTTAGACATTTATGCAAATGTATATCTTTTTTTATGGAAATATTACATTTACATAATTATTCAGACCCTTTACTCAGTATTTTGTTGAAGCACCTTTGGCAGTGATTAAAGCCTACTAGTCTTCTTTGGTATGATGCTACAAGCTTGGCACACCTGTATTTGGGGAGTTTCTCCCATTCTTCTCTGCAGATCTTCTCAAGCTCTGTCAGGTTGAACGTGGAGCGTCGCTGCACAGCTATTTTCATGGTCTCTCCAGAGATGTTCCATCAAGTTCAAGTCCGGGTTCTGGTCGGGCCACTCAAGGACATTCAGAGACTTGTCCCGAAGCCACTCCTGCATTGTCTTGGCTGTGTGCTTAGGGTTGTTGTTCTGTTGGAAGGTGAACCTTTGCCCCAGTCTGGGGTCCTGGGCACTCTGGAGCTGGTTTTCATTAAATATCTCTCTGTACTTTGCTCTCTTCATCTTTCCCTCGATCCTGACTAGTCTCCCAGTCCCTGACACTGAAAAACATCCCCACAGCATGATGCTGCCACCACCATGCTTCACCATAGGGATGGTGCCAGGTTTCCTCCAGACATGATGCATAGCATTCAGGCCAAAGAGTTCAATCTTGGTTTCATCAGACCAGAGAATCTTGTTTTTCATGGTCAGTGTCCTTTAGGTGGATTTTGGCAAACTCCAAGCGGGCTGTCATGTGCCTTTTACTGAGGAGTAGCTTCCATCTCTACCATAAAGGCCTGATTGGTGGAGTGTTGTAGAGATGTGGAATGTTCTCCCATCTCCACAGAAGAACTCTGGAGCTCTGTCAGAGTGACAACCGGGTTCTTGGTCACCTCACTGACCAAGGCCCTTCTCCCCCGACTGCTCAGTTTGGCCAGGTGGCCAGGTCTAGGAAGAGTCTTGGTGGTTCCATACTTCTTCCATTTAAGAATGATGGAGATCACTGTGTTATTGGGGACCTTCAATGTTGCAGAAATTGTTTAGTTTACCTCGACACAATCCTGTCTCGGAGTGCTACAGACAAATCATATACAATCAATTGAATTTACCACAGGTGACTCCAATCAAGTTGTAGAAACATCTCAAGGATGATCACTGGAAACAGGATGCACCTGAGCTCAATTTCGAGTCTCATAGCAAAAGGTCTGAATACTTACGTAAATAAGGTATTTCTGCTTTTTATTTTTAATAAATATGCTAACATTTCTAAAAACCTGTTTTCACTTTGTCATTATGGGGTATTGTGTGTAGATTGATGAGGGGGGAAAAGTATGTAATCCATTTTAGAATAAGTTTGTAATGTAACAAAATGGAGAAAAAGGGAAGAGGTCTTAATACTTTCCGAATGCACTGTATACAGTAAAACGCCCCTTGGCCACACACACACACACACACCCACACACCCACACACACACACACACACACACACACACACACACACACACACACACACACACACACACACACACACACACACACACACACACACACACACACACACATATTTTGGGCCACTCACGTTGCACTCGGTGATGTAGGTAGCCAGGTCTTGCTCCAGGATGGTCCTCTGTGTCTCTGAGGCTTTCAGCTCCACATCCTTCTGCTGCAGCACTGACTCTAGATCAGACATCTTACTCTGGACTAGAGAGATCTCCTGTTCCATCTGAATACAACAACATGGAGGACGTTACCACGACAGCTTAATTTGTCCATTTCAGCATTAGTTCATTTTCCCAATGTCAATTGAACTCTTGCAGGTGACCGAAACGTTATATTACCGTAAGAAACATATTTTTTTCTGTATAGATGAATCATTGCTGCTGGACTTCACAGGATAACACATAAAAGACAACAGAACATTTAAGTCCATTATGTAAAATAAATCACCATTGCCAAACCTCCTTTGAACCAAGCCCACAATAAAGAAATGGTGAGGTAAAAGCTGAAGCTATAGGAAGTTATTTCTGCCCCACCTAAGCTAAGCTGCTCATCTCAGTTTGCATGTGTGTGTAACAGTATAACTTTACGTCGTCCCCTCGCCCCGACACGGGCGCGAACCAGGGACCCTCTGCACACATCAACAACGGTCGCCCACGAAGCATCGTTACCCATCGCTCCACAAAGGCCACGGCCATTGCAGAGCAAGGGGAAACCCTACTTCAGATCTCAGAGCAAGTGACGTAACCGATTGAAATGCTATTAGCGCGTACCCGCTAACTAGCTAGCCATTTCACATCCGTTACATGTGGTTTAAGAGATGAGCCAGTAGGGTGATGGATGGATACAATTAAAGAAGCCATTAGAGCCCGTGAGGAGCACTGAGAGTCACATAGGCAGAGCCGCCAACCGAGACAGATACACAATCACAATGCATACCGGGTTATATAGAACACATACAGTACAGGAGTACCACTGACACAGTCACAACATTACACACAGAAAAGGGTTATGGTATAGAGTCACAGCATTGAGTAGCCACACAGGGCACAACAGAAATGTAAAGTGACAACACAGAGTACAGTACATCACATAACAACAGCTCAGCCTCAAAGCAGAGAACCATCAGTCAGTCACAGGACATGAACCGTGTCATGTTAACACAGATTAGTACAGAATCATGGAGCACATAAAACTAACATAAACAAATAGGTACAGCACATGGCACAGAACTGATAGACAAACACAGAGTAACTTCACAGACCTAAGAGTACCTGTGACATGTGTCTTGTATCTCTCAATGTCCTCTGCATTTAGTGTATAAGAGTTTGTTTCAAGGGAGCAGGACAGGTCTTATCTAGAGAGCTGAGGGTTGTAGCCACTAATCTGCAGGGGGGAAAAAGAGCGTGGGAGAGAGACAAATGGCAGTACACACTCTATAGGCTATACACAATCTCTCCTGAAAGCTGTGGGGCTGACTCAAACCATTAATTTACAGCTCTTATCTTTTCATGTCATACTGCTATACCAGACCAACTTTTACAGTTGTCAAATGGGAAATTATTATCTCCATTGAATCTATGTTCAATGTTGTAATAACATTACATACAGTGCATTTGGAAAGTATTCAGACCCCTTCCCTTTTTCCACATTTTGTTACGTTACAGCCTTATTCTAAAATGGATTAAATAAATGTTTTTACTCATCAATCTACACACAATACCCCATAATGACAAAGCAAAAACAGTTTTTTAGACATTTTTGCAAATGTATTAAAACTTAAAAACAGAAATACCTTATTTACATAAGTATTCAGACCTTTTTCTATGAGACTCGAAATTGAGCTCAGGTAAATCTTGTTTCCATTGATCATCCTTGAGATGTTTGATTGGTTCAACTGATTGGACATGATTTGGAAAGGCTAACACCTGTCTATATAAGGTCCCACAGTTGACAGTGTATGTCAGAGCAAAAACCAAGCCATGAGGTCGAAGGAATTGTCTGAAGAACTTAGAAACAGGATTATGTTAAGGCACAGATTTGGTGAAGGGTAGCAAAAAAATTCTGCAATATTGAAGGTCCTTGGGGTCTCCCGGGTGGCGCAGTGGTCTAGGGCACTGCATTGCAGCGCTAGCTGTGCCACCAGAGACTCTGGGTTCGCGCCCAGGCTCTGTCGCAGCCGGCCGCGACCGGGAGGTCCGTGGGGCGACGCACAATTGGCCTAGCGTCGTCTGGGTTAGGGAGGGTTTGGCCGGTAGGGATATCCTTGTCTCATCGCACACCAGTGACTCCTGTGGCGGGCCGGGCGCAGTGCGCGCTAACCGAGGAAGCCAGGTACACGGTGTTTCCTCTGACACATTGGTGCGGCTGGCTTCCGGGTTGGAGGCGTGCTGTGTTAAGAAGCAGTGCGGCTTGGTTGGGTTGTGTTTTGGAGGACGCATGGCTTTCGACTTTCGTCTCTCCCGAGCCCGTACGGGAGTTGTAGCGATGAGACAAGATAGTAATTACTGTCACGCCCTGGCCTTAGTTATCTTTGTTTTCTTAATTTTTTTTGTTAGGTCAGGGTGTGACATGGGGGATGTAGGTGTTTTTGTCATGTCTAGGGGTTTTGTATGTTTATGGGGTTTAGTCTAGTCTAGGTGTTTGTATGTCTATGGCTGCCTAGATTGGTTCTCAATTAGAGGCAGCTGTTTATCATTGTCTCTGATTGGGAACCATATTTAGGCAGCCATATTCATTGGTTATGTCGTGGGTGATTGTCTATGTCATTACGTAAGTTGCCTGTGTCTGCACTTGTCGTAGTATAGCTTCACGGTCGTTTGTTGTTTTGTAAGTCTGTTTAAATATTCTTCGTTACACTATAATAAATAGAAGAATGTATTTATATCACGCTGCGCCTTGGTCCTCTCTTCAACCATACAATGATCGTGACAAATTACTAACAATTGGATAACACGAAATTGGGGAGAAAGGGGGGTAAATTTAAAATAATAATAATAATAATAATAATAATATTGAAGGTCCCCAAGAACACAGTGGCCACCATCATTCTTAAACGGAAGAAGTTTGGAACCACCAAGACTCTTCCTAGAGCTGGCCGCCAGGCCAAACTGAGCAATCGGGGGAGAAGGGCTTTGGCCTGGGATGTGAACCTGATGGTCACTCTGAGCTCCAGAGTTCCTTTGTGGAGATGGGAGAACCTTCCAGAAGGACAACATCTCTACAGCACTCCACCAATCAGGTCTTTATTGTAGGAATTCCCCAGGGTAACTGTTTAGGCCACTTACCATTCTCAATTTTTACTAACGACATGCCACTGGCTTTGCACTGTAAATTACCTCTATAAAAACTAAGAATATTCCATTTCCTGAATGTATGCTTCTGGTTAAGCACTTTTTAAGCACTGAATAAGCACTTTGTGACATCTGCTGATGTAAAAAGGGCTTTATAAATAAATTGTACTGATTGATTGATGATTGATTGTATGAACTGGAGTAGCATATATCCATCATGTAAAATGAACAATGAGCACTGTCTCCATGGAGTATAGCACTGCAGCCTTAGGCAATGTATATTGTAGCCTGCATAGGAAGGGTATAAGAAGAGAAAGCCCTATACAAAAGCAGTTTTTTAGTGCTATTCATAATCATAATGAATTATGAAACTTTCTATTCTAATCAAACAATTAAGGTAATTAAACAATTAAGCTAATCAAGCGAAATGCAACAAATAAAGAATTCAAAAGAACAAAATATCCATTTCATGCCCACGTTGAGGGCTCACAATTAAAAAATAGTAATCAGACAAAGCCAAAGACTAGAGGCTCAAGTAGCACAACACGCCACAGCCGCTCAAACTTCCATGCTTTAGATCTTAATGCATGCTCCTTACAATACAGAATTAAAAACATAATTAGCAATTTGAAAATTCTCTACTCTGAGAACTTCTTTAATCACATAGTGGAAAACATAGAACCATACTGTGTGGATCACACAATATGTGTGTATTCTGGAATAAGACAAACCTATACATAGAGTTGGAGTCTGAGTGTGTGTGCACACAGCCACCTCTTTAACCACTCTTCAAAATATTTGGCAGCCTTTGAGATGGAGAGGCAGGAGAATGAGTGACAGAACAAGAGTCTAATAAAATAATGGCTTCTCTCCCACTCCTGCTCACAGCAGCAGTGCAGTGTAGCTTCAACAGCCATAGGCCCAGGGATTTCACATCACATTCCATGATGCAATGCAGAATACGGCTTCACACAGAACAATCACCAAACCCATAAGATAACACTTCACACAGCACAGCCAAACATCATGTATCACATGAAGAGGCATGTGCGTTCTCCGGACGTGATACCTTGTCACGGACCTGCTGTTTCGATCTTCGCTCTCACCCTCTCCCCCACCTCTCTCTCTCTCTCTTTCTCTTTCTCTCTCTCCCTCTCTCTCTACCACACCTGCTGTCTCGACCTCTGAATGTTCGGCTATGAAAAGCCAACTGACATTTACTCCTGAGGTGCTGACCTGTTGCACCCTCTATAACCACATAATTTTTTGACCCTGCTGGTCATCTATGAAGAACTTTGAACTACAGTACTTGAAGAACAATCTGGCCTTAATGGCCATGTATGCTTATAATCTCCACTGGCACAGCCAGAAGAGGACTAGCCACCCCTCAGAGCCTGGTTCCTCTCTAGGTTTCTTCCTAGGTTCCTGCTTTTCTAGGGAGTTTTTCCTAGCCACCGTGCTTCTAAATCTGCATTGCATGCTATTTGGGGTTTTAGGCTGGGTGTCTGAATCAGCACTTTGTGACATCTGCTGATGTAAAAAGGGCTTTATAAATAAATTGTACTGATTGATTGATGATTGATTGTATGAAATGGAGTAGCATATATCCATCATGTAAAATGAACAATGAGCACTGTCTCCATTGAGTATAGCACTGCAGCCTTAGGCAATGTATATTTGCATGGTACATAACATTATCTCATATCACATGCATGGCAAGACATGATTGATGTAATTAGATGCTCTGGAGAGACCCCACCCTCCTTCCCCAACACATGTAGAATGCTTAGAAACCACCAGAAACCTGTGAAATAGATCAACAGATGTTATTTTATCTCCTCTCAAGGTCTGTTGATTTACAGTATCTCAGAATCAGGAACTGTCATATCCCATGTGATATGTCAAAACAAGTTGATGCATGTGTTATCATGGTGCATTGGGTTTGTATTTGTATTTATTGTGGATCCCCTTTAGCTGCAGCAGCTACTCTTCATGGGGTCCAGTAAAATGAAGGCAGTTATACAATTGTAAAAACATTACTATACATTCACAACAGATTTCACAAAATCCATGTTCCTGTTTGAGTTCGGGGTAGGCTGTCAACAGCACGTACTGTGACACTATGATATGTATTCTGATTAAGTCAACAATACCTCTAGACATATCTGACGTCATGTATTTGATATCTTATGTGAAGGTTAATGTCCATATTGACATCAGTTCATTGTGTTTGAGGACGGTTCACTGACGGGTTTTCAACGGATAAGATTAGATTAGACTAGTTTAACAGTTACAAAGCAGCTACAGTAGCCTATCAGAACAGCTGCAGTAGCCTATCAGAACAGCTGAGGTAGCCTATCAGAACAGCTGCAGTAGCCTGTCAGAACAGCTACAGTAGCCTATCAGAACAGCTACAGTAGCCTATCAGAACAGCTACAGTATTAGAGGCGCAGACCCTTAATTAACGGGCTACACATAATGGCTTACGACAGCCAGGTAAGGTTAATTTTAGCCTACGTTTAACGAGCTTTAGAGTTTTCCTAATTCCATCTTGTTCTAATAGCAAGTCTGCCTTAAGTGCAGAAACCGTGGTTGATATTAGAAAATAAGTATGATTGGAAGTTTAGGCAAGTAATTCAATTGGGTAATTGTTGTGGGATGTTAGCATACCATACTGCGCGTGTAGCATTAGTGCCATGGAGGATTGTGCAGGCCGGCAGGTTGCTACAGTTTCCTAGTAGCATGTATGCTTTAGGGATCAGATCTGGCTGACTTTTTCACCTGAACTGCTCATTGGCTGTCCGTAATGAGCCCAGCAAGCAGGATGTGTAGCTGGGCTCTGCAATAACTAGCTACCAGAGCAATTACAAATAACTATTCTTGTTTTAATAGCGTCATTACAACTAGCAACATGACAGTCAGTCACCTCAGTAGAAACGCTATGTGTTGGATTCGTCCATGTCTTGCTAAATTACCTAGCTACCATAACAGCTGTGGAGAATTTATACTGCAGTTTTAAGGGATCTCTCTGAAGGTTTTAGATGATACAGTGGTGCTTCGTCCTCTGGATGAAGAATCATACATCTCGACTTGGCTTCATTGCATTATTATTTGGGAAACGTTGACATGCCATTTGTGTTGACAGATGGATGAAAATAATGTAATTATAATATCTTTATACATAGGCTAGCAGGAAAATCCGCATGAGATACCCATAGAACTGAGCCCTGCTCCATTTCAGCACCATGCCGCGGTCTCAGGTGCTGCCCAGACTCGAAACATTTCAGCACCATGGCACGGTCCCCTGACGCCTAGAAACGTGTCAGCACTATGCAGCGGACAATAGTGCTGAAATAGTTAAAGCCCCCTAGAACGTCATTGATTTTAAATTATTGTAAGTGCAAGTGGTTATCATTTATGGCCCCTAGAACGTCATTGATTTTAAATTATTGTAAGTGCAAGTGGTTATCATTTATTGCATGTCCTAGTTTTGCAGCTTTGCAACCTCAGAATTATAGCTAATGGATTGCAGCGAGTTACGTGTTTGTGCATGGTGATGAATGAAGATGCTTGATAAACCATAAATGAAACGCAACAACGTGCACTTACAAAAATGGTCGTTTGGCAGAACTTTGACAAGCTATGATCTGTTTTCTAATGACATTGACAATTCATATAGACATTAGACTTAGGCCTAATTGTGACATCATGTGTGTATGACATCTTTGAAGAATGCCCTGGCTTCAGCCAATCGGAATCGAGTATTCAACAATGCTTTGACATAATTCAAGGACGTTCATATTCACTTCAGTTGTCTGCCGATGGTTCACTGACGTTTTTTCAAAGGAGTTATTAGTATTACCTCTAAACAGCCTACAACAATAAGCTACACATCATGTCAGACGACAGCAAGGTATGGTTCATTTAGCCTATTTTGAGTTTAGAGGAGAAATTACTAACAATATAGTAGGTCACTACCACAGCAATAGGTCTCACTGGTTTGATCCATGGACTGAAATCTGACCACTATTGCCGTTTTGTTTAAAATAGGAGAGAATAAGTTGTTTCATAAAGTCACAACCTAGGACTGATATTGACCTCTCATTTATCCACCAGAACGTGAATTCGGAGGATCAACCGGATGACCAAAATAAAGTTGTGGAGAATATGAAGGATGAAACAGAGACACATGAGACCAACAAGAACAGGACAGGAGGCAAGGTAAGAAATATGCTGTCCTTTACACATCCTCTGCCTACTTAGGCACAGATCTTGGGATTAGTTTACTATCACTAAATCCTAACCTTAAAGCATTAGGAGACACTACACTGACCTTAGATCTGCTATGAGACCTATAATCTGTTGTCATGTAGGCTAAACGTAAGTCCAGTGGCCGTGCCAAGAAGACTTCCGTGGAGGAGGACAGCAGCATTGGTGCAGGTCCGAGATTACTTCATGTTGGGTGCAGGTTGTGTTCAAATTCATCAGCACTGATCTGAGAAGATAGTATCTATATAGATGAAAGCAATATAGTGGAGGCCTGCAGAGAGATGTGCTTTTACCTGTCCAGTGCAATCAAATCACTAAAGGTGAAGGAAATTAGGAATAAAGTTCAGATTCAACTTTAGATTTCTCTTTGCGGTTTCCCAGAGTCTTCTCAGACACCCGGGTGTGGTTTCCGGGAAAGGGGATCTATCATTGAGCAGCTGGAGAAGGAGGCTCAGAGGACTCTAATGCCTTCTCTCAAGATTGGGACATGCTGTGCCCCAATCCTCCTCTCTTTCCTGAGGAGTCTAACTGATGAGCAAGTCCCATGTCTTTTTCCAACCTCACATACAACTACTCTGAATTTATAGTCATAGTGCACCTTCTAACCACAAATGGGATTTTAAACACTACACCTAACCCTAACATCACCGTAACCACACCCCTAACTCTTCCTGTAAATCAATAACAAAATGGCTCATGTACTTGCTAATAGCTTAATTAAATACACTTTTATTTTCCCTAACATGGCTATCTAGTGACTCCATTAAATCAACATCAGTGTGCAGCTAAAATATGTTTCCTTTCTTTTCTCTAGCCAATGGAGAGTGATTCAGCATGGCATGAAAAATAACGTAAGTCTCTCCACATAAGGTTCTGGTCAAAAGTTGTGCACTATATAGGGAATGGTGTCATGGAATTGGTTGATTGGCAAAAACATTACTCTGTTTGTTGGTCATAGCTGACATTCGAGCAGCTCTCCATGCTGTGTCTGAAGATTGTTAAGGTCGTGACCCAGACAGCCCTCCGCATTCTCCTACCAGCGCTAGCTCGTATCATGGGGGTGAACCTGAGGAGTGGGGCAACCTCCCCAGAATCCCAGTGCTCTCTGACAGGGTCTGAGGATTCCTTAGGCAGTCTGGATGAGAGAGAGAAAAGGCTGCTGATCAGTGAGATGAACTACTGGACTAAGGAGAGGAGGAGGAATGGCAGTGCAGGGTGCCGCCAAAAATCCACTCGCAGAACCTCATCATCATGCTGGTCGCCTAAGAGGTATGTTCACAGCAATATTTGAACTTAATAATTTCAAGGACCTGACCCATACTTATCATAAATTATTAACTTGGAATTCATACCTTGTAGTTTTAAGTTCTGGTCAGAAATGTTGCCCCTGAGGGGGTGGGTCCAGGTGAAAGTAATTTTTAACTGGGTAAGCCATAAAGTAATCTATGAATAAATAGATCAGGTACATGCCTTTCAGAATTAGTCAAATTCTGATGTCGTATAAACATAAAAATCAGACAAAAAATTGTGTCAGTTGGCTTTAGGCTTCTAGAACTACGATGGTATGAGAAGTAAACCATCATTGCTCTAATTTGGTTTTCAGGCTCACTAATGACCCAGATAAGATACCAGTTGGTCACATTTGCATGGCATAAGTGGTGATTGTGTGTTTATCTTCAAGGTCCCAGACCTCATTGCAGAGCTTGCCTGCAACTAGAGAGGCTCCCCTCATGGAGGAGCCTCTGAAGGCTCTTTTTGGGGTAACGGAAGAGAGCCTCCTGATATCCCTGGTTGAGGGTCACTCCAACCCCAGCTCCTCCGAGTTGAGCTGTGCTATCGTGGGAGAGGTAGTACACCAGCTTAACTCTGGCCTCTCAGTGGCCATTCAGGCCAGCTCGGGGAGTTTCCCCCCTATGGACAGGCAGGACATAGCAGCAGGCAAGGAGGTCATTCGGGTAGCCTCGGTGCATATCCTGGCCGAGCTACAGAGCAAAACGTCTGAGCCAGAGTGGGTAGGGTTTATCGAGCCCCTCATGGACCCTGTGACCGATGATGTGCTGGATGCCATTGTCGGCACAATGGACAAAATGGCACAGGACTTCAGCATCCTCTTGGATCTGGCCAAGAAGATGACAATCTTGGGGTCTAAATTTCTGACCAATCTTCAATGTGACCTTGATGTTGAGTGTCCATCTGGGAAAGAAGGAACCACTCACTTTCTCAAAGAGACTGGATCCTCTACCAGTGTGGTGGCCAGAAAGCTTCAGACCCTCTCTAGCCCCGACTTTCAGTCTAAAGCCCTCAAGGCGGTGAGCACCATCCTTACAAGGAAAGTCAGTAGCTCTTCTGGCATGGCTCCTTCCTCTAGGCCTTCTAGTGCTGCTCCTAGCCTTACTGAAGCACCCCTGAATATCAGCTCTACAGCCCTGACATCTGTAACCTCCACTGCCACAGTGATTGTTAAGGCATTTGTGGGAGGCATGGAGACGATAGCATCATTTGAAGGCACATGTGAAGCAGTTGATTGGCCAGTTCCTGTAAATGATCACAAAACAGGGTCTTCACAGAAGATAACCTTCTCTCCAGCCCGCACACTCTACGGCCTTATACGAGCAAAGCTGAGGGACCTTTTAACTCCATCCGCTCGAGAAGAAGGTGTGGCTAAGGATGCTTCTCTTCAGGAGTCTTCAGACACCCTGGAAAAGGCAACTGTTTCAACTGTTGAGGTCCAGTTACCCAGCACCAAACTTAGTAGAGTTCCCAGTGAGAGCCAACCAATACCAGCTCTGTGTCTCTCCAATCTGGATACCAGTACTCAAGAAGTTCTTAGCAGTGTTTTTTCCATCTACAAGTCAGAGTTATCAAAAGTGGAGAGTAAATCCTTGGCCGTTGTCAGTTCATCTGATGAGTCCCTAGAGGCTTGTTGGTTTGTTGATGGTGTCCTATCAAAGCTGGATGACTATACTATTTCCCAGTCACCCTCACCCAATGAAGACTTGAGTGTGAGTACTCTATATTCTCAACTGAGCTCAGAAGAGAGTGTCAGAATCACACAGTCCTCTACTAGTCTGAGTCAGAGCATTAAGAAGCTCTCTAGCAATGACTTTCAGACTCAGGCAGAAGAGGCAGTGAGTAAAGTGCTGATGAGATCCAGTCATTCCTTTATCACACAGATCAGCCATACTGGTCTTCAGAAAAGTCCGCAGGCTGGCTTATCATCTAGCTCGCCATCAGAGATTGCCTCCATGTCCTCTCAAAATACAGCCTCTGGATTAGTGGAAACCTTTGTCAAAGGAATAGCGACTATTTTCCAGAAAAATGAGTCCACTGGCACTGTGCTACTGGAAAGAAGTGGGAAAGTTTCGCAGTGCTCCCACGGGGGCTCCCAACTGGATGATACTGAAATGAGTGTTAAAATATCAGACGAGAAGCTTTGGTCAACAGCTAAGACCATCTGCGTCAGTATGAAGAACACACTTAAGGATTTCTTCACAGGGCTGAAGCCATCCGGATCCGAAAGGACAGAAAATGCTTATTCCAAAGAGACCCTTGGGGAAATCCTGGTTGCTATCCAGAGTGAAATCTCAAACTTAGGGCGAATGAAGGATTCCAGAGAGCTCCTTCAGATCAACGATATGGTAGGAACTATGCTGAAGGAGGTTGAGAAAAGTGAGGATGACAGTGAAGAAATCTGCCAAGACATCCCTAGAACCTGTTCATCTTTATCCACTTCTTTAAAGGGTCGCAGTTCCTTGTCCAGCTCTTCAAAGGGTCCTAGGTCAGAGTGTGAGTTAGAGATCAACCTCCCTGGCACTCCCATCCCTGACGAAGTGCCTTTTGATCTGACCTGCCCCATAGTCAGGAGCTCCTGCATCGACTTCAGGGACTCTAAAATGCCAGAGATTTCTACAAGTGACCTAAAGACAAAGATGATGGCACACACAGGTGAACCCCTGCATCGTAACAGTCCAATGACTGACAGCAGCCGACCACCGAGTGCTAAAGCCTCTTTTCGATCCTCCACTCCGTCTTTCACCAGCAAGGGAACCTCTTTGGTACCAAAGGGAGATGGGATTGACATTGAAGAGAAGGAGGTGTGCATCCCCAGCAGCTCTGGCCATCTGAGGGAGCTCTTAATCACCCCGGACATCAGCAGTGCTACTGCATTCCTACTGCAGTACTTGATGGACTCCAGCAAAGATGATGTCATGTGTTTGGTCACCATACTGGTGATACGGTTGCTATCGAAGATCAGACCCTCAGCCCTAGATGGACCCTCCCAACAGGCAGCAGACATGACAGAAACATCTCAGCAACTCATCAGACAAGTCCTGTCTGAGTTCTGTGCTGCATCCAGATTCTCCAGGACACAGACATATTCCCAGAACCTGCACATCCACAGAGTGTTCAGAGGTGTACATAAAAACCTCATGGAGGAGTTTGGCTCTTATAACACCCTGCAAGCAGCTATTTCCTCCCAGGACCCTGCATTTGACAGAGTCCTGGTAAAGTCCTTGACCCAGCAGTTGGTACAGGGATGCAAGGAGGCGTCAAGACCAGCTTCTGCTGCAACAAACCCATCAGACCAGGCTGAGACAGAGAGGGGGGCTGAGCAGAAAGCAAGAAGGAGCTTCCTTTGCTTTTCAATGACCAAACTCAGGATCAACTTCAAGGTATAGCAGGGAGTTAGCATTTTTTGTTGTTGTTCCAGTTAGGTGCTGATGTTATTGATGTGGCTATGATGAGACAAATACATGCGATAAATATGTTTTATTCATCACTAAATTGTTGCCTTGGATTCAGAAGTGTTTATTTATATATTCTCTGTACCATTTTCTTTACCTTTCTCCTGTTAGCATTCCAAGAGAGGAAACAAAAAGGACTGCCATTCAGTCCAGGAACAGACTGAGATTCCCTCTACTGATGGACATTGCATAGGTAAGGATGTTTTAGAGCTCTGCTATAGCTTGTAGTTTTGTTTAGGTGTGTGTTAGAAACATAGAGTATGCCTACCAAACTCATAGCACTGTTATTTTTCAAAGTTATTATACTGTATTTCTCTCTCTCTCTCACTCTCGCTCAATTTCTCTTTCTCTATTACCCCATCCATTTCTCTTGTGTTTCTAGCTCCAGTTGGAGAGGTTTCACCCTCCATATCTCAGCCTATCAAAAAACGAACCTTGATTGTCAGGGTCTTTTCAGCAATGATGAAGCCATTCAGGCGCTTCACCAAGAAGAACCTGTAACCTGTTACGCTGCATGAAGAACTACTTTTGTAACAGCAAGACTTTTGACAAGAGGAATTTCTGCATGTTTACCCTTTCAAAGTCTATTTGATCAAATAAATGCAAATTATTTTACAAGACTTTCAAGTGTTTTGGATGATTGATAGCACTGAAGCAGCTTTTCTCAGAGAAATGTACTAGTTCCCCCTTGGTTACACATTTATTGTGCAGTTTTTGAGTTGGCAGGACTTGGGGTGGCAAGTAGCCTTGTGGTTAGAGCGTTGGGCCAGTAACCAAAAGGTTGCTAGATCAAATCCCTGAGCTGACAAGGTAAAAATCTGTCATTCTGCCCCTGAACAAGGCAGTTAACCTGCTGTCATTGTAAATAAGAATTTGTTCTTAACTGACTTGTCTAGTAAAATATAATAACCAGAGCTTGTCTCTAATACAATAGTTGCTGCATAGACCGTCAGATAACCAGATGTTCTCTATTCATTTAGTTAGATTGATAAGAGCTTATTAGCAGCAAGGGGAAAACACACAGAGGAGAATTAGCTATCTGCAGCTAGATCAACCCTCTGAGATGTTTTCTGTATGTTGAATATATAAGGTCCAGCAGTTGACAGTGTATATCAGAGCAAAAACCAAGCCACGAGGTCGAAGGAATTGTCCGTAGAGACATGATTGTGTCAAGGCACAGATCTGCTGAAGGGTACCAAAACATTTCTGCAATATTGAAGGTCCCCAAGAACACAGTGGTCTCCATCATTCTTAAACGGAAGAAGTTTGGAACCACCAAGACTCTTCCTTGAGCTGGCCGCCAGGCCAAACTGAGCAATCGGGGGAGAAGGGCTTTGGTCAATTCAAAAATGTTTCTCTATTCTGAGAACTACTTTTAATCACAGAGTGGAAAACATAGAACCATACTGTGTGAATCACAATTATGGGTGTATTCTGGAATAAGACAAACCTATAAATAGAGTTGGAGTCTGAGTGTGTGTGCACACAGCCACCTCTTTAACCACTCTTCAAAATATTTGGCAGCCTTTGAGATGGAGAGGCAGGAGAATGAGTGACAGAACAAGAGTCTAATAAAAGCATGGCTTCTCTCCCACTCCTGCTCACAGCAGCAGTGCAGTGGAGTAGCTTCAACAGCCATAGGCCCAGGGATTTCACATCACATTCCATGATGCAATGCAGAATACGGCTTCACACAGAACAATCACCAAACCCATAAGATAACACTTCACACAGCACAGCCAAACATCATGTATCACATGAAGAGGCGTGTGTGTTCTCCGGACGTGATACCTTGTCACGGACCTGCTGTTTCGATCTTCGCTCTCACCCTCTCCCTCTCTCTCTCTACCACACCTGCTGTCTCGACCTCTGAATGTTCGGCTATGAAAAGCCAACTGACATTTACTCCTGAGGTGCTGACCTGTTGCACCCTCTATAACCACATAATTTTTGGACCCTGCTGGTCATCTATGAAGAACTTTGAACTACAGTACTTGAAGAACAATCTGGCCTTAATGGCCAAGTACGCTTATAATCTCCACCGGCACAGCCAGAAGAGGACTAGCCACCCCTCAGAGCCTGGTTCCTCTCTAGGTTTCTTCCTAGGTTCTAGCTTTTCTAGGGAGTTTTTCCTAGCCACCGTGCTTCTAAATCTGCATTGCATGCTATTTGGGGTTTTAGGCTGGGTGTCTGAATAAGCACTTTGTGACATCTGCTGATGTAAAAAGGGCTTTATAAATAAATTGTACTGATTGATGATTGATTGTATGAAATGGAGTAGCATATATCCATCATGTAAAATGAACACTGTCTCCATGGAGTATAGCACTGCAGCCTTAGGCAATGTATATTTGCATGGTACATAACATTATCTCATATCACATGCATGGCAAGACATGATTGATGTAATTAGATGCTCTGGAGAGACCCCACCCTCCTTCCCCAACACATGTAGAATGCTTAGAAACCACCAGAAACCTGTGAAATAGATCAACAGATGTTCTTTTATCTCCTCTCAAGGGCTGTTGATTTATAGTATCTCAGAATCAGGAACTGTCATATCCCATGTGATATGTCAAAACAAGTTGATGCATGTGTTATCATGGTGCATTGGGTTTGTATTTGTATTTATTGTGGATCCCCTTTAGCTGCAGCAGCTACTCTTCATGGGGTCCAGTAAAATGAAGGCAGTTATACAATTGTAAAAACATTACTATACATTCACAACAGATTTCACAAAATCCATGTTCCTGTTTGAGTTCGGGGTAGGCTGTCAACAGCACGTACTGTAACACTATGTTATGTATTCTGATTAATTATTATTTTTATTTTATTTTATTCATAATACAAAAATCAACTTACATTGCTAGATCAAACATGTCTAGCAAACCAAACACAGGTATTAACAATACTCAAACATACAAAAAATATCAATAAAAATAAAATAAACAATTTAAGTGCAATTATATTCACGCTGAAAATATCTTATTATAATGATTCATGAAGATGTTATTCTTGTTGTTATTCACTAGGGTTAATGTTTTAATAAGATAATTAAATTCAATCAGAAAAATTGGTAATTTTGGTATAGAATTTTGGAATCTTTGTTTGTGTATAAAGTATTTGGCAACAATATGTTACTATCATTGCAATGTTAAAAATATAGGCATTGTTCATAATGGTAAATAAGTACTTTGCAAGGTTTTCCCAAAATTCTGACACAAATTTACATTCAAAGAACAAGTGAGACAGATTCTCACCTTTTTCACAGAAAACACAGATATCATCAATAGCCACAAATTTGGAAATCATAGAATTACATGGATATATCTTATGTAAAATGTTGAAGTGCACTTCCTTAACTTTGTTTGGTATACAGTATTTGTAAGGCCTTAACCATGCATTTTTCCAGACAATGTCAGGAATAAGCATGTTCCAGAAAAACTAAAGCTTAAAGCCATTAAAGCTTGTTGGTGAAACCTAGCCAATTTAGCAGGTAATCTTTCAGGAATATAATTACATTTCAGTAAAAATTGAAGTCCTCCCAATTTATTAAACATTATTTGGAATGAAATACCATATTGAATCAATATCGATCAAACATGTTTTCAACCAGTTTATCTTGAAAGTGTTATTTATGTCAACAAAATCCAACACTTCTAGACCGCCTTCGGCTCTTTTGTTAGAAAGGACAGATTTTTTTAGTATGTGAGACTTATTTCTCCAGATGAAGTCAAGAAAGGTCTTATTGATCTCTTTACAAGTAGCTGGATTTACACATAACGATAATGAGGGGTACACAAAACGAGACAGTCCCTCTGCCTTGGACAGAAGTACTCTCCCAAGTATAGAAAGATCTCTTTGTAGCCAATTATTAAATATATTTTTAGTTCTCTTAATTTTAGGAGAGAAATTCAAATGTTGTCTGACTAAGTGTTTTTTTGACAGATGTATTCCTAAATATTTAACACAGTCCTTTACAGGCATATTTTCAATTTCTTTATCATCAGAGTCAAATAAACATAAGATTTCACATTTAGAAACATTCAGCATTAATCCTGATGCAATAGAAAATGCAGTTATAGCATTAAGGGCATGTGCGACCTGGTCTTTGTCTCTTAAGAAAAGAGTAGTATCATCAGTCAGTTGGGAAATTTTTATTTCTTTGTTAAAAATGGTTAAGCCATACAAATTTGCATCATTCAGAATATCTAGAGATAGAAGTTCCACAACCAAAATAAATAAAAATGGCGAAATTGGGCATCCCTGTCGTACACTTCTGTTGATACTAAATATTTTGGAAGTATTAAGGTTTAGTAGCACAGAACTATTTATATCTTTGTAAAACATGCGAATTACTCTAATAAAATTTTCACCAAATCCAAAAAGTAAAAGAGAAATTCATGTTCAATTGTGTCAAAGGCTTTACAGAAGTCCAGAAATAGGACAACCGCATCTGAGTCAATTGCATCTGAATAATCTATAAGGTCCAAGACTAAACGAATGTTAGAGCTTATGTGACGGCCCTTCATAAATCCTGTTTGAGTCTCATTTATAATGGTATCTATTCCTTTCTTTAATCTTTTGGCATAAACCAGAGCAATCAATTTGTAATCAACATTTAATTAATCCATGCATTTGTTACTTCTAGGTTAGACTACTGCAATGCTCTACTTTCCGGCTACCCGGATAAAGCACTAAATAAACTTCAGTTAGTGCTAAATACGGCTGCTAGAATCCTGACTAGAACCAAGAAATTTGATCACATTACTCCAGTGCTAGCTTCCCTACACTGGCTTCCTGTTAAGGCAAGGGCTGATTTCAAGGTTTTACTGTTAACCTATAAAGCGTTACATGGGCTTGCTCCTACCTATCTTTCCGAGTTGGTCCTGCCGTACATACCAATACGTACGCTACGGTCACAAGACGCAGGCCTCCTAATTGTCCCTAGAATTTCTAAGCAAACAGCGGGAGGCAGGGCTTTCTCCTATAGATCTCCATTTTTATGGAACAGTCTGCCTACCCATGTGAGAGACGCAGACTCGGTCTCAACCTTTAAGTCTTTACTGAAGACTTATCTCTTCAGTAGGTCATATGATTGAGTGTAGTCTGGCCCAGGAGTGTGAAGGTGAACGGAAAGGCTCTGGAGCAACGAACCGCCCTTGCTGTCTCTGCCAGGCCGGTTCCCCTCTCTCCACTGGGATTCTCTGCCTCTAACCCTGTTACAGGGGCTGAGTCACTGGCTTGCTGGTGCTCTTTCATGCTGTCCCTAGGAGGGGTGCGTCACTTGAGTGGGTTGAGTTACTGACGTGATCTTCCTGTCTGGGTTGGCGCCCCCCCTTGGTTTGTGCTGTGGTGGAGACCTTTGTGGGTTATACTCGGCCTTGTCTCAGGATTGTAATGTTGGTGGTTGAGGATTTCCCTCTAGTGGTGCGGGGGCTGTGCTTTGGCAAAGTGGGTGGGGTTATATCCTTCCTGTTTGGCCCTGTCCGGGGGTTTCTTCGGATGGGGCCACAGTGTCTCCTGACCGCTCCTGTCTCAGCCTCCAGTATTTATGCTGCAGTAGTTTATGTGTCGGGGGGCTAGGGTCAGTTGGTTACCTGGAGTACTTCTCCTGTCTTATCCAGTGTCCTGTGTGAATTTAAGTATGCTCTCTCTAATTCTTTCGTTCTCTCTTTCTCTCTGAGAACCTGAGCCCTAGGACCATATGTCAGGACTACCGGGCATGATGACACCTTGCTGTCCCCAGTCCGCCTGGCCTTGCTGCTATTCCAGTTTCAACTGTTCTGCCTGCGGTTACGGAACCCCTACCTGTCCCAGACCTGCTGTTTTCAACTCTTAATGATCGGCTATGAAAAGCCAACTGAGATTTATTCCTGATTATTATTTGACCATGCTTGTCATTTATGAACATTTTGAAAATCTTGGCGCTCTCTAATTTTCTCCTTCTCTCTTTCTTTCTCTCGGAGGACCTGAGCCCTAGGACCATACGTCGGGACTACCGGCCGTGGTGACTCCTTGCTGTCCCCAGTCCGCCTGGCCTTGCTGCTATTCCAGTTTCAACTGTTCTGCCTGCGGTTATGGAACCCCTACCTGTCCCAGACCTGCTGTTTTCAACTCTTAATGATCGGCTATGAAAAGCCAACTGAGATTTATTCCTGATTATTATTTGACCATGCTTGTCATTTATGAACATTTTGAAAATCTTGGCTCTCTCTAATTTTCTCCTTCTCTCTTTCTTTCTCTCGGAGGACCTGGGCCCTAGGACCATGCGTCGGGACTGCCGCCCGTGGTGACTCCTTGCTGTCCCCAGTCCGCCTGGCCTTGCTGCTATTCCAGTTTCAGCTGTTCTGCCTGCGGTTATGGAACCGCCACCTGTCCCAGACCTGTTGTTTTTCAACTCTTGATGATCGGCTATGAAAAGCCAACTGAAAATTATTCATGATTATTATTTGACCATGCTTGTCACTTATGAACATTTTTGAACATCTTGGCATAGTTCTGTTATAATCTCCACCCGGCACAGCCAGAAGAGGACTGGCCACCCCTCATAGCCTGGTTCCTCTCTAGGTTTCTTCCTAGGTTTTGGCCTTTCTAGGGAGTTTTTCCTAGCCACCGTGCTTCTACACCTGCATTACTAGCTGTTTGGGGTTTTAGGCTGGGTGTCTGTACAGCACTTCGAGATATTAGCTGATGTACGAAGGGCTATATAAAATAAAATTGAATTGAATTTAATAAAGTAATTGGTCTCCAATTGTCAATGAGAGAAGGGTCTTTATCAGGCTTCGGAATCAATGAAATAAGGCCCTGTTTCATAGTGGAGACCATTTCCCCATTTTGAATGCAATCTTGAAACATATTGAAAATCGGGTCTTCTAGCAACTCCCAAAACTGTCTATAGAATTCAACTGACAGGCCATCGGGGCCAGGTGATTTCCCTTTTTTCATTGAATTCAGAGCCTCTCTAATTTCTCCAATTGACACAGGTGAATCGCAAACTGAGTGGAAATCATCCTCAATTACAGGGACATAATTCTGAATGTGGCAAATGTAGCTTTCACAACCATCTTCCTGAAATTGAGAGCTGTAAAGGTTTTCATAAAAGGAATTGACAAATGATGATATTGTAATGGGATCTTTGCATAAAACATCGTTAATTTTGAGTGGAGTTATAGATTTTCTTTTGTAGTTTCTCTTTTCAAGTGCAAAAAAGTAACTAGTGTTTCTTTCCCCCTCTTCAATCCATTTTGCTCTGCCAGATTTGTGTAAGTCTGTTCTAATTCTAGTTGTAAAGAACTGAACACAGACTCCTCTTCTTCAGATAGATTATCTTTCTTTAGAAAACTGTCAAGCTTGCTCATCATCTCCTTTTCTCTATGGTTCTTTAATTGCATCAGCTCTTTGGCGCGTTTAATGGCTACCACTCTGACTTTATATTTGAAAAATTCCCATCTACTTCCATGACCCAAGTCTTTTCTTGCAAAAATATCTTTAGCTAATGATTTGATGTTTTCAATGAGAGCAGTATCTTTAAGAAGTGCATTGTTTCATTTCCAAAACCCTCGAGTACCTTTAGATTTTTTACTAGCTTGTAAATTCAGGGAAATCAAGTGATGATCAGAAAAGGGAGCCAACTGATGATCTACATCTATAACAAATTGTAACAAAAAAGGGGAAATTAGGAATAAATCTATTCTAGATTTACGTGACATAGTTTTGTTGGTCCAGGTATAACCCTTAGCATCCGGATTGAAATAACGCCAGGCATCCTCAACACAGAGATCCTTGCATAATGTAATAATAATGTTACTATTTTGAGGGTTTTGACTCGTTCTAGGAGGAAAACGATCAGCAGATGCATCAGGTGTTTCATTAAAATCTCCTGAAATAATTAGAAAAGCCTGAGTATTTGTTGCTTAAATCCTGTACTTTCCTGGTAAATTGAGTAAAAAGGGTCTTATTAGGAGCATGTGAGTTACGTCCGTATACATTACAGATGATGAAAATAGCATTGTCATGTTTAACAGTTACTATGACCCATCTGCCGTCTTGTGAAGATGTGGATTCTAGAATGTCACCTTTAAACTTGTGAATAAGTGTCAAAACACCAGCAGAATGATTTGATCCATGACTGAAATAGGCCATATCTCCCCATTGTGCTCCAAAATTTCAAATCACTTTCACCCGAATGAGTTTCCTGAAGAAGGACAAAATCTGCGTTCCTGCGTTTACAGTATAAAAATAAAACTTTCCTTTTTGTAGGATTTCTCAAACCCCTAGCATTCAGACTAACGATATTGAGTGAATTGAAAACGAACTCCTGCATTAAAAAAGACAAAACACAAATTAGATAACAAGTATTAACGTGAACAGTAAAACAAACAGTGAACTTTGAGAGGATTACTCCGACGGAAAACTACGCTCAGCTGAGGTAGCGGTGGTTAACAGAATAACAAATCTATTTACTTCCTTTTCTTTGGCAAGTGTTCGTCAGTTGTAGTTCGAACGGTACATTTATTATTGGCAGTACATTAACTGTACTCATGTTAGTACTCACAGTTCCAATTTGGTTAATGTCAACAGAGTTACCCAGTAATCATTCTTCCTTCGAATAAACGCGTGTGGGCCCTTGAACCCCGCCTTCTTTCCTTCTTGTCGCGCCTTCTGTATAAGCGGCCACAGTTTCTCTCTGGCAGTCTGATCCTGCGGTATCAGAGCTTCTTTGATGCGGAGTTTCTTCTCGTCCAGAAACGTGTTCCCCTTGGCCATTTTCCATATGATTTCCCTGTAATGGCGCATAGTTAAGCGCAAGATGATATTGCGAGGGGGTCCATCAGATCTTCGTTTCCCAAGTCGATGTACCACATCAATCACGTCTCTTAGCCTGTCTTTGATGCATGGTGCCACTTTTCCCAGGATATTAATGACTACTTCTCTAATATCCTCTCCCTCTTTCACACCTTGGATTTTCAGATTCCACCTGCGAGTACCTTTGAAGTTCAGCTACATTCTCACACAACTCATTATTTTTGGATTGCATTTTCTTCAACTCTAAACTTATCCCATGTCCATAAAAAAAAGTTATAGTTAGTTTCTTTCAATATTAATCGCCAATATTTGACTGTTAACCACCTAACCCTCAATATTGCTTTGAAGAGCAAGAAAACAGACCCTCTCACAGCGACGCCATCTTGGCCTCCATCCTGTATTCTGATTAAGTCAACAATACCTCTAAGCATATCTGACGTCATGTATTTGATATCTTTATGTGAAGGTTAATTTCTATATTGACATCAGTTCATTGTGTTTGAGGACGGTTCACTGACGGGTTTTCAACGGATAGATTAGATTAGTTTAACAGTTACAGAGCAGCTACAGTAGCCTATCAGAACAGCTACAGTATTAGAGGCGCAGACCCTTAATTAACGGGCTACACATAATGGCTTACGACAGCCAGGTAAGGTTAATTTTAGCCTACGTTTAACGAGCTTTAGAGTTTTCCTAATTCCATCTTGTTCTAATAGCAAGTCTGCCTTAAGTGCAGAAACCGTGGTTGATATTAGAAAATAAGTATGATTGGAAGTTTAGGCAAGTAATTCAATTGGGTAATTGTTGTGGGATGTTAGCATACCATACTGCGCGTGTAGCATTAGTGCCATGGAGGATTGTGCAGGCCGGCAGGTTGCTACAGTTTCCTAGTAGCATGTATGCTTTAGGGATCAGATCTGGCTGACTTTTTCACCTGAACTGCTCATTGGCTGTCCATAATGAGCCCAGCAAGCAGGATGTGTAGCTGGGTTCTGCAACAACTAGCTCCCAGAGCAATTACAAATAACTATTCTTGTTTTAATAGCGTCATTACGACTAGCAACATGACAGTCAGTCACCTCAGTAGAAACGCTATGTGTTGGATTCGTCCATGTCTTGCTAAATTACCTAGCTACCATAACAGCTGTGGAGAATGTATACTGCAGTTTTAAGGGATCTCTCGGAAGGTTTTAGATGATACAGTGGTGCTTCGTCCTCTGGATGAAGAATCATACATCTCGGCTTGGCTTCATTGCATTATTATTTGGGAAACGTTGACATGCCATTTGTGTTGACGGATGGATGAAAATAATGTAATTATAGTATCTTTATACATAGGCTAGCAGGAAAATCCATGCCGCGGTCTCAGGTGCTGCCCAGACTCGAAACATTTCAGCACCATGGCACGGTCCCCTGACGCCTAGAAACGTGTCAGCACTATGCAGCGGACAATAGTGCTGAAATAGTTAAAGCCCCCTAGAACGTCATTGATTTTAAATTATTGTAAGTGCAAGTGGTTATAATTTATTGCATGTCCTAGTTTTGCAGCTTTGCAACCTCAGAATTATAGCTAATGGATTGCAGCGAGTTACGTGTTTGTGCATAGTGATGAATGAGGATGCTTGATAAACCATAAATGAAACGCAACAACGTGCACTTACAAAAATGTTCGTTTGGCAGAACTTTGACAAGCTATGATCTGTTTTCTAATGACATTGACAATTCATATAGGCATTAGACTTAGGCCTAATTGTGACATCATGTGTGTATGACATCTTTGAAGAATGCCCTGGCTTCAGCCAATCGGAATCGAGTATTCAACAATGCTTTGGCATAATTCAAGGACGTTCATATTCACTTCAGTTGTCTGCCGATGGTTCACTGACGTTTTTTCAAAGGAGTTATTAGTATTACCTCTAAACAGCCTACAACAATAAGCTACACATCATGTCAGACGACAGCAAGGTATGGTTCATTTAGCCTATTTTGAGTTTAGAGGAGAAATTACTAACAATATAGTAGGTCACTACCACAGCAATAGGTCTCACTGGTTTGATCCATGGACTGAAATCTGACCACTATTGCCGTTTTGTTTAAAATAGGAGCGAATAAGTTGTTTCATAAACCTAGGACTGATATTGACCTCTCATTTATCCACCAGAACGTGAAATGTGAGGATCACCCGGATGACCAAAATAAAGTTGTGGAGAATATGAAGGATGAAACAGAGACACATGAGACCAACAAGAACAGGACAGGAGGCAAGGTAAGAAATATGCTGTCCTTTACACATCCTCTGCCTACTTAGGCACAGATCTTGGATTAGTTTACTATCACTAAATCCTAACCTTAAAGCATTAGGAGACACTACACTGACCTTAGATCTGCTATGAGACCTATAATCTGTTGTCATGTAGGCTAAACGTAAGTCCAGTGGCCGTGCCAAGAAGACTTCCGTGGAGGAGGACAGCAGCATTGGTGCAGGTCCGAGATTACTTCATGTTGGGTGCAGGTTGTGTTCAAATTCATCAGCACTGATCTGAGAAGATAGTATCTATATAGGTGAAAGCAATATAGTGGAGGCCTGCAGAGAGATGTGCTTTTACCTGTCCAGTGCAATCAAATCACTAAAGGTGAAGGAAATTAGGAATAAAGTTCAGATTCAACTTTAGATTTCTCTTTGCGGTTTCCCAGAGTCTTCTCAGACACCCGGGTGTGGTTTCCGGGAAAGGGGATCTATCATTGAGCAGCTGGAGAAGGAGGCTCAGAGGACTCTAATGCCTTCTCTCAAGATTGGGACATGCTGTGCCCCAATCCTCCTCTCTTTCCTGAGGAGTCTTACTGATGAGCAAGTCCCATGTCTTTTTCCAACCTCACATACAACTACTCTGAATTTATAGTCATAGTGCACCTTCTAACCACAAATGGGATTTTAAACACTACACCTAACCCTAACATCACCGTAACCACACCCCTAACTCTTCCTGTAAATCAAGAACAAAATGGCTCATGTACTTGCTAATAGCTTAATTAAATACACTTTTATTTTCCCTAACATGGCTATCTAGTGACTCCACTAACTCAACACCAGTGTGCAGCTAAAATATGTTTCCTTTCTTTTCTTTTCTCTAGCCAATGGAGAGTGATTCAGCATGGCATGAAAAATAACGTAAGTGTCTCCACATAAGGTTTCTGGTCAAAAGTTGTGCACTATATAGGGAATGGTGTCATGGAATTGGTTGATTGGCAAAAACATTACTCTGTTTGTTGGTCATAGCTGACATTCGAGCAGCTCTCCATGCTGTGTCTGAAGATTGTTAAGGTCGTGACCCAGACAGCCCTCCGCATTCTCATACCAGCGCTAGCTCGTATCATGGGGGTGAACCTGAGGAGTGGGGCAACCTCCCCAGAATCCCAGTGCTCTCTGACAGGGTCTGAGGATTCCTTAGGCAGTCTGGATGAGAGAGAGAAAAGGCTGCTGATCAGTGAGATGAACTACTGGACTAAGGAGAGGAGGAGGAATGGCAGTGCAAGGTGCCGCCAAAAATCCACTCGCAGAACCTCATCATCATGCTGGTCGCCTAAGAGGTATGTTCACAGCAATATTTGAACTTAATCATTTCAAGACCTGACCCATACTTATCATAAATTATTAACTTGGAATTCATACCTTGTAGTTTTAAGTTCTGGTCAGAAATGTTGCCCCTGAGGGGGTGGGTCCAGGTGAAAGTAATTTTTAACTGGGTAAGCCATAAAGTAATCTATGAATAAATAGATCAGGTACATGCCTTTCAGAATTAGTCATATTCTGATGTCGTATAAACATAAAAATCAGGCAAAAAAGTGTGTCAGTTGGCTTTAGGCTTCTAGAACTACGATGGTATGAGAAGTAAACCATCATTGCTCTAATTTGGTTTTCAGGCTCACTAATGACCCAGATAAGATACCAGTTGGTCACATTTGCATGGCAAAAGTGGTGATTGTGTGTTTATCTTCAAGGTCCCAGACCTCATTGCAGAGCTTGCCTGCAACTAGAGAGGCTCCCCTCATGGAGGAGCCTCTGAAGGCTCTTTTTGGGGTAACGGAAGAGAGCCTCCTGATATCCCTGGTTGAGGGTCACTCCAACCCCAGCTCCTCCGAGTTGAGCTGTGCTATCGTGGGAGAGGTAGTACACCAGCTTAACTCTGGCCTCTCAGTGGCCATTCAGGCCAGCTCGGGGAGTTTCCCCCCTATGGACAGGCAGGACATAGCAGCAGGCAAGGAGGTCATTCGGGTAGCCTCGGTGCAGATCCTGGCCGAGCTACAGAGCAAAACGTCTGAGCCAGAGTGGGTAGGGTTTATCGAGCCCCTCATGGACCCTGTGACCGATGATGTGCTGGATGCCATTGTCGGCACAATGGACAAAATGGCACAGGACTTCAGCATCCTCTTGGATCTGGCCAAGAAGATGACAATCTTGGGGTCTAAATTTCTGACCAATCTTCAATGTGACCTTGATGTTGAGTGTCCATCTGGGAAAGAAGGAACCACTCACTTTCTCAAAGAGACTGGATCCTCTACCAGTGTGGTGGCCAGAAAGCTTCAGACCCTCTCTAGCCCCGACTTTCAGTCTAAAGCCCTCAAGGCGGTGAGCACCATCCTTACAAGGAAAGTCAGTAGCTCTTCTGGCATGGCTCCTTCCTCTAGGCCTTCTAGTGCTGCTCCTAGCCTTACTGAAACACCCCTGAATATCAGCTCTACAGCCCTGACATCTGTAACCTCCACTGCCACAGTGATTGTTAAGGCATTTGTGGGAGGCATGGAGACGATAGCATCATTTGAAGGCACATGTGAAGCAGTTGATTGGCCAGTTCCTGTAAATTATCACAAAACAGGGTCTTCACAGAAGATAACCTTCTCTCCAGCCCGCACACTCTACGGCCTTATACGAGCAAAGCTGAGGGACCTTTTAACTCCATCCGCTCGAGAAGAAGGTGTGGCTAAGGATGCTTCTCTTCAGGAGTCTTCAGACACCCTGGAAAAGGCAACTGTTTCAACTGTTGAGGTCCAGTTACCCAGCACCAAACTTAGTAGAGTTCCCAGTGAGAGCCAACCAATACCAGCTCTGTGTCTCTCCAATCTGGATACCAGTACTCAAGAAGTTCTTAGCAGTGTTTTTTCCATCTACAAGTCAGAGTTATCAAAAGTGGAGAGTAAATCCTTGGCCGTTGTCAGTTCATCTGATGAGTCCCTAGAGGCTTGTTGGTTTGTTGATGGTGTCCTATCAAAGCTGGATGACTATACTATTTCCCAGTCACCCTCACCCAATGAAGACTTGAGTGTGAGTACTCTATATTCTCAACTGAGCTCAGAAGAGAGTGTCAGAATCACACAGTGCTCTACTAGTCTGATTCAGAGCATTAAGAAGCTCTCTAGCAATGACTTTCAGACTCAGGCAGAAGAGGCAGTGAGTAAAGTGCTGATGAGATCCAGTCATTCCTTTATCACACAGATCAGCCATACTGGTCTTCAGAAAAGTCTGCAGGCTGGCTTATCATCTAGCTCGCCATCAGAGAGTCCAGTCCTCTCAAAATACAGCCTCTGGATTAGTGGAAACCTTTGTCAAAGGAATAGCGACTATTTTCCAGAAAAATTAGTCCACTGGCACTGTGCTACTGGAAAGAAGTGGGAAAGTTTCGCAGTGCTCCCACGGGGGCTCCCAACTGGATGATACTGAAATGAGTGTTAAAATATCAGAGGAGAAGCTTTGGTCAACAGCTAAGACCATCTGCGTCAGTATGAAGAACACACTTAAGGATTTCTTCACAGGGCTGGAGCCATCCGGATCCGAAAGGACAGAAAATGCTTCTTCCAAAGAGACCCTTGGGGAAATCCTGGTTGCTATCCAGAGTGAAATCTCAAACTTAGGGCGAATGAAGGATTCCAGGGAGCTCCTTCAGATCAACGATATGGTAGGAACTATGCTGAAGGAGGTTGAGAAAAGTGAGGATGACAGTGAAGAAGTCTGCCAAGACATCCCTAGGACCTGTCCATCTTTGTCCACTTCTTTAAAGGGTCATAGTTCCTTGTCCAGCTATTCAAAGGGTCCTAGGTCAGAGTGTGAGTTAGAGATCAACCTCCCTGGCACTCCCATCCCTGACGAAGTGCCTTTTGATCTGACCTGCCCCATAGTCAGGAGCTCCTGCATCGACTTCAGGGACTCTAAAATGCCAGAGATTTCTACAAGTGACCTAAAGACAAAGATGATGGCACACACAGATGAACCCCTGCATCGTAACAGTCAACAGGCAGCAGACATGACAGAAACATCTCAGCAACTCATCAGACAAGTCCTGTCTGAGTTCTGTGCTGCATCCAGATTCTCCAGGACACAGGCATATTCCCAGAACCTGCACATCCACAGGGTGTTCAGAGGTGTACATAAAAACCTCATGGAGGAGTTTGGCTCTTATAACACCCTGCAAGCAGCTATTTCCTCCCAGGAGCCTGCATTTGACAGAGTCCTGGTAAAGTCCTTGACCCAGCAGCTGGTACAGGGATGCAAGGAGGCGTCAAGACCAGCTTCTGCTGCAACAAACCCATCAGACCAGGCTGAGACAGAGAGGGGGGCTGAGCAGAAAGCAAGAAGGAGCTTCCTTTGCTTTTCAATGACCAAACTCAGGATCAACTTCAAGGTATAGCAGGGAGTTAGCATTTTTTGTTGTTCCAGTTAGGTGCTGATGTTATTAATGTGGCTATGATAAGACAAATACATGCAATAAATATGTTTTATTCATCACTAAATTGTTGCCTTGGATTCAGAAGTGTTTATTTATATATTCTCTGTACCATTTTCTTTACCTTTCTCCTGTTAGCGTTCCAAGAGAGGAAACAAAAAGGACTGCCATTCAGTCCAGGAACAGACTGAGATTCCCTCTACTGATGGACATTGCATAGGTAAGGATGTTTTAGAGCTCTGCTATAGCTTGTAGTTTTGTTTAGGTGTGTGTTAGAAACATAGAGTATGCCTACCAAACTCAGCACTGTTATTTTTCAAAGTTATTATACTGTATTTCTCTGTCTCTCTCTCTCGCGCTCTGGCTCTCGCTCAATTTCTCTTTCTCTCTTAGCCCATCCATTTCTCTTGTGTTTCTAGCTCCAGTTGGAGAGGTTTCTCCCTCCATATCTCAGCCTATCAAAAAACGATCCTTGATTGTCAGGGTCTTTTCAGCAATGATGAAGCCATTCAGGCGCTTCACCAAGAAGAACCTGTAACCTGTTACGCTGCATGAAGAACTACTTTTGTAACAGCAAGACTTTTGACAAGAGGAATTTCTGCATGTTTACCCTTTCAAAGTCTATTTGATCAAATAAATGCAAATTATTTTACAAGACTTTCAAGTGTTTTGGATGATTGGTAGCACTGAAGCAGCTTTTCTTAGAGAAATGTACTAGTTCCCCCTTGGTTACACATTTATTGTGCAGTTTTTGAGTAGGCAGGACTTGGGGTTGCAAGTAGCCTTGTGGTTAGAGCGTTGGGCCAGTAACCAAAAGGTTGCTAGATCAAATCCCTGAGCTGACAAGGTAAAAATCTGTCATTCTGCCCCTGAACAAGGCAGTTAACCTGCTGTCATTGTAAATAAGAATTTGTTCTTAACTGACTTGTCTAGTAAAATATAATAACCAGAGCTTGTCTCTAATACAATAGTTGCTGCATAGACCGTCAGATAACCAGATGTTCTCTATTCATTTAGTTAGATTGATAAGAGCTTATTAGCAGCAAGGGGAAAACACACAGAGGAGAATTAGCTATCTGCAGCTAGATCAACCCTCTGAGATGTTTTCTGTATGTTGAATAATGTGTGGTATGAGTCAGTCCTTTTGCAGGGGAGGAGAGCACAGAGAGGTTTCACCCCAGTCTTGGTGTTGCTCTACATTCAAGCTGCAGGGTGACCAGGGGCCACAGGTGCTACTGTAACGTATGGGCTGTAGGCGGCAGTGAATCACTAACATGTTACAAATGTACATCAGTTGCACAGATTCTGTCAAGTTACCAGTTCTAGTTTCCCTACCTAACCCTATCAGGTCCCATCCCTAAACCCTAAAACTGACACTGTGATTGTTTTCTATTGCTAAGCCCCTGGTCACGACATCAGCAACTCAGAAAACCTGATGCCATATGGGTACATTCATTTGTACCTCAGACAGACTCTTTACAAAGGAACTATTTAGACGTAGAGACATCACACAAAGAGGATCAATCAGCAGGGATAAGCAGGCTTTTGGAAATGACACTTGAGGGTATGGGAGAGCTACAGCAGCAGAGCTCTCCTCTCATCACGACTCACATTAACATGCATGGATTTGCGCTAGAGCGCAGCTACACCACCTGGCTCTATCTGCTCACCGCCTTCAGCCCTTTCTCTTTCTCCAAGTCACATTTCACACTGTTTTGCACCGCTTCCTGTCTACAGGTAAACACAAGTGCAAATTCACATATTCCTCTCTTGACAATTCCTCTTCCCTACCCCACACTTCTTTCATTATATGGATACTCCCTAAATCCGTTCCATATTTTCCATATGCTGCATATTCCATATGCAGTGCCTTCAGAAAGTATTCACACCCTTTGCCTTTTTCTCCATTTTTTTTGTGTTACAGCCTGAATTTAAAATGGATTAAATTGAGATTTTGTGTCACTGGCCTACACACAATACCCAATAATGTCAAAGTGGAATTATGCTTAGAAAAATGTCAATAAGTATTCAACCCCTTTGTTATGGCAAGCCTAAATACGTTCTGGAGTAAACATTTGCTTAACAAGTCACATAATAAGTTGGATGGACTCACTCTGTGTGCAATAATAGTGTTTAAGATAATTTTTTAATGACTACCTCACGTCCGTACCCCAAACATACAATTATCTGTAAGGTCCCTCACTTGAGCAGTGAATTTCAAACACGTATTCAACCACAAAGACCAGGGATGTTTTCCAATGCCTTGTAAAGACGGGCACCTATTGGTAGATGGGTAAAAAAAGAAGAAGCTGACATTGAATATCCCTTGGAGCATGGTGAAGTTATTAATTACACTTTGAATGGTGTATCAATCCACTCAGTCACTACAAGGATACAGGCATCCTTCTTAACTCAGTTGCCGGAGAGGAATGAAACCGTTCAGGAATGTCACTATGAGGCCAATGGTGACTTTAAAACAGTTACAGAGTTTAATAGCTGTGATAGGAGAAAACTGAGGATGGACCAACAACATTGTAGATACTCCACAATACTAACCTAAATGGCAGAGTGAACAGAACGAAATCTGTACAGAATACAAATATTCCAAAACATGCATCCTGTTTGCCATAAGGTACAAAAGTAAAACTGCAAAACAATTGGTAAAGAAATAAATACAAAGCATTGTGTTTGGGGCAAATCCAACACAACACATCACTGAGTACCACTCTACATATTTTTAAGCATGTTGGTGGCTGCATCATGTTATGGGTATGCTTGTCATCTGTAAGGACTAGGGAGTTTTTTAGGATAAAAAGAAACGGAAAAGAGCTAAGCACAGGCAAAATCCTATTGGAAAGCCTGGTTCAGTCTGCTTTCCAACAGACACTGGGAGACAAATTCACCTTTCAGCAGGACAATAACCAAAAACACAAGGCCAAATATACACTGGAGTTGCTTACCAAGAAGACAGTGAATGTTCCTGAATGGCCGAGTGACAGTTTTGACTTAAATCGTCTTGAAAATCTATGTCAAGACTTGAAAAAGGCTGTCTATCACTGATAAACAACCAACTTGACAGAGTTTGAAGATTTTTAAAAAGAATAATGTGAAAATATTGTACAATCCAGGTGTGCAAAGCTCTTAGAGACTTACCCAGAAAGACTCACAGCTGTAATCGCTGCCACATGTATTGACTCAGGGGTGTGAATACTTACTCTATGTAAATGAGATATTTCTGCATTTCACTTTGTCATTATGGGGTATTGTGTCTAGATGTTTGAAAATTCATTTTGTCAAGGGGTGTGAATACGTTCTGAAGGCACTGTATGGATATATTTTATTCTAAATGTATAGCTATGTCCACTCCATATACCCCTCTATGCACCTTTTGGAATACCTAATAAACCCAACTATATCTGTCCCTAGTTAAACCCCTCTCTATACAACCCACCTCTCTGTCTTTGAGTGGAAATTAGTCCATTGAAAATACATTAATATACCTTCATCAGTCACCTCAGTGTAAGACAGAGGGGAAAGGCAGATATTTCATAGTAATCATCATACATTTTTAATGATGACCATTTTAAAGCAAGTGAGGATGAGGTGTATTGTAACAAGACTAAAGACTTGAATATCATAATTTATTATGAACCACTATGATTAATATGTACATATTGTAATACAATTGAGTGTGGACCTTATAAAGAAACAGGAGCTGTCACCTGCTCTGAGAGGAACCTGAGGAAGAAGTGAGAGAGAGACAGGGAAACAACTGTTTCCATGGAAATACATCTTTGATCATTTTGATAATTTCAGACTTTTTTGCTTTTCCTTTTTTAATTACAGAATATATTGGTGCACACCCAAGAAAGTTGGTAGAGGTGCTGACTAACAGCAAGTAGACTGCAGGCTACAAAATAAAGAGAATTGCACACTCTATATACAAGCTCCTAGAAATGTATTGGGTAAATCACCAACGTTTCGGCTTCACCCTGAAGAAGGCACAGTGATGCAGAAACGTTGGTGGTTTACCCAATAAATTACTTGGAGCTTGTATATAGAGTGTGCAACTCTCTTTATTTATTTTGATAGCCTACAGAATATATTTTTGCCACACAGGCCTACCAATGCACACGTTCAACTAACAATAACTCACCAAGTGCCTTACCAATGGCAAACTCAGGACACAAATCAAAGTTTTGTGGTCCAAAATTCGTGGCAAAAAATTCATGTGATTCACGATTGAACTGTCAAGAGAGATGATTGTTTGTTCTACCAAGTTTCGATCTGACCTGCACTGTATGTTCATTTCCTACATAGAGATCTAGGAAAAAGAAAGCGATCAGAAAAAGTGAGATTTAACACTGATATTTTCAGAATCCTTTGAAGAAAACAGTACATCATAGCAGAGAGAGGCATCAGAATGTGAATGCTATGATTCCCCTATGAAGTTGGAGATCTACTGTATGAGAGGAGGGATGCTACTGCACATTGATGCTGAAGAAGATGGGTAAACAAAGACACACATTTAATGCTAACACAGCATCTCAGTGTCGTGACAATAGAATACTCTTCCCTACTACCGGAGCAGGCAGCTGTTCTATAGCGTTATCACATCTGGCTAAAATTCCCCTGTCATAGTGTAAGAACTAATCAATCAACATGGTGAGATGATGAGATGGGCAAACAAAAGCAGAGCAGTTACAGGCAGTTAATATGTGCTACACACACAATCTTGTCATCACACACATTCTTTGTTGTTACTCTGTCAGTGCTATCAATACCACCTTGTTATCCGTGAAAGATTCCTTCAGAGCAGTACTTACTCAGACCTAGCCGGTGCTGTCAGTGCCTTTGCTGAAGAACCACTTTAGAGGGGGCAAGTCCTCACCCAGAAAGCCCGATCTTGTGGGGTCTTGCTGGGCAGCCACCGGCCAGTAGGAGGGGCTCGCTGGTTCATCAAAACTGGGGATGTCATCTTCACTGTAGAGAGTAGAGCCAAAGGCAGGAGAAAGAGATTTGAGCAGTGAGAGCGAGTGAAGATTAGCACACAGAGAGAAAGAGTGGAGGAGAGAAGGAGGGAGTGGAGAGAGGGAAACTGCATTGTATATTAATGCAGTAGACCAGTGAAAACACAATCGCATAGACATGCAGGGAAGCTCTCGCTCCCCCACTCTCTATTTTTTTCTCTCTCTCCCCACACTGCAGTAGCTCCAGCTAATCACAATAATACATGCAGCCTGAGTCACTGCCTAAACTGTGTGTTCTCTCCTGCAGAACATAGGCATTTCAGTAACAACAACCACTCCACAGGAACACCAGTTCTTTTCAGACTTCAGACACAGAGATCTATTAGGCCTACCTAACACAGTCTCTCCTATCACACGGCTATCAAATGTCAAATGGAATGGAAGGCAAAGTGGTCCTCTAACTGATAAGACTTTTCTTTGCTATAGAAAAATCTTAAGCTACAAGTTCTCCACATGACATGTTGAATGCACTAAGCTGTCTGTTTGAACTGCTGGCTGGGGCACAGCTCGGACACCCATGCATACTCCACAAGACATGCCACAAGAGGTCTCTTCACAGTCCCCAAGTCCAAGACAGACTATGGGAGGCGCACAGTACTACATAGAGCTATGACTACATGGAACTCTATTCCACATCAAGTAACTGATGCAAGCAGTAAAATTTGATTTAAAAAACAGATAAAAATACACCTTATGGAACAGCGGGGACTGTGAAGCAACACAAACATAGGCCCAGACACATGCATACACACACACATGAAAATATGCGCACTATACACACACGTACACATGGATTTTGTACTGTAGATATGTGGTAGTGGTGGAGTATGGGCCTGAGGGCACACAGTGTGTTGTGAAATTTGTGAATGTAATGTTATGTTTTTAAAATTGTATGAACTGCCTTCATTTTGCTGGACCCCAGGAAGAGTAGCTGCTGCCTTGGCAGGAACTAATGGGGATCCATAATAAATACAAATACCCGTCCACACCTGCTCCAAATCAACTCCAGTGTATGAATACACTTCAAAGCTCAGCTGTTTAGACATGCTTCTAAGCTGTATTAGAAATTCTACAGAATTGTACAGAAATTCGGTGATGAAGCAAATTCATCATATCAAGATAATCCCTATGTCATGGTCATGCTGGTTGGGCTTTCTGTCACTCTCAATGCTGAGATGAGCCAGTCACACACGAACGACAGACATCTCCCTAGGGCCTCTGAGATCCCGGCTTTGGAACGGGTGTCAGGGCCTGTCCTAGCAAGCAACACTCCATCACAGCAGTAGGGAAATGAAACAGCTCGACCAGTCCAGGTAACCAATCAATGGCTGTTATGACCCTGTCAAGCACCAGAACACGACTCAGCACTCATACTGTAGGCTACCATACTGTTGTTATGAGTCTATGCAATCATTGTTTCCTTTTCTTTCACTTGATAAAGTGAAGCCCTGTTTAAAATGACCTTTCAACTCAAATTGGATGTGGAGCCAAGTAGGCAATAAGTAGACTATAAACATCAAGCATGAGCGGGAAATAATGGACCAGCACACAGGGCTTTGACTTTGTCTTTTTGGTTTCTGTTTAGTGTTTACTCAGCTATGATGAAAGCAAAACATTGGAGGCATGCTTTATCTTATGAGCAGAGACTTTAATTGCTTTAGACTCCCAATGTTTCAGTCAAGCAGCCCTCTCAATCTAAACACAAATCTGGGTTTGCAAGAGAGCAAATCAAGTAAGAACCCTCAATTACTGATTTATCAGAGCAGACTTCCGATAGTGCAGCGTGAGGTCATGCTCGCCATGAAAACAGTACATTTGTCTTTGGACTAGGCTGAGAACCAAATACAGTTTACAGCTATCCTCTAAGGAATACCATGCTACGCCATTTGATGTTTGTGCATGCATTGTATATGCAATGCCTTCGGAAAGTATTCAGACCCCTAGACTTTTTCCACATTTTGTTACATTACAGCCTTATTCTAAAATGGATTGAATAACAACATTTCCTCGGCAATCTACACACAATACCCCATAATGACAAAGCGAAAACAGTTTTTTTTAAAACAGTATGCTATGAGATTTGAAATTGAGGTCAGGTGCATCCTGTTTCCATTGATCATCCTTGAGATGTTTCAACAACTTGATTGGAGTCCACCTGTGGTAAATTCAATAGATTGGACATGATTTGGAAAGGCACACACCTGTCTATATACAGTTGAAGTCGGAAGTTTACATACACTTCGGTTGGAGTCATTAAAACTCATTTTTCAACCACTCCACAAATTTCTTGTTAACAAACTATAGTTTTGGCAAGTCGGTTAGGACATCTACTTTGTGCATGACACAAGTAATTTTTCCAACAATTGTTTACAGACAGATTATTTCACTTATAATTCACTGTATAACAATTCCAGTGGGTCAGAAGTTTACATGCACTAAGTTGACTGTGCCTTTAAAACAGCTTGGTAAATTCCAGAAAATGATGTCATGGATTTAGAAGCTTCTGATAGGCTAATTGATCTCATTTGAGTCAATTGGAGGTGTACCTGTGGAGGTATTTCAAGGCCTACCTTCAAACTCAATGCCTCTTTGCTTGACATCATGGGAAAATCAAAAGAAATCAGCCAAGACCTCAGAAAAAAATTGTAGACCTCCACAAGTCTGGTTCATCCTTGGGAGCAATTTCCAAATGCCTGAAGGTACCACGTTCATCTGTACAAACAATAGTACGCAAGTATAAACACCATGGGACCACGCAGCCGTCATACCGATGAGGAAGTAGACGCGTTCTGTCTCCTAGAGATGAACGTACTTTGGTGCGAAAAGTGCAAATCAATCCCAGAACAACAGCAAAGGACCTTGTGAAGATGCTGGTGGAAACAGGTACCAAGGTATCTATATCCACAGTAAAACAAGTCCTATATCGACATAACCTGAAAGGCCGCTCAGCAAGGAAGAAGCCACTGCTCCAAAACCGCCATAAAAAAGCCAGACTACGGTTTGCAACTGCACATGGGGACAAAGATCGTACTTTTTGGAGAAATGTCCTCTGGTCTGATGAAACAAAAATAGAACTGTTTGGCCATAATGACCATCGTTATGTTTGGAGGAAAAAGGGGGATGTTTGCAAGCCGAAGAACACCATCCCAACCGTGAAGCACGGGGTTGGCAGCATCATGTTGTGGCGGTGCTTTGCTGCAGGAGGGACTGGTGCACTTCACAAAATAGATGGCATCATGAGGTAGGAAAATTATGTGGATATATTGAAGCAACATCTCAAGACATCAGTCAGGAAGTTAAAGCTTGGTCGCAAATGTGTCTTCCAAATGGACAATGACCCCAAGCATACTTCCAAAGTTGTGGCAAAATGGCTTAACGACAACAAAGTCAAGGTATTGGAGTGGATATCACAAAGCCCTGACCTCAATCCCATAGAAAATGTGTGGGCAGAACTGAAAAAGAGTGTGCGAGCAAGGAGGCCTACAAACCTGACTCAGTTACACCAGCTCTGTCAGGAGGAATGAGCCAAAATTCACCCAACTTATTGTGGGAAGCTTGTGGAAGGCTACCCAAAACATTTGACCCAAGTTAAACAATTTAAAGGCAATGCTACCAAATACTAATTGAGTGTATGTAAACTTCTGACCCACTTGAAATGTGATGAAAGAAATAAAATCTGAAATAAATCATTCTCTCTACTATTATTCTGACATTTCACATTCTTAAAATAAAGTGGGGATCCCAACTGACCTAAGACAGGGAATGTTTTACTAGGATTAAATGTCAGGAATTGTGAAAAACTGAGTTTAAATGTATTTGGCTAAGGTGTATGTAAACTTCCGACTTCAACTGTAAGTTGACCGTGCATGTCAGAGCAAAAACTAAGCCATGAGGTCAAAGGAATTGTCCGTAAAGCTCAGAGACAGGATTGTGTCGAGGCACAGATCTGGGGATGGGTACCAAAAAATGTCTGCAGCATTAAATGTCCCCAATAACATAGTGACCTCCATCATTCTTAAATGGAAGAAGTGTGGAACCACCAAGACTCTTCCTAGAGCTGTCCACAAACTGAGCAATCGGGGGAGAAGGGCCTTGGTCAGGGAGGTGACCAAGAACACAATGGTCACTCTGAAAGAGCTCTAGAGTCCCTCTGTGGAGATGGGAGAACCTTCCAATAGGACAACCATTTCTGAAACACTCCACTAATCAGGCCTTTATGGTAGAGTGGCACATGACAGCCTGCTTGGAGTTTGCCAAAACGCACCTAAAGGACTCTGACCATGAGAAACAAGATTCTCTGGTATGACGAAACCAAGATTGAACTCTTTGGCCTGGATGCCAAGTGTCAAGTCTGGAGGAAACCTGGCACCATCCCTATGGTGAAGCATGTTGGTGGCAGCATCATGCTGTGGGGATGTTTTTCAGTGGCAGTGACTGGGAGACTGGTCAGGATCGAGATGAAGATGAACGGTGCAAAGTACAGAGAGATCTTTGATGAAATCCTGCTCCATAGCGCTCAGGACCTCAGACTGGGGCCAAGGTTCACCTTCCAACAGGACAACGACCCTAAGCAAACAGCAAAGACAACGCAGGAATGGCTTCAGGACAAGTCTCTAAATGTCCTTGAGTGGCCCAGACAGAGCCCGGACTTGAACATCTCTGGAGATACCTGACAATAGCTGTGTAGCAACGCTCCCCTTCCAATCTGACAGAGCTTGAGAGGATCTGCAGAGAAGAATGGGAGAAACTCCCCAAATACAGGTGTTCCACGCTTGTGGCGTCCTACACAAGAAGACTCGAGGCTGTAATCGCTGTCAAAGGTGCTTCAACAAAGTAGCCTACTGAGTAAAGGGTCTGAATACTTATGTAAATTAGATTTTCATCTTGTATAAATTAGCAAACATTTCTACAAACCTGTTTTTGCTTTGTCATTATAGGGTTTTATGTGAAGATTGATGAGGGGAAAAAAACAATTTAATCAATATTAGAATAAGGCTGTAACGTAACAAAATGTGGAAAAAGTCAAGGGGTCTGAATACTTTTCGAAGGCAATGTATAGACATCTTTTAAAATCCTTTGAAGTAGAACTAATTGTTAGGATTTATACACAGAACCCACTTTTGGCTCAACAGAATTGCGTAATACAGTGTGTTGCCAGAGAACCACTATCAATAGCCTTATGCTGTATTTCCACTTATATCTGATCTAACTGCGGCAAAAACCTGTCTATCCGTCTCCTCACTGTGTCTCTAAAATACCACTAAATCTAACGAAACACAACGAAACTGTTACAATTCCAAATCATTACACAGTCTTTATAGTGCATCAAAAAACATTTAGTGCATTTGTATTGTAGCTCATTTGAGATACATGCATGCAATAGTAGAAACATACAATATATGAATAAAGTTAGCGAATTACTGTTGTCAACATTTGTCAGCTGATCTTATTGGTTTTCAGGATGACACTCCACTTCAAAACACACAAATAGTTATGGGTTCATAGAGAGAACATGAGGATGGTAGAGGCTTTTTGCTGATGTTGCCTAGCAACAAGCTATTGTAAATCCCCAAGTCCAATCACAGCTTAATATCAAAGGAGGGAGAATACATTTTAGTCATTTAGCAGACACTCTAATCCAGGGCAATTTACAGGAGCAATTAGTGTTAAGTGCCTTGCTCAAGGGCACATAAACAGATTTTTCACCTCAGGGATTCAGACCAGCAACATTTTGGCTACTGGCCCAACACACTAAATTACCTGCCGCTCCAAATTTCATCACAATTCACTGAGTTTATATGAATGATCCTTCAGACTGTCTTACTCTGTTGCTAGAGTACAGAGGGGAATTCTTAATCCAGGGAAAATGACACTCCAAAAAGAACAATCAATTCAACCTATACTCCACTCATCTTTATAACAATGCATCACAGTCTTCTTTCATGCACAATGAATGCTGAATTTCAGGGACATCAGGGGGACAAAGTTATTTTATGTGTGAGAGCTCTATGCAAAGCTCAATAGATATGGCTGTAATACAGAACAATCATAATGGTGATGGCCACTGGGTGCAGAACACTGAGGCTTTCCTAGAGAAAATACCAGTGATGAAATATTGCCCTCCATTGGTACAAAAATGAAATGACATTACAGGCTATAACACATAATGGTTAATACATTGGGCAGAGTTCTTAGAGAGGAGTAATCAAAAGAGACTCTTACATAAACAGAGTCTGCAGGATCACTCTTGTATTGGCTGAAATGTAGTGAACAGGCAGCACACTGACAGCAGACACAGTGTCAGACCAGACCAGGCCTGATGTATGACTAAGGCAGATGTTAGATAAGTGTTGTTCTGAAAAACAGCTTATATCTCCAGGCCATCAGACTGTTAAACAGTCACCACTAGCCGGCCTCTGCCCAGTACCCTGCCCTGAACCTTAGTCACTGTTACTAGCTGGCTACCACTCGATACTCTACCTTGCACCTTAGAGACTGCTGCCCTTTGTACATATAGTAGAGTTATTTTAATCATGTTTAAATATTGTTTTACCCTATATATATATATATATATATATATATATATATATATATATATATATATATATATACAGTATATATATATATATATACTTGCAGATATTATTGCAGGTGCAGTGAAATGCTTGTGTTTCTAGCTTTAACAGTGCAGTATTACCTAGCAATACAAAACAATACACACATAATCCAAAATGTAAAAAATTAAAGAAAAATCAGAACGAGCAGAACGAGCAATGTCTTTATAAATATATTTTGTATCTATATTCCGGACATTGACATTGCTCGTTCTGATATTTCTTCATTTTTTACTGCACTGTTGAAGCTAGATACACAAGCATTTCGCTGCACCGCTGCATTTGATTTGATTTGCAATGCCAGGTTTGTGGGTTCGATTCCCATGGGGGACCAATATGAAAATGTATGCACTCATTACTCTGGATAAGAGCATCTGCTAAATGACTAAAATGTAAATGTACTCCTTTCACACCAGACCTTCTTACTGACAGACAGTAACAGACAGTTTCTATAGCATATTTAATGCACCACAAACTACATATTACCACTGTCTGTCGGTCTGTCTGCCTGCGTGCTTGCATATGTTTAAGACAACAAGGAGGTAGGCTACTTACTGTGCTAACCAGTGAGATGAGTCTGTGATGAGATACCAAGTCTTCTCCACAGAGGGCGCCACACGTCAACCTTCGCCATAAAAACATCAATTCTGGAGAGGAATATAATGTATGTATTCACATGCAGTTTTATGTTTACAGCTTTCAGTATAACACTGGACCATCACCCTGTGCCTGGACCCCATGTCTTCTCATAACAACTCATGTTCAAATAATAATCTTAAAATCATGTTGTGCATATTATACCAGCTGCTTGTCAGCCCTATAACAAAAATATAGTCATATCCACATTACTGTGATTATGATGATTATGATGATGATGATGATGGTGGTGTGATGGGGGTGGTGTTTGTTGTTGAGAAAGAAAATGTTTTTGTAGTATTTAGTATTTTTTGTATTTTATTAGGATCCCCAATTAAGCCACTGCCAAGGCAAGGGCTACTATTCCTGTGATCCAAACAGGAAACAAAACACAACAAATAAAATACATAATATACATAAGACTACATAATACAATGCAAAAAACAATACAAAATATATAAAAATGTCTGTGTCTCTTCACAGTCCCCGTGCCGTAAGTGGTACTTTATCAGATTTTTTGATCTGTTTGTATTGCTAGCTTGAGTTACCTGGGATGGCAGAGAGTTCCATGGCTCTATTTAATACTGTGCGTTTCACAGCCTCTGACCTGGGGACTGTGAAGACTCTTCTGGCTGCATGTCTTGTGTGATACCGATGAGTGTCCAAACTTTCGGTACCTTCAACCCATCAACACCTTGCACAAAAACCATTAGTGATTCAGTCAAATCTCTCCTCAACTTTGAGCCAGAAGAGATTGACATGCATACTCAGCAAAGTTGAGGAGACCAATCTTCTGGGTGTAACACTAGATGGCAAGCTGGCATGGTCAAAACATATACTGTAGACTCAATGGTTGCTAAAATGGGAAGAAATCTGTCCATGATAAGGTGTTGCTCTGCTTTCTTGACATCTAAATCAACCAGACAGGTCCCACAGGCACTAGTTTTGTCACACCTCGCCAGTTGCATGATCATATGCAACAAAGAAGGACATACTAGTGACATAATATGTGCGGCTCTGTTCTGGATTTCTTCCCATTTTAGCAACCATTGAGTCTACAGTATATGTTTTGACCATGCCAGCTTGCCTTCTAGTGTTACACCCAGAAGATTGGTCTCCTCAACTTGCTGAATCAACACATTATTCAGTAATAGATCTAGATGAGATTTAGGGTTGAGAGTGATTTGTCCCAAAAACGATGCTTTTAGTTTTTTAAATATTTAGTACCAGTCTATTGCTAGTTACCAATTCTAAAACTGACTGGAGCTCTATGTTAAGGGCTCCTGAGTGGCGCGCAGTGGTCTAAGGAACTGCATCTCAGTGCAAGAGGTGTCACTAAAGTCCCTGGTTCAAATCCAGGCTGTATCACATTCGGCTGTAATTGGGAGTCCCATAGGGCGGCGCACAACTGGCCCAGTGTCGTCTGGGGTAGGCCGTCATTGTAAATAAGAATTTGTTCGTAACTGACTTGCCAAGTTAAAATATATATATATTTTTTTTTAAAGGGTGGCAGTTATTTATTTTACTGTCATAGCTGATGTGTATGCAATTGAGTCGTCAGCATACATAAACACACAGGCTTTATTCAAGGTCAGTGGAAGATCATTCGTAAAAACAGAAAACAATAACGTCCAAATCTAGCTGCCCTGCAGTATACCACACTCAACCGAATTTGCATTAGAGAGGCTTCCATTAAAGAAAACCCTCTGTGTTCTATTAAATAGGTAACTCTCAATCCATGATAGGCAGAGGACGTACTGTAAATCCATAACACCTACGTTTTTTCAGTAATAGGTTGTGATCAAAAGCTGCACTGAAATCTAACAAAACAGCTCCCACAATCTTCTTATTATCAATTTCTGTCAGCCAATCATCAGTCATGTGTGAGTGCCAAACATGTTGAGTGCCCGTCCCTAAAAGTACGCTGAAAGACTGTTGTTAATTTGTTTTCTGTAAAATAACATTGTATTTGGTCAAACACATTTTTTCCCAAAAGTTTGCTAAGCACCTGTAACAAGCTGATTGGTCGGTTGTTTGAACCATTAAATGGTGCTTTTCTATTATTGGGCAGCGGAATGACCTTTGCCTCCCTCCAGGCCCGAGGGCACACACCGTCATCTAGGCTTTAATTGAAGATGTGGCAAACAGGAGTCCAAATGTATTCTGCTACCAACTTCAGCAATTTTCCTTTATGGATAGCAACAACTTTGTTCACCTCTCCTACACCAACAACTTTGTTCACCTCTCCTACACCAACAACTTTGTTCACCTCTCCTACACCAACAACGTTGTTCTTCTCTCCTACACCAACAACGTTGTTCACCTCTCCTACACCAACAACTTTGTTCACCTCTCCTACACCAACACCGTTGTTCACCTCTCCTACACCAACAACTTTGTTCACCTCTCCTACACCAACAACTTTGTTCAACTCTCCTACACCAACAACGTTGTTCACCTCTCCTACACCAACAACGTTGTTCATCTCTCCTACACCAACAACTTTGTTCACCTCTCCTACACCAACAACTTTGTTCACCTCTCCTACACCAACAACTTTGTTCACCTCTCCTACACCAACAACTTTGTTCACCTCTCCTACACCAACTTTGCAGAACTCAAAACTACAGTGCTTGTCTTTCATTATTTGGCCCGTTATGCATGAATATGAAGACTCAGCATTTGTTGTTTGCGTGTCTTTACTAAGTTTGCTAATCTTGTCCAAAGAAAAGTTATTAAAGTGGTTGGCAGTATCAAAGGGTTTTGTTATGAACAAGCCATCTGCCTCAATGAAGGATGGAGCTTAGCTTTTCTGCCTAGAATTTCATTTAAGCTACTCCAGAGATTTTTACTATAATTCTTTATATCATTTATCTTTGTTCCATAGTATAGTTTCTTCTTCTTTTTGTTGTTATGTGATTTCTCAATTTACTGTATGTTTTCCAATCTGCTGTGTTGTCAGACTTATTTTCTATTCCCTTTGCCTCATCCCTCTCAGCCATACAGATTTTTTATTCATCATCTATCCATGGGGATTTGGCAGTTCTAACAGTCAGTTTCTTCATGGGTGCATGCCTATCTGTAACTGGAAGAAGCTATTTAATAAATGATTCAAGTGCGGCGTCAGGTTGTTCCTCAATACTAACAAGAGACCAACAAATATTTTTCACATCTTTGACATAGGAATCATTGCAAAACCATTCATATCATCGCTTATGAGTTTCAGTGCAAACAGTGGAATTAATTTCTATGGCCATATGATTATTGCTGACAATACCCTCTGAGTTAACAGTTAAGTGAAAATAGATCACGTTACTTACATTGTCTGCACTTCTATTTCTCTGGTCTACCTTGTCAAGCTGGTCTGACCAGCATGGTCTAGCTGGTTATGCTGGCAGACCAGCATAGTCTAGCTCAGTGCTTCTCAATTATTTTCTGTTACGCCCCTCCTAGGAAGAAGTAAACATTTCGTGCCCCCCAACTCTCCGCCGCGACTGTAAATAGTATAATTTGTCTATAAAATTGTTATAAGTACACCTCTGCATAACATTTTATCCTTATTAACATTAATGAAAACAAAAAAACAAAAAAGAAAGAAATATAGATCAACTTACAACAAAGAATAACTTTATTAACATTGTTTTTTAGTCTGTAACAGAAAATACTTAGTGCATCAATTTGCCTGAAATTTAAAAAAAAATGCAAGCCTTATTTAAACTAAACATTTTTTTACCATTTGATATTGAAAAATAAAATTAAATATAATCAATAAATAATAATAAATTCAAATTGATCAGCAACATTAACTCAGGAGCACAATATATGAAACACTTTGACCTATAAAACAAAAATGAATAAAACAAATTTTGCATATTTTTTTTAATCAAAATGAGGAAGTCATAGTTTTTATTTTTGCAGCACTTGCATCATCCAGCATGACAGAGACCATGTCTAATGCTGCAGGCAGTATCAGCTCCTCTGCTATGGAGTGTTTTTTTTTGCACCGAGCAATTTGGTACGCCACCTTATATGATGCTAACAGTGCTCGCTGGTTTACTGAAGTAGCATTCACAAAGCGGGACGATTGTTGGCAATATTCGGCACGTTTTTGCTGAAAAAACTCAAGCGGCTTATCAGCGTGATTGGGGTGTAATGTCTTTAAGTGACGCCTTAATTTATTTGGGTTCATGCTGTCCGCTGCCAACATTTTTAGACACAGTAAACATACCGGTCTTTCCTCGTCTCCCACCGTAGTTACAGTGAAGCCAAGCGCTACATACGCGTTGTCATATTTCCTCGTCTTAGCTTTCGGGAGACTTACGTTTGTCTCATTATCTCCGTCTCTCTCCGCCTTTCTTTTCATCCCTGTTAAATATTTTTCCATGGTGTCTCTTAAGAGTTTGTTATCTGCACTTCATATCTCCTGCTCTGTGCTGTGTGCTCTTGTTCAGTGCAAAAAAAAACTACTCCCTGCGGCAAAAAAAAGCGCCCCCCCCTGGCATCGCTGCGTCCCACTATTTGAGAAGGACTGGTAGCTGGTTATGCTGACAGACCAGCCTTCATTGGGTTATCGCTGGTGACCAGCCTTCGTTGTGTTTTCATTGGTGACCAGCCTTTGTTGTGTTTTCACTGTCAGACCAGCCTTCAGTGTGTTTTCACTGGGGACCAGCCTTTGTTGTGTTTTTTTGCTGGTGACCAGCCATCACTGTGTTTCTGACACTGGTGACCAGCACAAGCTAAAGCAAAACCAGCATAAAGTCATATATAACGCTGGCTTGCAAAGTGATTGCTTAATTTATTTTGGAATCCAGCCAGAGTGGACTCCCACAATCTGCATTCAGAATGATTGCCAGAAATAAAAAGTTACATGAGACTACATAAACCATCATAACTGGAACAACCATTTCAGTGATAGGTGCAATCAGTCCAATTAACAGATTGGATTAGTTTAGAAAAATGTATGTTACTTATCTTTGTGTAGCATAAGATAAACTAATGAATGAATCAATCAAAACACAGATATTGAAACAAACAATTAAAAAATCTAACTGTAATAGAGCATGCTGGGAAATATGATAATGATGGGCGTGGTTTTTCAGACCAGCAAAATTCTTATTATTTGGGAATCAACCTCACTTGGGATTTGAACTCACAACCAGGCCATTGCCAGCAACCTGAATTTCCTGCTACACTGCTGAACCTGTGGGTGTGACAATTATTAGAACTTATAGACATTATTTCACTTGTCTCTTTTGGGTGTCATGTAAAACCCTTTGATTTGTCCCAGTGGGTAGGGGATTTTTTTTTAGTTCCATTTAGAACCCTCTCATGAAGAACCCTCTGGTTCCAGGTAAAACCAATGACAGGTTCCACAGTTAAACTCAGGGTTCAGTTGATTACTTTCTAAATGTAATCCGTTACAGTCACTAGTTACATGTCCAAAATTGTAATCAGTAATGTAACTTTTGGATTACCCAAACTCAGTAACGTAATCTAATTACATTCTGTTACTTTTAGATTACTTTCCCCTTAAGAGGCATTAGAAGAAGACAAAAATGTATATTACCAATTGAACGACATCAATGTTAAAGTTTACATAGCTGGCCATATATGGATGTTAAATTGTACTTTATGGATTGGTTATGTAGGCTTCTTCTAACCCATCACTTTCTACTACATATAACAATACGATTAATATCATATCTTTACATTAAAGACCAAAGTCTATCAGAATACCAGTCATTCTAATAAATGTTATACCTTGATCTTCAAGAATAGGATTTGGTAATATGGAAGAAGAGATTAGCCAAATTGTTTTGCCTGAGCATGACCCCAAAACTAAGGACTTATTAGCCAACCTACTCTGCTGTTTATGATTTTGTTGTCATGTAGGACTGATTGGGCTCATTGATTTGAGTTGAAAAATAAATTCTGCGCTCATGGAATGGCATGCTTTGAGCCCTACTAAAAAGTGCTATTTACATCTGAAAAATGAATGCCATATGCTGCATTTGCTATAGGCCTATTGTTTACATTTTTGTTGGTGACACTTTGATATCTTGATAATATGCAGCTGTTTAAAGGGCAAATCCACAGATGAAACAATAACAAAATGGCCGCCTCACCCCTGTTTTGTTATTAAAAAGCTGAAGGACGGGCCTGGATGAATGTAACCACTCTCAGATTAATAGACAGATTTACAGGATGGATGTAAGGACTGACCATCCATTATATAAAAAATATTGTTTTAACCATGTTATGAGGCTATACAGTGCTTGTTGACTTATATTTTGGGTTCTCATGGAGTGTGACAGTTGAACTAAGCTCATGAGGCATTTATAAGTTATATTCTTCAAGAATCAATTGATATATATATATATATTCTACCGGTCGAAAGTTTTAGAACACCTACTCATTCATGTTTTTTTTTTACTGTTTTCTACATTGTTTTATAATAGTGAAGACATCAAAAGTATGAAATAACACATATGGAATCATGTAATAACCAAAAAATGTTAAGCAAATCAAAATATATTTTATATTTTAGATTCTTCGAAATAGCTACCCTTTGCCTTGATGACAGCTTTGCACACTCTTGGCATTCTCTCAACCAGCTTCACCTGGAATGCTTTTCCAACAGTCTTAAAGGAGTTACCACATATTCTGAGCACTTGTTTGCTGCTTTTTCTTCACTCTGCAGTCCGACTCATCCCAAACAATCTCAATTTGGTTGAGGTTGGGGGATTGTGGATGCCAGGTCATCTGATGCAGCACTCCATCGCTCTCCTTCTTGGTCAAATAGACCTTAAACAGCCTGGAGGTGTGTTGGGTCATTGTCCTGTTGAAAAACAAATGACAGTCCCACTAAGCCCAAACCAGATGGGATGGCGTATCGCTGTAGAATGCTGTGGTAGCCATGATGGTTAAGTGTGCCTTGAATTCCAAATAAATCACAGACAGTGTCACCAGCAAAGCACCCCACACCATAACACCTCCTCCTCCATACTTTACGGTGGGAAATACACATGCGGAGATCATCCGTTCACCCACACCGCGTCTCACAAAGACACAGTTGGAACCAAAAATCTCCAATTTGGACTCATCAGACCAAAGGACAAATTTCCACAAGTCTAATGTCCATCGCTCATGTTTTTTGGCCCAAGCAAGTCTCTTCTTCTTATTGGTGTCCTTTAGTAGTGGTTTCTTTAAAGCAATTCGACCATGAAGGCCTGATTCACACAGTCTCCTCTAAACAGCTGATGTTGAGATGTGTTTGTTACTTGAACTCTGTGACGCATTTATTTGGGCTGCAATTTCTGAGGCTGGTAAACTCTAATGAACTTATCCTCTGCAGCAGTGGTAACTCTGGGTCTTCCATTCCTGTGGCGTTCCTCATGAGAGCCAGTTTCATCATAGCGCTTGATGGTTTTTGCGACAGCACTTGAAGAAACTTTAAAAGTTATTGAAATGCTTCATATTGACTGACCTTCATTTCTTAAAGTAATGATAGAATATCGTTTCTCTTTGCTAATTTGAGCTGTTCTTGTCATAATATGGACATGGTATTTTACTATCTTCTGTATACCCCCCTACCTTGTCACAACACAACTGATTGGCTCAAACACATTAAGAAGGAAAGAAATTCCACAAATTAACTTTTAAGAAGGCACAACTGAGAATTGAAATGCATTCCAGGTGATTAGCTCATGAAGCTGGTTGAGAGAATGCCAAGAGTGTGCAAAGCTGTCATCAAGGCAAAGGGTGGCTATTTGAAGAATCTGAAATATAACATTTATTTTGATATGTTTAACACTTTTTTGGGTACTACATGATTCCATATGTGTTATTTCATAGTTTTGATGTCTTCACTATTATACAACATAGAAAATAGTTAAAAAAAATAAAAAACCTTGAATGAGTAGGTGTTCTAAAACTTTTGACCGGTAGTGTATACTGTATATATTTATAAGTCCAAAAATGGATGTAGCAACTACAGATTTACACTTTAAGTCTATCAAAAGTGTGCAAGTTTGAGCATGTGTCCATTAGGCCAATAGGTTTTATTTATTTTATCAAACTGAATTAGATTAAGCAATAAAAGCAATAACTTTTATTCCATAGGCTTGGATCCGCACTATGAAGCTGTTGCAAGAACGCATTTTTCATTGGCTGTCCACTGGTTTCAAAAACAATGATTGTTAGGCAACTTAAACCTTTTGAATTCAACCAATATTGGGTTCAAATACACATTTAGATTTGAGAACTAACATCCACAACAACCACAATCCGTAAGGTGCAAATAGCTAAATGAGAGAGCAGCAGTGTGATTCACATCAATGTGCTATGTAGATAAAAAATAATAAGTGATATCCGTATCACTGAAGACTACACCACTGCTGTCATCCTTACCTCCAAGCATTTATTCAAGTTGGATAATCTTTGGATGCCGACAGCAGTCGCACCATTGGAAGACATAGATTGGACTGTAGCCTACAAAAGCCTATTCCTGCTCTTTTCCCGCGATCCATCAAACACATTTGGTGTGTCATCATAGTGGTCTCTGACTTGTGCTCAGACTCGCTCAGGTGGAACAAACTTACATTTGAATGTCATTGAGAAAATAGACAAGTGTCAAACATCGTTTCTGAATTTAAAAGTAATCCTCGAAATAATAATTTAGTTTTTCAAAAGTATCTGTAATCTGATTACAATATTTTTGTAATATTCAAATTCCCAAAAAAGTGTTAAACATATCAAAATAAATGTTATATTTCAGATTCTTCAAATAGCCACCCTTTGCCTTGATGACAGCTTTGCACACTCTTGGTAATGTAACGGATTACAGTTACACATTTTTTGTAATCCGTTACTCCCCAACCGTGGTTATATTTATAGGATACTTCAGATGTGCTTATGGTACACACTGTTAAAAACGACCTGTAATTTGAAAGTAAGTTACCGGGTACTGAGTTGCAGAAGAAATACAGTATTTTTAGAGTAGAATCAATGTGTTATTGTTGTCAAATAACTTGTTGTTGTTTACCTTACTTTCACTGCACTTTGAAATTTAGGTGGGTTAATGTGCTGAAGGTGGCTCATTAGCATATTTGGGGGTATGGTCTAAAAGATGTTGTATTTGTGTTAGTGGAAGTGTTTAAGATGTTTTATCATTATGTTGATAAAAGTTGCGCACTGCATTTGTCCACTCCCAGTTCTACAATCTTTCTGAAAACTTGTGACAATCAAGAGCTGCACTGTTAAGACGTTACTGTGCATTTTCCAGTAAGAGAAATTGCCGGTGGTCACCGGGAAGTCATGTTTATTTTTGAATAAGTTACTGTCAGTTTGCTGGAAGTAGTTATTGTGAAATTCACAGTAACTTACAGTGGCTGATCTCTGTCACGCTAACTGACCTGATGGCGTGGCAGGAAGTTCAGTTTACTGCCAACCTAGAGGTTGAGGCGGGGTCCCAAGTGTGCTCATTACAAAGAATGCTTAATAGTTGTCGCCTAATGTTATAAGCTTTCTTGTAGTCAGAAAAGTTCATTGAAGTGAGCTACTGGCAGCTAGTTGCAAGTATGTTACTGTTCATTTTACAATAACTTATACACAATAAGGTTGCCAGTTAAGCTGCAAGTGAGTTACTAGCAGTTATTGGCTATTAAGTTACTGTGACTTTTACAATAACTTACTGACAGCTGGTTTCCAATTCAGTAACACAAAATTCTCAACATTTTCTATTAATTTACTGTGAGATACAGTAATCTTTTAAGTAAGATGCTCAACTTAACAATCAACCACTAAAACTGGCACAACACTTCCACTTACGGTTGGCACAAATACACCATGCCCTCTAATATGATAATGAGCCCCACCGGTACATTGCCCCACCTACATTTCAAAGTGCAGTAATGATTTTACCTTATATTCAAAATATTGGGTAATTTCTTTTTACATTATACTAGATTATCTGCATATGTACCCTAAAAGGAACCAACCAGTACCACGTGAGTTCCTATGTGTACTTCTGAAGGTACCTTATGTGTACCTTTGACATTTTGTACCCCAGGGAACAACACTGTACCCTAACAGTACAATAATTTTGAGAGTGTGTGGATATAGGCTATTGGTAATAAAGATGTACCTGGTGTTACTGCTGAAACATTAATGCACTTCTGCCCGGAAGCTTGCAAGTTCAAATTCCCAAAGCATTCATGCACACTTAAAATTAACTGTCCCTGAACACTGCAATTTTTACATTCGTGTTGTCAGATAATCAGACAATTATTCACTTGATTCTGGACAACTTTTAGCAAAGTGCAGAACTGTATTCTTGCCATTAAATCTGTGGCCAATCTCTATCATGTCCACAGACCTGGTGGCATACAGAGATACAGTATTTCTGTTACATGTATTTAAAAAACATATTTTAATTACTTCTGAGTATTGTGTATGTTGTATTACACTGGGCTGAACTACACTCCAATGTATTTTGTAACAAGATACTTTCGAAAGCTCTAATTTATATTTTCTAAATGAATGATTGATCAGAGATCATTTACACTGATGATAGCCTGAGGCCGAAACATTTGTGTTTTGTTTTCACCTTTTATTTATGCACTTTCTTGCACAATGATATATTCGTTGGGCACCACGATGGTTCAATAAACATCTTTATTTTGCATTCAAGCCTCAGCTTTGGATCTATTCCTTTTTTTCATCCAGTATTTTCAAAACCACCCAGTTTATAAATTGTAATAGCCTACTATATGAAAGCTCCTGGTAATTAGTATAATGACATGTGGACCATATTGAAATATGGACTGACACAGAGAGTGGTAACTAATTAGGCCTGTTTATAAAATATAAAATAGTATCTGAGTAGATTGGTTTCTGGTTTGATAATGTATATAGGCCTAGTAAGATGGGGTTAAACAGCAAACTGACCTTTTATGTGTTATGTTATGAATTTATTATAACAGAAATGTTTATCATTGGTAATTCCTCTAGGAAATTCCTAACATTAGAGATTAGGACAGTCACGTGGGTTGTGCGTTGTTTATACATGAACACCCGCTGTGAAATAATGGGGTCAGATCTAGATCACCAGCGTGTTCCTCTATTCATCTGTCAAAACATCTGCTCTAATTTACTCTGGGGCCATGTCTGTGAGGACTAGGAGAGCACGTTCTTGATGTAATATTATATCGTTGAAAAGCTTTATGAAACTATGTAGACTCAAAGCGAAGGAAATACTCACCTACGTCACACATAATGCTAAATAACAATGGCGTTATCATCCTCAACCAATCGATGTTTATTTGTAACAGGTTGCTGTTGACGTCAGCAACGTGTGGCGCGCATTCCAGGGAGGAAATGAGGTGGCGCAATCGGGCCCGCTCTCTGCTCGAGTGGGTATTTTGGATATTTTGCCGAAGCCTGAGGTTCTGCAAAATGCCTCCGGTGTAAAGTGGCCAACAATTATGGGGAGCCGGGACCCCGCCTCAACCGGGTGGACAGACCGACTGCTATTGAGAGTTCGTCAGGGCGGTTAATGTGGGGACAAAGCACACTGTGGACCGACAATCTTTACATCCAAGATAGCCAGCAGCAGACAGCAAGAGGCTCGTCGTCAGCTCAGCTGCGAGGAGGCGGCACTGTTTGCAGGATTAAAGCGAGAGCTTGGTGTGTACGGTTTAGGGGAGGTGGTCTTCCGAGCGTGAGGGAAATTTGAGTCAGACAGGTTAGCTATTGCTGTGATTTTTAATAACTGTAACATATATGCCTACCAAGGAACCCTATCTATGGAGATATTGTCGACACAGAGAGGATCCGGTCAGCCCGACCTAGTGACCGAGTGGGTTCAACCGGAATAAATCAATTGGGTAGGCTAATCTCTTATTTTTTTGTCCGTCGCGCGGCGATGTCAGCTTTCTGCCTCGACCTGCACACATCCAAGGCTGCGATTTCAGCACCACCCGAGCTGGACAGCGACTGCATGGAGCACCCGGTGGATCAGGGCAACAAAACCCCACAAGAAAAGGGAGGATTTCAGGGCCACTCGCTGCTACACACCGGCTCTGGAGGCCTCGGGATGGCGTTGGAAGAGGAATTAGCCATGCTTACTGGGGAGCAGGACGACGAGGAGGAGGAAGAGTTGTCTGAATTGGAGACGCCTGTAATTGGACAGAATACAGACTTGTTGTCGCTCTTCCGTCAAAAAGAAAAGGACTTGGTTTTAGCTGCTAAACTAGGCAAGGCTCTGCTAGAGCGTAACCAAGACCTGACTAAGCAATATGATAAAATGAACAAAGATCTTAACGATAAACTAGAGGTAAGTAGCTTTACACTCACTGCCAAATACTGTATAATCACATTCAGTCCTTCCAGATCTGTTTTTCAATTCACAGTTGTTTGGCCATCCTTTTTGTCTCAGTAAATTAATGTGGAGTTAAGCAGTGTATGTAACCATATTCAACTGATTAGGACTTCCCTCCATTATTGTAGTGCTGTTGAGCAGATGTCACATTGTAAACAGTTTTTTCAGACTGTCTACAATTTACAGCTAATCTCCATACAGTGTAATAACAGTATAATGCCTCTCTCATAAAAAACACTTGCGCACAAAACACTGCTCTAACAGCAGACTCAATTCTCACAATTACTTTTTATTTATATGCTTTTACTGTCATTACCTGACACTGACAGGTAGCATTGACACAGGTGGAGAGGAGGTGTTCACAACATCTTGGGGTGTCACTAAAGCCCTGAAACCCCATAGATGTCTGTTGCATTTGTTCACGCTGACAGCAGAGCTTTTGTTCATCACATATGAAACCCCCCACTCCACTCAGCACATGGCCTGGAGTGGAACAACTACTAATCCCCTGTTAATGTCCCATGGAGATGGCCTACTGTATCTACTGTAGGCTACATCTGCTCAGGGCCCTGATCTCTAACAACACAGCACTACGCTATTACCCAGTGTACAATATTCATCAAGGAATTTCAAAGCTTTTTCGGGGCAGATAACATTGTTCGTTATCCTTTTACAAACCTTGTTTTACCAACCATGTTTTATTCCTGACACGCCTCTTTGTTCAGGACTGATTACCCAACATGCTCTGGGCTACATCATGTGTGTAACCAACCATGCCACCCATCCCATCCCAACCCCCCATACCCTGACCCCCTGGTTCTCTCATATTATAAGCCCACACTCATATCCCCACCCCCTGCCTCAGCTTTATAAAGCTCTGGATAGAAAGGAGCAGAAGCTTTGTGCTATCCTTTCACAATCCAATGTCTGTTACTACTACTACTAGTCTCAGGCCTAACCTGGTCCCTCCAGTCCAGTAGCATCTCTAACCCTGTCCCTTGTCTCCCCTCACCCACAGCACCATGAGCAGGAGAAGCACGAGCTGCGGCGGCGGCTGGAGAATAGGGAGGGGGAGTGGGGGGACCGCGTGGCGGAGCTGGAGATAGATGTCCAGCAGCTGCAAGGAGAGCTGGAGCGCCATCAGGTCCAGCTGAGAGAGGCCGATCACGACAAGTCCATGGCTATGAGGGAGTTGTCAGAAGAGAACCACCACCTGCTGGAGCAACTTAACCGGGTGAGTGGAGATAACTATCTGTCTGTGGACCTTTTTGTCTGTCTGTAGACCTGTCATTCGGTCTGTCTGTCTGTGGACCACTGGGCCTCAACACTGGATGTCTCAGTCTGCCGTGTTCATGTCTAGAGAGGGTACAACTATGTTCTCATATAGAATGCATACATGCACATACATAGACTGCTTCAATCTCTCTCTCTCTCTCTCTCTCTCTCTCTCTCTCTCTCTCTCTCTCTCTCTCTCTCTCTCTCTCTCTCTCTCTCTCTCTCTCTCTCTCTCTCTCTCTCTCTCTCTCTCTCTCTCTCTCTCATACAGATCAATATATGCTAAGTCATCGAAAGTGGAACATTCACCTCTTAAATGCTGAATCATGTAGAATGATTTAGGCTGCATAATACTTATGCAACCCTCCTATCCATATTGATCAGTAACTACAGGCTGTTAAAACATATTTGATGTTTTAGGTAACAAAATGTTTTGATAACCTACATGATTGATGGGATAAGAACCAAAAAAAACTGAGAAAGAATGATAGGATGACAGGGAGAGTGGAGGAGGTAAATGTTCAATCAGAGCACATCCACTTTGTAAAGGGTTATGGACATGTGTCAGGAGAAGCTTTCATTGATTCAACTCCATTGACAGGCTGGACTGATGGAGGTGAGCAACAGTGCTGTAGGTAATACTGTTGATTAGACTCCCCTAAGAAGCTGGATTGACTACAGCCCGAATTCAAATCACTCAAACCTAACTAAAATGGGAGGCATTGCCCTGACAACCTGACTAGCAGAGTGGTCAATTCCTTTTAGGCCTAAATCCCAATGGGAAACTAATGGAAACACCGGCCAGGAAGGTAGTAGACAGCTCTTCTACCAACTTGAGTCGAGGTGCAGCAAAAAATCACATGAATATCTGGAAAAACTATTTTTCCTAATGGACATTCATTCCAGGACAGAAACACCCAATGTTTCCATTCATTCCATATCCTCTACATCAACAGACTGTTAGAAATTATTTTACTGCTGCTCATTTTACCAATAGCATACCAGGCTGAGGCTGATAGGCACGGCGTCACATAGCTGTTTCTAAAAGAGACTAGCTTTCCAGTGACGCGAGGGACAGGGATATGCTTTTGTGCGAGTTGAAGGGACATATTGATACCTTTAATCTGGGTATGTTAAGGCTGTTACATGGAGAAAGCTGTGTGTTGACTTCAGTCAGAGGGCCAGTCTCATTTTAATAGCCAGAGAAGCTTCAGATGTGGAGATAGGCGGGTGTTGCCTGCTGATGTGCTCTGGTGACACCAGTGACAGTGTTGTAGGTGTGGGTGACAATGCCTGTGGTGCAGTGCTGTCTGTCCTGGGAATAGATGTGAGCTGCAGTCAGGCAGATGCTGCTTCCTTCCACAGCCCAGCAGGGAGAGAGCTAGCTAGCGGTCAATGGCTGTTTTTACGCTCCTGGCCAGGGCTGCTGCTGGCTGTGCGCTGTTACAGATACAGAGACAGCAGCAGCACCGCTGGGTTATACAGACCTGCTTCACCTCTCATTTCCATCTCTGATCAGATTAAAGTGAAATACATGTCAACCACCATCAGTCTCTGACCAATGAGGGGGCCCTGAACTGGTCTGTTGCTATGGATCCTGCTAGGTATGTAATTAAGTTGCAGTTGATTTAAAAGCAGCCTTGGTTAATATGAAATTGGTGTAGATGGGGGGGGGTAATTTATGAGTGCTAATAGAGAGTATTGATCAGGCTTGAGTGATTCACTGCTGTCGGATGCCAGAGAGACCTCCTGTGTAATAAAATGAATGAAGTCAGACATGGTAATCTCTCTGTTACTAAGCAATGGCCTGCTTACACCACAGCTCTGAGTACACATCCTCCTAGGGAACCCACACCAGACTCTGACAAACCTCCCAGTAGTAGAGCCACCAGAGAAGCACCAGCCTTATTAGGATTACAGTCAGTCAGTCAGTCTGTCTGTCTGTCTGTCTGTCTGTCTGTCTGTCTGTCTGTCTGTCTGTCTGTCTGTCTGTCTGTCTGTCTGTCTGTCTGTCTGTCTGTCTGTCTGTCTGTCTGTCTGTCTGTCTGTCTTTGAGCGCGTAGTCCTATCCGAAGACATGGATTAGGAGATGTTTTGGCTTTGTAATGACATATTCTTTGTAGCAGCATTAGTAGAGACAAGGATGCTGACTGTTTTATCTACGGACAGACCATTTAGTCTGGCAAGACTCACTACAAAACAAGCAATAAATTCATTTCCAAGGTTCTTTAAGATCTATTCTTTAAGATCTATTCTTTAAGATCTATTATTTTAGATCTATTCTTTAAGATCTATTCTTTAAGATCTATTCTTTTAGATATATTCCATATCGGTAGCTCCATTCTAACTGGGGCACTCTGGACACATTCACTGGGGACCAGACTCAGACACATGACAGGAGTGCCACATGTGTCCACTGTCTTCCAGTCTAAAATAAAGCACCCCCCTGTGAAGGAGTGACAGAAATAAGTGGTAATCTGTTGCAGGCTGCAGTCATGACAGCGGAGAGCCTGGAGAATGGCTAGAATCCTATCATGTGTCTGACAGCTCTTCCAATGGCCATTCTCAAAACAAAGCTTTGAAGATTACACTCACAATAACAATGCACTTTCATAATAACAGATTAGAGTGAGGAACCAATAGTCTGCTGGAACCAAGTCTCTGATTGGATGCAGCAGGAATGACCTTGGTGTGGTGGGGCTGGCCACAGGAAGTGATGTAAAACGCAGTGTGTAAGATGCGGCACTGAAGGGATTAGGTCATAATCCTCTGTAATAGACTTTTTTATGCATTCAATCAGCAGCCAGAACAACAACACTACTCCATACTGCACTCACAGCTAATTAAAAACTGTCACCCTGTCTGTGTGTGAGCCATTGACCCTCATGTTAAGGGACAGTGCAAACCTGCCACTAATACACTAGGACACGGGAGCCATTCTCTATGAGCTAGACTTAAATATATGAGAGTCACACAAGTCACTGACATATTCAACAGCCACATACTGTAGAGACACAGACACTTACTACTCATACAGACTCAAAGAAGCACAGACGTAAAAACACATCTAAACCCAGTGGTGTCTGCTGGTCTGGTAGGCTTGGCTGTCCTGGGGTGTGAGGTTGACCAATCCCCTGAGGCCTAATCTGATCAGAGTGAACCAGCGAGGAAGGAACATTTCTCTAATTGCATTACAGCACACATTTAGAAAGGGGTAGACCTGACTCCAGCACAAATGCCTACATGTTTTAGGCTATAACCCTGATCAAATCAAAACCCCAAATCTCTGGCTACGCCAAGATGATCAGACACCCACAGCTCCTCCAGTGACCTTATTGGAGCTGCTTGTTTTTAGGCCAATGTGTAGATGGGAGTAATAATGTGCTGTGTGGTTACTAAGACCCCCTTAAGGCCTTTTGTTAGGTCTATGTGTATGTGTACACTGAAGCTCTGCATTACACTATGATAAACTCATAGACCTCAACTAACTGTAATGAGCTACCATGGGCCATGGGTAATACTCTGTTGTGCTCTGCTCTGCTCCATGGCTACCTACCACCGTATAAAACACCTAGGTGAACAACACACACCGTGTGTTCAACACAGACACTGGGCATCTTTCCAGGCCATCAGTTGTGATGAGGAACAGAAGCATCAGGTCTAGAATGGATCCTAAGGCTACAAAGGGACAGAGGACACCTGCTGCTGCTCCCTGCCTGCTGCTACTGCTCCCTGCCTGCTGCTACTGCTCCCTGCCTGCTGCTACTTCTCCCTGCCTGCTGCTACTGCTCCCTGCCTGCTGCTACTTCTCCCTGCCTGCTGCTGCTGCTCCCTGCCTGCTGCTACTTCTCCCTGCCTGCTGCTGCTGCTCCCTGCCTGCTGCTACTGCTCCCTGCCTGCTGCTACTGCTCCCTGCTTGCTGCTGCTGCTCCCTGCCTGCTGCTACTTCTCCCTGCCTGCTGCTACTGCTCCCTGCCTGCTGCTACTGCTCCCTGCCTGCTGCTGCTGCTCCCTACCTGCTGCTACTGCTCCCTGCCTGCTGCTACTGCTCCCTGCCTGCTGCTACTGCTCCCTGCCTGCTGCTACTGCTCCCTACCTGCTGCTACTGCTCCCTGCCTACTGCTACTGCTCCCTGCCTGCTGCTACTGCTCCCTGCCTGCTGCTCCTTCTCCCTGCCTGCTGCTGCTGTTCCCTGCCTGCTGCTGCTGCTCCCTGCCTGCTGCTGCTGATCCCTGACTGCTGCTGCTGCTCCCTGCCTGCTGCTGCTGCTCCCTGACTGCTGCTACTTCTCCCTGCCTGCTGCTCCTTCTCCCTGCCTGCTGCTGCTGCTCCCTGACTGCTGCTACTGCTCCCTGCCTGCTGCTACTGCTCCCTGCCTGCTGCTACTTCTCACTGCCTGCTGCTACTGCTCCCTACCTGCTGCTACTGCCTGCTGCTACTGCTCCCTGCGTGCTGCTACTGCTCCCTGCCTGCTGCTACTGCTCCCTGCCTGCTGCTACTGCTCCCTGCCTGCTACTACTGCTCCCTACCTGCTGCTACTGCTTCCTGCCTGCTGCTACTGCTCCCTGCCTGCTGCTACTGCCCCCTGCCTGCTGCTCCTTCTCCCTGCCTGCTGCTGCTGTTCCCTGCCTGCTGCTGCTGCTCCCTGCCTGCTGCTGCTGCTCCCTGACTGCTGCTGCTGCTCCCTGCCTGCTGCTGCTGCTCCCTGACTGCTGCTACTGCTCCCTGCCTGCTGCTGCTGCTCCCTGCCTGCTGCTGCTTCTCCCTGCCTGCTGCTGCTGCTCCCTGACTGCTGCTACTGCTCCCTGCCTGCTGCTACTGCTCCCTGCCTGCTGCTACTTCTCACTGCCTGCTGCTACTGCTCCCTACCTGCTGCTACTGCCTGCTGCTACTGCTCCCTGCCTGCTTCTACTGCTCCCTGCCTGCTGCTGCTGCTCCCTGCCTGCTGCTACTTCTCACTGCCTGCTGCTGCTGCTCCCTACCTGCTGCTACTGCCTGCTGCTACTGCTCCCTGCCTGCTGCTACTGCTCCCTGCCTGCTGCTACTGCTCCCTGCCTGCTGCTACTGCTCCCTGCCTGCTGCTACTGCTCCCTGCCTGCTGCCATCAGTGGTGCTGACATTCAGAGCTTCATTGATAACGTTAAACTGTGTTACTTTTATTTAACTAGGCAAGTCAGTTAAGAACAAATTCTTATTTACAATGACGGCCTACACCGGCCAAACCCGGACGACGCTGGGCCAATTGTGCACTGCCCTATGGGACTCCCAATCACAGTCGGTTGTGATACAGCCTGGATTCAAACCAGGGTGTCTGTAGTGACGCCTCTAGCACTGAGATGCAGTGCCTTAGACCGCTGCGCCACTCAGGAAACTGGAAGAGTGACATATGTATTGTTTTAGTGCATGGCATGACCAGCATCATATAGATCCATAAACTAATACACTGTGTGCTATGACTAAGGAAAATGCCAGAAACATGGCCACCTAGCCACACAGCTCCATCAATCCTGTCTCTCTCTCTCTGGTTGCTATGACAACCCAGGTGTCATATGTGAGATTTCATGTGTTACCATGGGAATGTGCTCTCTGTGACACTGTGTGCTGTACAGCCAGCCCAATGTCAGGTTGTAACACAGATCCACCTGACATGTACACACATGGACTTGTAAGTCATCTTCAACCATATGTGTATAATAGCTTGTGCTGTACAGTTTGTTCTGCATCCTGAGGAGAGGGCAGAGAGAGAAAGAGGGAACAGATAAGCCATTGGAAATCACTGATTTAATTACCGATATTAAAAATGAAGAGGATACAAGTGGTAAATCCATTAAGGATCCACCTACCCCCTCTCAATTCCACACCCCATAGGTGTAAGCAAGAACATTAGACTGGAAACCACAGAAACTCTGCTATGTTCTTGTATTAAAGACGCTATGGATTAGGCCTGTATGTAGGGAAGATATTGTTCCTCTCCTATCAAAGACTGCTGTAAATTAAAGGGTTTTGAGAATGTTGTGATTATCCCTTTGAAAGATCATGGCTTGGCACAAGGTCAATGTTCCCTCAAAGCTGCGCCGCTGTCCACCTCCTTCAGGACAGCGGCGCAGAAGAAATACCATGCCGCGCAGAGACGCAAGAGATTGAACTTCACTGAGTTCGATCCATTAGTATGCACTATATAGATCAACGTTTTTTCTGTGATCGAATCAACATTATATCAGCCCCCTTTCAATGCAACAAACCAAACCAAATCTAACTTTCCAAGACTGAGTTTGTGATTTTGTTGTATGCAGAGCCAAAGCGCAACAGAGTAGAATTATGTTGGTGGTCTTTCAATCACCAGCAAGTGAATGCGCTTTTCAGATCAGTTCAGATCAGAGCGCAGAGCCGCGCGTGTGCACATGTGTTGATATTCTTTGCTAGTTGGCGAGTTATTAGCCCAGTTATAGATAAGTATAGGCCAGCAATGGGGAGATACTGCTTCCTACAAGAGCACAAAACGTGCAATCTACATTTCAAGCTGTCTTTGAAAAGCCTGTCAGGTAAAAAGCTTATGTCTTAATTAAAGGTGCAGTGTTGAATTGTGAGACAAGCTTGAATATGCAAATAAGCCAATAGGCAGAGGGGTAACCTACATTATCTAATTCTCTGTATGGTAATAATAATTCATTGTATTTTGTAAAGTGGGTTCTTGCATCGTACAACACAAAATATCCACCACGTATTGTGTATAGGAGAGGTCGCAATTTACGCGATAAATTGGTTCATGCCAACTGCCAGCCACTTAAGAAAATTAGCCAAGCACTTTTATGCCCTCTACCAAATGGTAGCTATAAATGCAGAGGATGCGCACAGTGCAACAATATGATGAAGTGTCAATATTTCTGTCACCCACACACAGGAAAAAGGTTCCAAATAAATGACATTATTACGTGTTCCACCACCCATGTTATTTACATTATTAAATGTCCATGTGGGCTCTGTTATGTCGGTAAAACCACCCGCTCTCTCAAACAGAGAATTAGTGAACATTAAAGTTCAATCAGGAGAAACGACAGGGATTATCCAGTCGCTGTACATTTCAATGACATGAAGCATGACATTTCCACCTTTAGATTTTGTGGCATAGAGAAAGTTAAGATATCAGATAGGGGAGGTGATATTAATAATACTCTGAGTAAAAGAGAATGTTTTTGGATTTTCACCCTCCAGACATTGTTTCCAAAAGGACTTAATGATGAAATGCCTTTGTATGTTATGCTGTGAATTGGAACATGAAATGTGTGTCTCTTGTAGATTATTCTGACGTTTTTCATATGATGTACCCAATGACTAATGAACTTGCTATGTCCTCATTGAGATTATACAGAAGTGTTCAATACGCCTTATTTATACACTTTTGTAATATTTATGAAATGCACATTGTTATATTTGGTAGCACTTATTTATTTTCCTTTGCCTCCAACCCCCTTCGATGTGTAGAACGGATGTGGGTGGAGCCAGGTCTACATAAGGGTGCAACTTTCAGAAAATCCCAAAAGCTCTGACGAAGGCCGTGTGGCCGATACATAAGCTTATTAAATATCGGTGATACTATCAAGAGCAGTGTGCGGTTTCCTTTTCCTTCATCGTACAACACAATACAATGAAATTTACAGTCACCTGTTTGGCCAATGACCAAGTAAAAAATCATGAATTAATGTCAAACCCTTCATAATGTTAAAACGTTTTTAAAAGTCTCATGCAATGTAGGCCTGCATTGAACACCAGGCTACTGTAGGCTATATCATAGAAATCAAAAGCTATTTCCATCTGAAAATGTTATGGGATTTGCTCCATTGGTTTTGTTGGTAGACCTACATTATGCTCCAATAGCCGCAATAGCCTATTGGCTAGCCTCAGTGTTCACTGTAAACGTGCCGCTGATTGCACAAAATTCTCACAATGTTCAAGTTTCTGCTCACAAGACCAAACATTTGCTCAGTGCCCCAGGAAATTAGAGGGAACATTTTACAAGGTACTGTACCTTTGTGTCCTGACTCTGGAGAAAGAATGAGCATTTATGCTTGTCTCTCAGCATATTGAGCCCTAGTTTTTGGCCTGGATTCTGTTGCAGTAGTCCAATTTCCCCCATGTACTGATAATACTTGATCTGGGATCTGAGGACTTTATGCCCAGATTAAGGGGAATATCAGTACATCTGGCAACACAGTGAAATATCCTGTTTTTCCTCTGATCTCAATCTGCCAGGCGCAGTGTGACACTTGAGTCAAATGTCACATTCCCACTGTGACTGGGCTCTGCATAGACCTCCACTGAGGAGACAGATACATCAGCCAGTTTAGCAGAGATGAAGAGCTGTATGCATCTTTCTGGCCTGGTTAGGAGAATGTGAAGCACATTCAGAATGGCAGAGTAGAGCAGCTGTGTTTGAATGTCTAAGAATACATCAAACTAATGATTCTGCGTTTGGTATAGGCTATATCATTCCTCCCATGCATCACTGGGGACGACAAGGTGCCATTATGCAAAAGGGTACATAGAAGTAGAAGACTTGTAGGAGTGCCACAACAAACTTTTTCTTATTTTTTGTAAGCATAGTGCACTGACCAAACAGTGTTATGACACAGCACAGATTTTAGTTTTCAGGTTGTTCTTCCCTTAGTCTCCCACACAGAATACATAAAAATTACAACCTCTCTCTGAGTTACTTAAGGACACAAGTGCATTCAAGTGTGAATGGAACACATACATTTTCCCTCACCTATAAAAGCTTTCCAAAAAGCAGGGTGTAGTGCAGATTTATGAGTATAAGCCCTGTATTATTACACAATATGCCATGCTAGTTCCACGAATCACCAACAGATGTCCAGTGGGGAAACCATAAATCTCACCCAAATCTCTAACTCACTTACAGTAGACTGTAGTAGAAAAGTCAACTCTGTTTTGGACTCAGACAGACAGACAGATGGGTGGAGAGCTCTGTCCAATTACATTATACCTGTAGGTCTAAAACAAGGATAGAGCATTAGAGAGCGGCTGTGTTTGGTAACTTCCTGTTCTTACCTGTCCCATGCAGTCACTACTCACGAAGGCGTCATCAGTCACCACGGTGGCCAACAATTCAACCGCTGACTGAAAGATCCTATAAACATCGGACTGCCACCTAGAGGCAAACATATCAAACATCTGCCACGGATATAGAGTATCAGTAGCAAACAGATGTAGCGATATGATTCCACCTGGTTGTTATTTGTCAGAGCTGGCATACAGCTGACCTTTGATTGTTTGTTTGACCGGGGGGCTGCAGGTAACCTAGCTGTTAAGAGCGTTGGGCCAGTAACAGAAAGGTTGCTGGTTTGAATCTCTGAGGCAACTAGGTGAAAAATCTGTCAATGTGCCCATGAGCAAGGCACTTAATCCTAATTGCTCATGTAAGTCGCTCTGGATAAATGACTCTGCTAAATGACTAAAATGTAAATTATTTTTGACAGTAATCAGCCTGTTGGATTAATGTTTTGTGGAATTTCTAATGAAGACAGAGATCTATTAGATATCAAAGTGTCATGATTATGGGGGAATACTGTAGTCAGAGGTGTACAGACAGTATATCACATCTCTATATTCTCAGTAAGCCAGGGCTTTATCTATCTTGACATCTACCTGTTAAGTTAAATTTGCCTCCAGTGAATAAATCAATAATTGCTTTGTTATATGGCAATTATATTTATCCTCAGTGCAGAGGCTGGAGAGGAGTAAGTGAAGGGTATCAAGGATTCCACCATCTGTTGCCATGGCAGTGATGATGATCATTAGAGTCTCACTTATGCTAATGAGGTTCTGTTGGTCTGGCTTTGTGATCTGCACGCGGCCGGTAGGCAGTGGGTTGTTGATCAGAACAGTCCAATGAGCTCGGCCAGGGAAGGGGGCAGTAGGGACCAAGCTCTAAATGGAACATTCCAGATGTTAAAGGTTGAGTTACTCAAACCTGTGCTTTTACAGGAACAGTTCTGCTGTGCAGCTGGATTCCAGTTATAGGAACACTGTGGTGACTCAGAGGTAACAGTGTGTCAAATCAAATACCACTCCAAGCATTACCGTGTTGGGTACTTACTCAATGTGAAGTGTGTGAGTGGCGTGAGGATGTGTTGTTGTGAGAGTTCTGAACTGTTCTGAATTATGACTTTACAACCCTACCGTTATGGACCTTGTATTACATGTGGAAGATGTTGATATTTGTCATATTGTAATGGCTTTTTTTAATTGCCTCTGAGGCAAGTTGTATTGAATTGTAAGAATAACATGTTATACAATTATTTGTTCATGTATTTGTTCTCACGCTCTGTGTCTGGGGTGTGTTTGTGTGTCTCCAGGCTACAGATGTGGAGAGGCAGCTGTCCACTCAGGTCCACTCGTTACGGGATGACTTCAGAGAGAAGAGCATCTCTACCAACCAGCACATGACACGACTAGAGAGCCTACAGGCTGAGGTGAGACTAGAGAGCCTACAGGCTGGGGCGAGACTAGAGAGCCTACAGGCTGGGGCGAGACTAGAGAGCCTACAGGCTGAGGCGAGACTAGAGAGCCTACAGGCTGGGGCGAGACTAGAGAGCCTACAGGCTGGGGCGAGACTAGAGAGCCTACAGGCTGGGGCGAGACTAGAGAGCCTACAGGCTGGAGCGAGACTAGAGAGCCTACAGGCTGGGGCGAGACTAGAGAGCCTACAGGCTGGGGCGAGACTAGAGAGCCTACAGGCTGGGGCGAGACTAGAGAGCCTACAGGCTGAGGTGAGACTAGAGAGCCTACAGGCTGAGGCGAGACTAGAGAGCCTACAGGCTCAGGCGAGACTAGAGAGCCTACAGGCTGGGGCGAGACTAGAGAGCCTACAGGCTGGGGCGAGACTAGAGAGCCTACAGGCTGGGGCGAGACTAGAGAGCCTACAGGCTGGGGCGAGACTAGAGAGCCTACAGGCTGGGGCGAGACTAGAGAGCCTACAGGCTGAGGTGAGACTAGAGAGTCTACAGGCTGGGGTGAGACTAGAGAGCCTACAGGCTGGGGTGAGACTAGAGAGCCTACAGGCTGGGGTGAGACTAGAGAGTCTACAGGCTGAGGCAAGACTAGAGAGCCTACAGGCTGAGGTGAGACTAGAGAGCCTACAGGCTGAGGTGAGACTAGAGAGCCTACAGGCTGAGGTGAGACTAGAGAGCCTACAGGCTCAGGTGAGACTAGAGAGCCTACAGGCTCAGGTGAGACTAGGTGAGACTAGAGAGCCTACAGGCTCAGGTGAGACTAGAGAGCCTACAGGCTGGGGCGAGACTAGAGAGCCTACAGGCTGGGGCGAGACTAGAGAGCCTACAGGCTGGGGCGAGACTAGAGAGCCTACAGGCTGGGGCGAGACTAGAGAGCCTACAGGCTGGGGCGAGACTAGAGAGCCTACAGGCTGAGGTGAGACTAGAGAGTCTACAGGCTGGGGTGAGACTAGAGAGCCTACAGGCTGGGGTGAGACTAGAGAGCCTACAGGCTGGGGTGAGACTAGAGAGTCTACAGGCTGAGGCAAGACTAGAGAGCCTACAGGCTGAGGTGAGACTAGAGAGCCTGTGAGACTAGAGGGCCTACAGGCTCAGGTGAGATTAGAGAGCCTACAGGCTCAGGTGAGACTAGAGAGCCTATAGGCTGAGGCGAGACTAGAGAGGCTACAGGCTGAGGCGAGACTAGAGATCCTACAGGCTGAGGCGAGACTAGAGATCCTACAGGCTGAGGCGAGACTAGAGATCTTACAGGCTGAGGCGAGACTAGAGATCCTACAGGCTGAGGTGAGACTAGAGAGCCTACAGGCTGAGGTGAGACTAGAGAGCCTACAGGCTGGGGTGAGACTAGAGAGCCTACAGGCTGAGGCGAGACTAGAGAGCCTACAGGCTGAGGTGAGACTAGAGAGCCTACAGGCTGGGGTGAGACTAGAGAGCCTACAGGCTGAGGCGAGACTAGAGAGCCTACAGGCTGAGGCGAGACTAGAGAGCCTACAGGCTGAGGTGAGACTAGAGAGCCTACAGGCTGAGGTGAGAGATTAGAGAGCCTACAGGCTCAGGTGAGACTAGAGAGCCTACAGGCTGGGGTGAGACTAGAGAGCCTACAGGCTGAGGCGAGACTAGAGAGCCTACAGGCTCAGGCGAGACTAGAGAGCCTACAGGCTGGGGCGAGACTAGAGAGCCTACAGGCTGGGGCGAGACTAGAGAGCCTACAGGCTGGGGCGAGACTAGAGAGCCTACAGGCTGGGGCGAGACTAGAGAGCCTACAGGCTGAGGCGAGACTAGAGAGCCTACAGGCTGAGGTGAGACTAGAGAGCCTATAGGCTGAGGTGAGAGATTAGAGAGCCTACAGGCTCAGGTGAGACTAGAGAGCCTACAGGCTGGGGTGAGACTGGAGAGCCTACAGGCTGAGGTGAGACTAGAGAGCCTACAGGCTGAGGCGAGAGTAGAGATCCTACAGGCTCAGGTGAGACTAGAGAGCCTACAGGCTGAGGTGAGACTAGAGAGCCTACAGGCTGAGGTGAGACTAGAGAGCCTACAGGCTGAGGTGAGACTAGAGAGCCTACAGGCTGAGGTGAGACTAGAGAGCCTACAGGCTAAGGTGAGACTAGAGAGCCTACAGGCTGAGGTGAGACTAGAGAGCCTACAGGCTGAGGTGAGACTAGAGAGCCTACAGGCTGAGGTGAGACTAGAGAGCCTAATAAAGGTTTAAAAAATAAGTTAACAAATATTGCCCTATCAGTTTTTCCTCCTTTTCTATCAATCATTCAATTTCTCCGTGTTCCCCTCCTCTAATACCGTGACTGACTCCTTCCTCTTGACTGGAGCAGCAAGGGCTAGAAGTGAGTGGTTATATTGGTTTGTCTGCATGCTGCATGTCGCATGTGTGTACATGTCCCACTGTACTGCTATGGAGCATGAGATACTGTATGTTTCTGTCTGTGAAACATTTATCAGTAATATCAGTAATGTGTAATGTCAGCCATCTAGCTTAGGGTCATAGAATGATAACATTACAGATATATTATACCTCTCTGCCTCCTCTTTAATAGTAGGTCTTATTGGAGAGGAGTAACCCTCACTGCAGAGACTGCACTGTAATTGAGGGAAAAAGCTACCGCTCTATATTTAGCTCAGATATACTGCAATGTCTGGGTGTTCCCAGGGTTCCAACGGGTTTTCTTCATTTAAAGTGACAAGGATGGATCAGTCCTGCTAGACAGAGAAAATCACAGCAATGTCAACCAAAATATCTGAAGGGCACACGAAGAACATGAATCTACAAAGAAGTCCACATGGTGGCAAAGAAGTCCACATACTGCGCTGTAAAGTAGGTTACCAGATGTAGGCCAAAGCATGGATGGGGGATAACGAGAAAGAACAAGAACTGACGTTTGTTTAATGGATTAAGCTGCTCAGGCTGCCACCGAACATATTACAAACAACTCTCCTTGTATCACTAGAAATGTGCAGTGTTTGTGCAATGTTAGCCTTCAGTCTGAGGCCACTTTATAGACTGATGAAGGAATAAACTGTTATCAGGTCCATTTGGACTATCAGCTTACCACGGAGACATTCCTGTAAATGAGGGTGGCAGAAACCTCCTACGCCTGTGCTAGGCAACAAAAAATTTGGGACCAGGGGGAGTACTTTAATCTTCTGGAACATTTGAACTCCTAAGAGTCAGTCAGGAGAGAAACAGATTTATAGAGGCTAACACTGAGTGCAGATAGCTACCAAAACAAAACAACATCTTCACTGTCCTAGGTTCCCATAGCACAATGTGTAACTTGGCTATTGGGGTTGTGTATCTTGTCAGATTAAGATGCTGTCGGAGCGTAAGAGAGAGCTGGAGCGTCGGGTTAACGCTGTGCTAGAGGAAAACGAGCTACTTCAGAACACTGTTGACGACCTGAGGGAAAGAACGCTAGTGCTGGAGAAACATCACCACGAGAAGGACTTACAGGTACGATCTCTGTCGCTCTTTGTACAGTGCCAAGATATTCCTGTATTATATGTGAACGTGTATATGGGTTTATAGACATGTTCTGTATTTGTGTGTGTCTGAGTGTGTTATGTTGATCTGTATGGTATCAGTGCTCTGTGTTGACCACTGTGTTGACCACTGTGTTGACCACTGTGTTGACTACTGTGTTGACCACTGTGTTGACTACTGTGTTGACTACTGTGATGACTACTATGTTGACCACTGTGTTGTCTACTGTTTGTTGTCCACTGTATTGCTATGTGTGTCCAGTTACGGCAGAGCCAGCTGGAGCTCCAGGAGGTCCGGGTGTCCCACAGACATCTGAGTGCCCGCTTTGAGGAGCTCACAGAGGAGAGAAGTCTACAAGGCCTCAGCCCACACCCTGCCAGCCTACTCTGTGAGATAGAACAGAGCATGGAGCAAGAGGAGCAGGAACAGGAGAGGGAGCAGGTACACGCATGCACAAGCACAGACACACATACACACGCTCACGCGCACTCGCGCACACACACACACACACACACACACACACACACACACACACACACACACACACACACACACACACACACACACACACACACACACACACACACACACACACACACACACACACACTGCTTTGTGAGATAGAGTGACATACAGAGAGTCCTAGATATGATATCAGTGATTCATAGTGTATTATAAACAGTCTTTGCTAAGCTGCTCTCCCTCTCTCTCTAGCTTCGTCTCCAGCTGTGGGAGGCCTACTGCCAGGTGCGCTCGCTCGTCTCCCACCTGCGGGGCAACGACATCACAGACTCAGCCCTGTCCACTGACTCCTCCATGGACGAGTCCTCAGAGACATACTCAGCCAAGGACGTTCCCATAGGGAGCCTGCATGCCAGTCTACTGGAGCTACGCAGACTCACACAGAACCTGCTAGACGGCAACGAGTCCACGGTACTGACCGTCACACACAGATATACATTGTAGAATAATAGTGAAGACATCAAAACTATGAAATAACACATTTTATATTTGAGATTTTTCAAAGTAGCCACCCTTTGCCTTGATGACAGCTTTGCACACTATTGGCATTCACTCAACCAACTTCATGAGGTAGTCACCTGAAAATCCTTTCAATTAACAGGCGTGCCTTGTTAAATGTTAATTTGCGGAATTTCTTTCCTTTTTAATGCGTTTGAGCCAATCAATTGTGTTGTGACAAGGTAGGGTTGGTATACAGAAGATAGCCCTATTTGGTAAAAGACCAAGTCCATATTATGGCAAGAACAGCTCAAATAAGAAAAGGGAAATGACCAAAAGTCCATCATTACTTTAAGACATGAAGGTCAGTCAATGCGGAAATGTTTGTGCAGTCGCAAAAACCATCAAGCAGTATGATGAAACTGGCTCTCATGAGGACCGCCACAGGAAAGGAAGACCCAGCGTTACCTCTGCTGCAGAGGATAAGTTCATTAGAGTTACCAGCCTCAGAAATCGGCAATTAACTGCACCTCAGATCGCACCTCAGATTGTTCAAGTAACAGACACATCTCAACATCAACTGTTCAGAGGAGACTGCGTGAATCAGGCCTTCATGGTCGAATTGCTGCAAAGAAACCACTACCAATAAGAAGAAGAGACTTGCTTAGGCCAAGAAACACGAGCAATGGACATTAGACCGGTGGAAATCTGTCCTTTGGTCTGATGAGTCCAAATGTGAGATTATTGGTTCCAACCACCATGTCTTTGTGAGACGCAGAGTAAGTGAACAGATGATCTCTGCATGTGTGGTTCCCACCGTGAAGCATGGAGGGGGTGTGATGGTGTGGGGGTGCTTTGCTGGTGATTTATTTAGAATTCAAGGCACACTTAACCAGCATGGCTACCACAGCATTCTCCAGCGATACACCAACCCAATCTGGTTTGCGCTTAGTGGGACTATCATTTTTTTCCCAACAGGACAATGACCCAAAACACACCTCCAGGCTGTGTATGGGATAATTGACCAAGAAGGAGAGTGATTGAGTGCTGCATCAGAAGAACTGGCCTCCACAATCACCCGACCTTAACCCAATTGCGATTGTTTGGAATGAGTTGGACTGCAGAGTGAAGGAAAAGCAGCCAACAAGTGCTCAGCATATGTGGGAACTTCAAGACTGTTGGAAAAGCATTCCAGGTGACTACCTCATGAAGCTGGTTGTGAGAATGCAAAGCTGTCATCAAGGCTACTTTGAAGAATCTAAGAAATAAAATATATTTTGATTTGTTTAACACTTTTTTAGTTACTACATGATTCCATATGTGTTATTTCATAGTTTTGATGTCTTAACTATTATTCTACAATGTAGAAAATAGTCAAAATAAAGAAAAACCCTTGAATGAGTAGGTGTTCTAAAACGTTTGACCGGTAGTGTATATATATATATATATATATATATATATATATATATATATATCCATTGATTCTTGAAGAATATAACTTATAGATGATGCCTCATGAGCTTAGTTCAACTGTCACACTCCATGAGAACCTAAAATATAAGATTGTTTTTCTCCAGTGAATGTAAACAAACTCTGTGTAGCCTCATAACATGGTTAAAACAATGAGTAGGTGTGTCCAAACTTTTGACTGGTACTGTACATATGAAAATACTGACCAGATATACTATACAGATATTTAGTTCCTCCATGCATCCAATAAAGAGTGTGCGATATTCAGTACACACTCAAAACAACTCCAAATGAATTGAGTTGAGTTTGACCTGAATTCACAAAATAATGAGTCTATGTGTGTTGTTGTGGTTGTGTGTGAGCAGGGTTCTCGCCGTAGTGACGAGGAGGCTCTTGAAGACCAGGTTCGAAAGCTTGGGGAAGAGGTGAGAGGAGTGAGAGAGCTGTACGAAGCAGAGCAGGATAGAACACGGAACAGCCAAGAAGAAGTTCTACAACTCCATAATCAGGTACTACTGCACACAGAGCTTTATCATCACTGTTGTTCTCCAACAAGATCACTTCAACACAGCTTTGTTATTCAAGCTAGACACAGATGGGATTTCTTACTCACGAGGTTGACAATGTGTCTGATGAGTGTCTCCTATGTCATTCCTCCCCTGTCCTGAAGATGGCGATGCTCTCTGTGGAGATGTGCTCCGTACAGGAGGAGAGTGAGCGTATGAGGGCCATGTCTGAAGCACAAGACCCCAGTGAACAGCTCCAAAGTGCTATACGAGACCGAGATGATGCTATTTCCAAGTAAGACCATAAAACATAGCACATTTTTGGGGCACAACTACATTGTATGTTTGTCCTGTATGTAATAGGCTAGCATATAACAACAATTAGTTGTTTTACAGTCATCTCCCGAATAAGCATAAGCATAAGCATTCAGCATAATGAGAGCATAGAAACTAGAGAGGTGCTGTTTATCTCTAAGCTGTGTGTCTGTCTGCCTAACAGGAAAAAAGCGGTGGAGATGGAGCTGGCCAAGTGTAAGATAGATATCATGTCTCTGAACAGCCAGCTCCTGGACGCCATCCAGCAGAAGCTGAACCTATCACAGCAGCTGGAGGCCTGGCAGGTGGGTCAGAGGTCAGGGTTCATGAGGGGGCACACTAGACCACTCATAGTATGAGTTATTTCATTTGAATTTTTGGATTATTTAAAACACAATTCAGCCACACATGTGGATACACTGTATTTAAAATAATGGAGGATAACACAATAAAGTTGAACAACTTATTTCCATTGTAGTCCGCTGACTTATTTCCATTGTAGTCCGCTGACTTATTTCCATTGTAGTCCGCTGACTTATTTCCATTGTAGTCCGCTGACTTATTTCCATTGTAGTCCGCTGACTTATTTCCATTGTAGTCCTCTGACTTATTTCCATTGTTGTCCGCTGACTTATTTCCATTGTTGTCCTCTGACTTATTTCCATTGTTGTCCGCTGACTTATTTCCATTGTTGTCCGCTGACTTATTTCCATTGTTGTCCTCTGACTTATTTCCATTGTAGTCCGCTGACTTATTTCCATTGTAGTCCGCTGACTTATTTCCATTGTTGTCCTCTGACTTATTTCCATTGTAGTCCGCTGACTTATTTCCATTGTTGTCCGCTGACTTATTTCCATTGTAGTCCGCTGACTTATTTCCATTGTTGTCCGCTGACTTATTTCCATTGTTGTCCTCTGACTTATTTCCATTGTAGTCCTCTGACTTATTTCCATTGTTGTCCGCTGACTTATTTCCATTGTAGTCCGCTGACTTATTTCCATTGTTGTCCGCTGACTTATTTCCATTGTTGTCCTCTGGTTGTTACTGAATGGACTGTCAAACTGAATGGACTGTCAAACTGAATGGACTGTCAAACTGAATGGACTGTCAAACTGATAGATAAAGTAACAAATACAATATGAATGTGTATCTGACAGCTCATATGTGTACGAATAACAAAACGTATGAATGATTACGTTCACACAGCAATTATCATTCTTAATGTGTACTGTATTTATTCATTAAATAAGAGTATACTAGTGGACTGAAATTCACAGTTGTAGGTTCAGGTGAAAATGTGTATATGGTGATCTTTTCCGCACCACATCCTGTCCTCTCCTCTAATTTTCCACTGTCCAAAGCGTGTGTATGTGTTAACATGTACGATACTGTACGTACCCTGAGTTGCCAATTTACACGAGTGTCTGAAGTACTAATTCACTCCTCAATGAGTTTCAACCTTGGGTTTTCATTGAACATACTGCAAACAATTTTAAGCAAGTTGGGCTAGTAGCTATCTAACTAAATTGAGGACTCAGTGTATTACTTTCCCTTCCCTCCCTCCCTCACCCGTAACTAGCAGCTCTTTCCTCTCTCTTTCCCTGGCTGCAGTTTGCCTCCTCAGGGCTCTTTACTGTGTGGCTCTTGTGGTTTCTGATCTAGTGGCCTTTCTCAGCTTCCGTACCACCCTTTCTCCCCTGTGGTACCCCCCTTCTGCATTAGAGGTGAGGTGTGCCATCTCACCCTGGTTCTGTCCTGTGCGACTCTTCCATGCCACGCTGAGCCATTCCATGCTATGGCCTGCTGACTCAACAGAAATGCGCTCACCCATTCTAAGCCATTTGATCACCCAAAACCACCCACTTCCATGCCAATCTGTCACACCATCCTCCTGCCTCCTGTTTCTCTTCTCTAAAACCCCCTGTGTTCTTTAACATCCCCTCACATTCATTTTACCTATCTATCACTACTGTGCTCACCCTCTCTCGCTGTCACTCATTCATTCTGTCTTTCTCTCTCTTAGGATGATATGCACAGTATGATTGATCAGCAGCTTATGGAAAAGCACCAGGAGGAGTGGAGGGTGACCCCCTACACCCTCGCTGGGCCCTCTGGGGGTCGCGGGGGCCCCTCCGGCCAGTCCTCCAGACGAGCCAGTCGTCTCTCCGATGGAGACAAGAGGCTCTTTTCCTTCTTCAAAAAGAACTGAGTGCCTCTGGACTGGCCCAAGTGAACACGAGAGAAAATAACAAGAAAAAGAGATGGAGAAAGAGTAAAGGTAAAGCCAAAGACAAAGGGTAGTGATACAGACTGTCAGACAGGGGGGCTAAAGAGGTTCAGAGGTCATTTGCACTTTATCTGTCCCATCACGCCCTTCCTTACAGACCCGTAAAGAATGAATGAGTAGCACTGTAAGACACCCCCAGAGGCCTTGGCTACAATTCCATAAACACCCATTGGGCTTACATGAACAGGGTTACATATATTACCTCCAAAGAGGTCAGTTCCCCAGTAGTGCCTCCCAGCGTCTTTACCCCACTGCCAAAACTCCAGACTGGGACTGTATGCATACAGTAGGGCTGACTCCTGTGTGCTGTCACAGGCCAAGGTGTCTGGGGAGAGGGTGTTCAATATGGGACTCACCAAGGCCTTGGAGTGGAGGGATTGGGACGGTGGGGCAGGGATCTGGGTAAGGGCGAGAAGGAGAAGGACCAGCCTCTGGGTGGGAAGCAGCATTGTTACAGCTAACTCAGACATGTTCTCAGGTTTATTCATGTGTTCAGGGATTTACAAAGAGGCCTTATTCCCAATCAATACAGTCCAATAGATGGATTTCATTCAATTGGTATGCACTTCACAATTATGATCATGCCAATGCATTGGTTAATATTGTTAAAGGTAGCTCTAACACAACACACCAAAATCACAGAACTTTTGCATTCACAAAAATAAGACAGAAGTGTAAATGTCCAGATCAAGCCACAGGAAATCCATAAACATATCACTTGTCTTTATGTATATTGATCATAAGTTTACCTCAGATCATACTCAATACTGACTGAGCAACCACGACATGACAAAGTGACACTTACATTTACCAAGCACTGAATGTATGAAAACCAGTCAAAGTGAGTATGGGTCTATCTCAGGTCCATGGACATTTCTACACAGGCCTCTTGTCAGTCTCTGACATCTAAATAAACCTCTAGGCAGCTGTCGTTAGTTGCAGCCTCTATCCAGGTGGACTTCTACAGTTAGAATGTCACGTTTAGCATACATTTGACATACAGAAAGTGATAAGAAAACTGTATTTTCAAACATTGTCTGTGCAATGGCCATGTATCTTCCTCCTAGCTGACCAAATCCTCACAACTGTTTACATTAGTCTAGGTTGAGAAAGGGGAAGTCAAAACGGTTTCTCAGTACGTCTGCAGTGCCTAACTTTGGCAAGTCAAAGGCATCCATATTGTGCGATAGTTAACTGTCAAATGACCATTCATTGGAACACAAAGTAACCTACTCAGTCAGCTACCACCAATCGAGTTCCACAGGAAAACATATTGACAGGGCCTACAGAGTGCTTTAGTTATAGTCACAGTAATATAGACAGTCTACTGCCATTCCCATTGCTTCAAAGCTTATGATAGTGGACACTTTATTTCCTAGCTTTTGGGCTTCCATTCAGGCCAGTCATACAGAATCTGTGACTCCATATTTGTAGAGTGTGTGTAGATAAATGTGATGCATCTGAAGCCTCATGGAGCGTTTGAGAACGAGACTGGCACGGTCCTCTGACCTCTGTGTGTATTGGAAGTCATATCTCAAGCACCTGAGCAAACCTATGCAGATGTCTTCTCGCCATCTCAATTGGTTAGGTTGTTGATTAGGATAAACCCAAAGAATGGTTATTTTTAAAGAGTTGAGAGTAGGTTGGGATGAAATCAATAGATTTATAAAGGCATACAATGAAAATGTACTTTTTCTTTTTAGAATGATACTTTCATTGTCCCTGTAGTTTTGTTTTGTGTTTTGAGTGTTTACATACAAATTGAGATCTCTGTGGAAAGGGAGAGGAGGGGTGAAGATTGTAGATTCTAAGTTCTTCATGTGACTGTTCAGTTCTGTCCAAGCAATAAGTCATTCTAACTTTCACGCAAATCACAGAATGTTGTTGAAGATAGAGTTATGCTCTTGTATCACAAGTTAGGATTCTGTAAGTCAGTCGACCAATGTTTGAATCAAGTGTTCTCCAGCCAGGCTACAAAAACAAAGTCATTACCAGTTTGCTTCTAACAGGGGTTCTGGGTAGTACTGACATTTTCTACAAAGTAGGATCTGCTTCCATAGCCTTCACTCCAGCCCACAGTTACACTCTTAGATAAAAGGGTTCCAAAAGGGTTCAGCTGTCCCCATAGGAGAACCCTTTTGGTTCCAGGTAGAACCCTTTTGGGTTCCATGTTGAACCATTTTCACAGAGGGTTTGACATGGAACCCAACAGGGTTCTACAAAGGGTTCACCTACTGGGACAGCCAATGACCCTTTAAGGTTCTAGATAGAACCTTTTTTTCCTAAGAGTGTAAAGGAACGAGTTCTGCCTATTTGTCTGTAGTCTAAGCAGCTGTGTTGTTGTATTGATCTGAGGGAATCGTTAAGGGGGTCTAACACCAGTAGCTGGTCAGCTCGGAAAGGCACTAACTGGCGACATTATTATATTGGGCAGGAAGCCAACCACACACAGCTAGACTGCAGCCTCAGAACGGAGGGATGAGAAGTATATTCTGCAGGCCAAGCTAGAGGTTGGTTGAACATGGAAGGAGCATTTACCTATATTACGAACGGGATCAAACAACACTTACCATGACCAGAATGTTAGTTCTCATATCCTTGTCTTCTTGAACTCAGCCTCATGGCCTGTTGGCACCAGGTGTTCCTGGACATGGCCTCTGGTCTAAAAGTTTGGCCATTCTGTTCATTCAGGGGGTTGGGGGGGTCGGTTTAAGCTCTGGCCTGTAATTTACATCCATGCATTTGTTTATTCAGTTTAATGTTGTGTACTCTTCATGTATATGTTATGTCCAAAATTACTGTCAATTGTATTGCTTCCATTTCCCATTTGAAAACTATTTTTAAAGCCTGTCTCCTGTCCTCAATTTTATTACCCGTTAACCATCCTGGATGCTGAAGGAAGAGATGTTCTCTTGAATTGTTTGTTTGTGTGTGTGTTTGTTTGTGTGTGTGTTTGTGTTTGTGTGTGTGTGTTTGTTTGTGTGTGTTTTGGAAAAAGCAGACATTCCATGGTGTGTCATCTGCTTGTCCTTATGGGCCCTGTTCTTTGGAATTTCACTTGGTCTCAGTGTGTGTGTGTGTGTGTCTTTTTACAATCACCAATGACAAACATTGTTTGGGTTGCCTGGAACCTTCGAAATAGGTAATTGACCATGAATTTGGGCAATCTGTGGAAGGTCTTGGTATACATTATTTTTGCATCAGTACCCCCATGTCCCCCCTGACTCACCACTATAGACATAGGGTAAGAAACATAGCTTCATGTCAACCTCATTAGTGAACAATCATCAATAATTACATTTTTGCAATGTATCCTTCATAAATGAATGTGGTACTGAACTTAACAGGGCCCCCTCTCTCTCCTGACACATTCAATATGTTCCTGTAATGGTAAGGGACCATATACCCTGCCCCAGTCAATTGAATATGGATAATGCACACTGTCATGACACTGAAAGGCAATATCCCAGAACACAAGTGAACTTAGTATCAATGACATTCAGTTTGAAATGTTAAGTGAGAATGAACAAAAGATAAATTACATAAAGCTATATGACTTGACACAGGTTACATATGTGTAAGTGTGGATGTACACTACAGTTAAAAAGTTTGGGGTCACTTAGAAATGTCCTTGTTTTTGAAAGAAAAGCAAATTTTTTGTCCATTAAAATAACATCAAATTGATCAGAAATACAGTGTAGACATTGTTAATGTTGTAAATGACTATTGTAGCTGGAAACGGCAGATTTTTAATGGAATATCCACATAGGCATACAGAGGCCCATCATCAGCAACCATCACTCCTGTGTTCCAACGGCATGTTGTGTTAGCTAATCCAGGTATATCATTTGAAAATGCCAATTGATCATTAGAAAACCCTTTTGTAATTATGTTAGCGCAGCTGAAAACTGTTGTCCTGATCCGCAAAACACCAGTCTCAACGTCAATAGTGAAGAGGTGACTCCGGGATGCTGGCCTTCTAGGCAGTTGCAAAGGAAAAGCCATATCTCAGACTGGCCAATAAAAATAAAAGATTAAGATGGGCAAAAGAACACAGGCACTGGACAGAGGAGCAATGCCTAGAATGCCAGCATCCTGGAGTCGCCTCTTCACTGTTGATGTTGAGACTGGTGTTTTGCGGATACTATTTAATGAAGCTGCCAGGTGAGGACTTGTGAGACGTCTGTTTCTCAAACTAGACACTCTAATGTTCTTGTCCTCTTGCTCAGTTGTGCCACCGGGTCCTCCCACTCCTCTTTCTATTCTGGTTTGAGCCAGTTTGCTCTGTTCTGTGAAGGGAGATCTTCAGTTTCTTGGCAATTTCTCGCATGGAATAGCCTTCATTTCTCAGAACAAGAATAGACTGACGAGTTTCAGAAGAAAGTTATTTGTTTCTGGCCATTATGAGCCAGTAATCGAACCCACAAATGCTGATGCTCAACTAGTCTAAAGAAGGCCAGTTTTATTGCTTCTTTAATCATAACAGTTTTCAGCTGCGCTAACATAATTGCAAAAGGGTTTTCTAATGATCGGTTAGCCTTTTAAAATGATAAACTTAGATTTGCTAACACAACGTGGCATTGGAACACAGGAGTGATGGTTGCTGATAATGGGCCTCTGTATGCCTATGTAGATATTCCATTAAAATCTGCCGTTTCCAGCTACAATAGTCATTTACAACATTAACAATGTCTACACTGTATTTCTGATCGATTTGATGTTATTCTAATGGACAAAAACAAGGAAATGTCTAAGTGACCCCAAACTTTTGAACAGTAGTGTATATGTATTTACACATTATGAATATGCATACTCATTCAAATATTGTACACATGACATGACAAACTAATTTTTCCTATATTGATGACACTTTCATAACGAGGTACATAATATTTATGATGGAAGAAATGTGTAAGAGTATGGTTTTATATTCATAGCAAATTACTATTTTTAGTAATGGGGAAAAAATATCCAAATATTGTAAATGAGAAGTGATTTTTCTAGCAATTTTCCAAGGGAAAGTGTACTCAATGAATGTGATTCTATATGTGGAGGCCACTGTGAAAAAATAAAATGGGGACAGAAATAAAGAAACTGTCTTGGTAGTGTTCTTACTTTGGCTCCACTCCATGTATTGAGAAAAAGCCCTTGTCGTCTATGGACAAAACTCCATTTATCAGGCCACTTACAGTCAAAGTAAATGAATGCTCTACACTGAGTTCATATAGTTTCATTGTGGTCAACAACAAAGAAAACAACAGCTTTATAGAAGATATTTAAGTTGCACAATTCCTACATAGTTTTATTAACAAAAAGCAAGAAGACAGAAGCCCAACAAGAATCAAGAACAAGCTTCAAATAATTGACAAAAGAGATCAGTCATTGTGTCAAATATTTATTATTTTAAAACGTTTATTGATTAAATTCATGAAGGGAACTGAATAGTACATCTCTTTCTCCAGTGTACAGCAAACCACAGCTGATACGTGTGTTTCAACCATAGCACACGAGGCATGTCAATACATGCACAATTGTGTGTGCGAATGTGTGTATGTTCTGTATATTGAATATAAACACACAACTATATTTATATACACATAATGAATAGAAATCATACAGTCTGGAATTTGATCCCATTTCTCCACTGCTTGGCTTGCATCACCCAGAGCTCAGGTTGTGGCACTGTCATGTTCCCCACCTCAATGGTTGTCTGGTTAGGGTCACGGAGATTTCCCAAACCCACATCATGGCCACCTCAGCCTACACCAGTTACCCTCAAGCAGAGGGAGAGGTATTCAGGGCCCCGATGTGTGTAGGAAAGTACTACGGTCAAGATTCTCATTGCTCCATCACTAATGTCCCCCATAGCAGACCCTCAGGGAGGAACCAGTCTCTCACTGCCAGCCTGCCACACACTCACAGTCAAGCAGAACACTGGATAGTAAGAATTCAGTTAAACAGGTAACCAGATAGTCACAAGTCCAAGATAAAAACATGACGAAACCACCAGGCATACACGTGTTAACAGTTCAGAACATTTTGCAAGCTCCTTGATAGCTTATGAATACTAAAATGCATGTCAGATACCTTATACATACCCCTTCAAACAGTGTTAAGTGCTGAACACACACACAAGGCTAACCAGTCAGCTATGGATCAGGATCACTGCACCGACTACAATAAACCTCCCATTTCTTGTCAACACATCCTCCTGGCACAAACCAAATGCACCCTGCACTGATAGATGTTATAATTAAAATGCACCACAAGTGGCGGAAGCTAAGGGGGTTGAATCCATAGCTGTGAGAGGTGCTGATATGAGGTGTTTGGTGCATGGGAGTAGAGGCCAGAGGCTGGAGTGTGGTTAGAGAGTGGTTCCTGGGCTCTCTCCCTGAGGGCTACCTGGGCCCCTACAGACCCGAACCCCAAATTACTACACCCAGTGGGCCTCTATGGCAACAGTCCAATAAGGGACACAGAGTTTCTAACTATTTCATTCACAACATATTGGCAGTATCATTGTTTTAAAAAAGTGGAAGATTTTTTTTTCTTTTAAAAGCAAACTTAGTGCACAATAAGACTGCAGTGAGTGGTGATGGCAGAGCATTGCGTCCCATGGGAGTGGTTCACTGCTCTGAAAATCTCTCTAGAAACCGGTCGTTGGCTAGAGATTAAGGGGAAGAGGAGAAAAAGCTTGGCAAAAAAAAAGAGAACCAAAGATAAGATAGAAGTCACCAGTTCTGTCCATTGGATTAGTTGCTAAAGGTTGCCTATCAATCATCATCCTCATGATATTTTCCCATCAAGTCCAAAAACAAACTAGAAGTTCATAATGGGTTGGGATGAGCCATACAGGTGTCTGAAAAGTCAAAATGAAAAATGGACAAAGGTTGTGAACCCCTTCCCCAGTAGAGATGTTTTACTTAGTCCCCCAATCCAACAACAGACCCCACCCCTCACCCCCAAAAAACTAAGAAAATCATCCAGAAAAAGTGAGTCCTCCACTTCAGGTGCAGAGTTTCACTTGACTCAATGTCCCGTGTGAAGTGGAATGAGAAGGACAAAATAGATACCGATGTAAGAATATATGCATATAGAAATCTGAGCATTATGGCCATCACGTGTCTGCTTGCAGATCCTTCAAGAAAGGAGGATCACGGTTAAATAGTGCTCATCTGCTGAATTCCAAATAAAACTTCTGACTTCTAATAAAATCTGTACATTTATTTTTTTTCTTAATGATTTTTGTCCAAAGGGGACTTTTTTCCCATTGTATATTTATTAAATCTATCTCGTCTTAACTTATATGCTTGGAGTCCCATCCCGTGTGTGTTCTCTGGAGCAGACGCTGCTGGACTTTGTGAGTGGGTTTGAGTTCGCTAGCAGCACTTTTTCTTTCGTTTACTGTTCTTGGTGAGTTTGACCACGTCATTCTGTTGCTGCTGCTGCTGCTTGGCCTGCACCTCCTTCTTGGCTCTCAGCACTAGCTCTGTGATGCAGTTAAACATCTATGGGGAAAACACAAAAACAACATGGTGAACGCCATCAACTACAGTTAAACATCTGTGGGGAAATCACAAAACACAATATGGTAAACAATCAACTACATTGTTTTGGATGAGAGATTGTTTTATATTTTCCTCCAATGAAGCAACAACAACCTTACCTTCAAGCCTGTGTTCCATGAACAATTCTACCCACTCAACTTTACTAATATTACAGGGTTCCTGGCCAATGACTTACCTCTTCCACATTGATGTTCTCTTTTGCACTCGTCTCAAAGAGGTTGATGCTCATCTGCTCTGCAAACTTCTGTGCGTCAGTCGTCTCCACCACCTTTGAGTTGGGATCGTCGTTCTTGTTTCCCACTAAGGGAGAATAGGAATAGAAAGACCTTTTTAGCGTTCTGCTCAACTGCATGTAGGATCCATTCAAATCTGTTGCATTTTTTCCAGATTCCTCAGTTTCGTTTTCCCCGGTTTCAGATTATTTTAAGTTTTTCACTCTCAAAATTACACTTTTTAATAGATAAACAAAATTGGATGTTCTGTGTTCATGTCGATGCAATAAGTGATAGACAAATGTGTGCACCGCACACAAACAGGGGCATTCCTATTCTGTTGCTTCATTATTTTCATGTCTTATGAGAAACTTGTGCAAATCAATAAATGTTCTAATTAGTTAAAAGCATTCAATAAAAGTTCAACAATTTTTTATATTGTTGAATTCCATTTTAATGTCTGGATTCCGCGATTCTGTCCGCAGCAAGGATTTCATACTGCCCTAAGCAAGGGTCCCTGCTGCAAAAACACTGCACTGAGTAAAGGTATTTGAAACAGGTGGACTGGACTCACCTAATATTCGACACACGTCATCACAGTTCTGGTTGATTTCATGTAGCCATCGTTTCACATTGACAAAGGATTCGGCACTTGTGACATCATATACCACTATGACCCCATGTGTTCCTCTGTAGTATCTGGAGACAGAGACAGAAAGACAGAAATGGAGATGTATGGGTAAACCACTTCTCCAATCTTTTTGGCTCTATAACAAAGAATAAAGAACAAAAACATATACATGATCAAATACAAATCCTAGAATCAACTATTAAAGACTACCAGAACCCATTGGATTCTCCAATTACCTTGAATGAGTTACAGGACAAAATAAAAACCCTCAAACCCAAAAAGGCCTGTGGTGTTGATGGTATCCTTAATGAAATGATCAAATATACAGACAACAAATTCCAATTGGCTATACTAAAACTCTTTAACATCGTCCTTAGCTCTGGCATCTTCCCCAATATTTGGAACCAAGGACTGATCACCCCAATCCACAAAAGTGGAGACAAATTTGACCCCAATAACTACCGTGGAATATGCGTCAACAGTAACCTTGGGAAAATACTCTGCATTATCATTAACAGCAGACTCGTACATTTCCTCAATGAAAACAATGTACTGAGCAAATGTCAAATTGGCTTTTTACCAAATTACCGTACAACAGACCATGTATTCACCCTACACACCCTAATTGACAACCAAACAAACCAAAACAAAGGCAAAGTCTTCTCATGCTTTGTTGATTTCAAAAAAGCCTTCGACTCAATTTGGCATGAGGGTCTGCTATACAAATTGATGGAAAGTGGTGTTGGGGGTAAAACATACGACATTATAAAATCCATGTACACAAACAACAAGTGTGCGGTTAAAATTGGCAAAAAACACACACATTTCTTCACACAGGGTCGTGGGGTGAGACAGGGATGCAGCTTAAGCCCCACCCTCTTCAACATATATATCAACGAATTGGCGCGGGCACTAGAACAGTCTGCAGCACCCGGTCTCACCCTACTAGAATCCGAAGTCAAATGTCTACTGTTTGCTGATGATCTGGTGCTTCTGTCACCAACCAAGGAGGGCCTACAGCAGCACCTAGATCTTCTGCACAGATTCTGTCAGACCTGGGCCCTGACAGTAAATCTCAGTAAGACCAAAATAATGGTGTTCCAAAAAAGGTCCAGTCACCAGGACCACAAATTCCATCTAGACACCGTTGCCCTAGAGCACACAAAAAACTATACATACCTCGGCCTAAACATCAGCACCACAGGTAACTTCCACAAAGCTGTGAACGATCTGAGAGACAAGGCAAGAAGGGCCTTCTATGCCATCAAAAGGAACATAAATTTCAACATACCAATTAGGATCTGGCTAAAAATACTTGAATCAGTCATAGAGCCCATTGCCCTTTATGGTTGTGAGGTCTGGGGTCCGCTCACCAACCAAGATTTCACAAAATGGGACAAACACCAAATTGAGACTCTGCATGCAGAATTCTGCAAAAATATCCTCCGTGTACAACGTAGAACACCAAATAATGCATGCAGAGCAGAATTAGGCCGATACCCACTAATTATCAAAATCCAGAAAAGAGCCGTTAAATTCTACAACCACCTAAAAGGAAGCGATTCCCAAACCTTCCATAACAAAGCCATCACCTACAGAGAGATGAACCTGGAGAAGAGTCCCCTAAGCAAGCTGGTCCTAGGGCTCTGTTCACAAACACAAACACACCCCACAGAGCCCCAGGACAACAGCACAATTAGACCCAACCAAATCATGAGAAAACAAAAAGATAATTACTTGACACATTGGAAAGAATTAACAAAAAAACAGAGCAAACTAGAATGCTATTTGGCCCTAAACAGAGAGTACACAGTGGCAGAATACCTGACCACTGTGACTGACCCAAACTTAAGGAAAGCTTTGACTATGTACAGACTCAGTGAGCATAGCCTTGCTATTGAGAAAGGCCGCCGTAGGCAGACATGGCTCTCAAGAGAAGACAGGCTATGTGCACACTGCCCACAAAATGAGGTGGAAACTGAGCTGCACTTCCTAACCTCCTGCCCAATGTATGACCATATTAGAGAGACATATTTCCCTCAGATTACACAGATCCACAAAGAATTCGAAAACAAATCCAATTTTGATAAACTCCCATATCTACTGGGTGAAATTCCACAGTGTGCCATCACAGCAGCAAGATTTGTGACCTGTTGCCACAAGAAAAGGGCAACCAGTGAAGAACAAACACCACTGTAAATACAACCCATATTTATGTTTATTTATTTTAACTTGTGTGCTTTAACCATTTGTACATTGTTACAACACTGCATATATATAATATGACATTTGTAATGTCTTTATTGTTTTGAAACTTCTGTATGTGTAATGTTTACTGTTCATTTTTATTGTTTATTTGACTTTTGTATATTACCTACCTCACTTGCTTTGGCAATGTTAACACATGTTTCCCATGCCAATAAAGCCCCTTGAATTGAATTGAATTGACAGAAAGAGAGAGCAGTCAGCATGTTGACCTCAAGTCCAATAGGGGGAGCCCAACTTCGAGAACAGAGTCACACTATTACACAAACACACATTGGCGATTTCAATCAATCCCAACTAATGTTAACAAAGCAAAGAGTATGATTGAAGACAAATGAGCCCAGGACTGCCCATGCTCACATTAAGTTGCAATGCTTCTTTATGACTTAGACCTTTTCCAATAAATGGCACAATATAAACAATTGATTTCCTTTTGTCATTCCTATAACAGCCAAACTTAACTGAAAGCGTATAACATATACATTGACTCCACATGCTGCTCAGAGTTCAATAATCCATATTAATTATAGTGTTCCTGAAAGGATGAGAGCAAGAAGGAGTGTCTCTGAGGCAGGGTGGGGCAACGGTCAGCAGGAAGCCAGGGATAATGCTCACCACAGTTTTCCTTTGAAGACGAAAGAGTCCAGTGGACTATGACAAAGACTGATGTACAGGTAATTGCCAAAATAAAAGGAAACACTTGAGTAAATGAGGGATAAAGTATATTGAAAGCAGGTACTTCCACACAGGTGTGGTTCCTGAGTCCAGTCATCATGAAGTGCTTTGAGAGACTAGACAAGGATCACATCACCTCCACCTCACCTGCCACCCTAGACCCACTTCACTTTGCTTACCGCCCCAATAGATCCACAGACAATGCAATCGCCACCACACTGCACACTGTCCTGTCCCATCTGGACAAGAGGCATACCTATGTAAGAATGCTGTTCATCGACTATAGCTCAGCATTCAACACCATAGTACAAGCTCGAGGCCCTGGGTCTGAACACTACCCTGTGCAATTGGGTCCTGGACTTCCTGACGGGTTGCCCCCAGGTGGTGAAGGTAGGAAACAACACCTTTTCGCTGATCCTCAACACTGGGGTCCCACAAGGGTGTGTGCTCAGCCCCCTCTGTCATTCCCTGTTCACCCATGACTAGCTGGACAAGCACGCCTCCAACTCAATCATCAAGTTTGCAGACGACACAACAGTAGTAGGCTTGATTACCAACAACAATGAGGCAGCCTACAGGGAGGAGGCGAGGGCCCTGGGAGTGTGGTGCCAGGAAAATAACCTCTCACCCAACGTCCACAAAACTAAGGAGATGATCGTGGACTTCAGGAAACAGCAGAGGGGACCGCAGTGGAGAAGGTGGAAAGGTTCAAATTCCTCGGCGTACACGTCACTGACGATCTGAAATGGTTCACCAACACAGACAGTCGGGTGAAGAAGGCGCTTCAACCTCAGGAGTCTAAAGAAATTTGGCTTAACACCTAAAACCCTCACAAACTTTTACAGATTTTACCTTTATTAAACTAGGCAAGTCGGTTAAGAACAAATTCTTATTTTCAATGACGGCCTAGGAACAGTGGGTTAACTGCCTGTTCAGGGGCAGAACGACAGATTTGTACCTTGTCAGCTCGGGGATTTGAACTTGCAACCTTTCGGTTACTAGTCCAACGCTCTAACCACTAGGCTACCCTGCCGCCCCAAGATGCACAATTGAGAGCATCCTGTCGGGCTGTATCACCGCCGGGTACTGCAACTGCATAGCCCACAACCGCAAAGCTCTCCAGAGGGTGGTGCGGTCTGCCCAACGCATTACCGGGGGCAAACTTCCAGCCCTCCTGGACACCTACAGCTCCTCTGATGTCACAGGAAGGCCAAAAAGATCATCAAGGACATCAACCACCCGAGCCACTGCCTGTTCACCCCGCTATCATCCGGAAGGCAAGGTCAGTACAGGTGCATCAAAGCCGGGACCGAGAGACTGACAAACAGCTTCTATCTCAAGGCCATCAGACTGCTAAACAGCCATCACTAGCACATCAGAGGAGGCTGTCTATAGACATAGATTAGGGATCACTATCCACTTTAATAATGTCCTGTATCTAGCATTACTCATCCAATACGTATAAACTGCACTCCACACTATTCTACGGTATCTTAGTCACTTTAAAATTGTGTTTACATATTGCATCACCCATTTCATATGTACAGTTGAAGTCGGTTAGGACATTTTTTTACAGACAGATTATTTCACTTAGTCAGAATTCTAGTGGGTCAGAAGTTTACATACACTATGTTGACTGTGCCTTTAACTTCTTATGGCTGCAGGGGCAGTATTGAGTAGCTTGGATGAAAGGTGCACAAAGGTGCCCAGAGTAAACAGCTTGCTCCTCAGTCATAGTTGCAAATATATGCATATTATTATTAGTATTGGATAGAAAACACTCTGAAGTTTCTAAAACTGTTTGAATTATGTCTGTGAGTATAACAGAACTCATATGGCAGGCAAAAACCTGAGAAAAAATCCAAACAGGAAGTGGAAATTCTGAGGCTGGTCGATTTTCAACCAAGATCCTATTGAAATCACAGCGAGATATGGATGAGTTTGCACTTCCTACGGCTTCCACTAGATGTCAACAGTCTGTAGAACCTTTTCTGATGCCTCTACTGTGAAGGGGGGCCGAATGAGAGGGGAATTAGTCAGGTCTGCCATGACCTGACCATTCTTTGACCATGCGCGTTCACATGAGAGGGAGCTCTGTTCCATCGCTCATCTGAAGTCAATGTAATTCTCCGGTTGGAACATTATTTGTTAAAAACATTCTAAAGATTGATTCAATACATCGTTTGACATGTTTCTACTGACTGTTACGGAACTTTTGGACATTTCGTCAGCTTTTAGTGAACGCGCTTCCTGACGTTGGATTTGTTTACCAAACACGCTACAAAAATAGCTATTTGGACATAAATGATGGACATTACCGAACAAAACAAACATTTCTTGTGGAAGTGGGAGTCCTGGGAGTGCATTCCGACGAAGATCAGCAAAGGTAAGTGAAGATTTATAATGCTTTTTATGAGTGTTGTTGACTGCACAATTTGGCGGGTAACTGTAAAGCTTGCTTTTGTGGCTGAACGCTGTTTTCAGATTATTGAATATTGTCTTTTGCCGTAAAGCTTTTTGAAATCTGACACAGCGGTTGCATTAAGAACAAGTGTATCTTTAATTCTATGTAAAACATGTATCTTTCATCAAAGTTTATGATGAGTGTTTCTGTTATTTGGCTCTGCAATTTGGAGGCATTTCTGAACATGGCGCCAATGTAAACTGAGGTTTTTGGATATAAATATGAACTTAATCGAACAAGACATATATGTATTGTGTAACATGAAGTCCTATGAGTGTCATCTGATGAAGATCATCAAAGGTTAGTGATTCATTTTATCTCTATTTGTGCTGAGTTGGTGGTGACCTAACATAATCGTTTGTGGTGCTTTCACTGAAAAGCCTATTTGAAATCGGACACTTTGGTGGGATTAACAACAAGATTACCTTTAAAATGGTATAAGATACATGTATGTTTGAGGAATTTTAATTATGAGATTTCTGTTGTTTGAATTTGGCGCCCTGCACTTTCACTGGCTGTTGTCATATCGATCCCGTTAACGGGATTTCAGCCATAAGAAGTTAAACAGCTTGGAAAATTCCATGTCATGGCTTTAGAAGCTTCTGATAGGCTAATTGACATAATTTGAGTCAATTGGAGGTGTACCTGTAAGGCCTAACTTCAAACTCAGTGCCTCTTTGCTTGACATCATGGGAAAATCAAAAGAAGTCAGCCAAGATCTCAGATATTTTTTTGCAGACCTCCACAAGTCTGGTTCATCTTTGGGAGCAATTTCCAAACGCCTGAAGGTACCACGTTCATCTGTACAAATAATAGTACGCAAGTATAAACACCACGGGACCACGCAGCCATCATACCGCTCAGGAAGGAGACGAGTTCTGTCTCCTAGAGATGAACGTACTTTGGCACGAAAAGTGCAAATCAACCCCAGAACAGAAGCAAAGGACCTTGTGAAGATGCTGGAGGAAACGGGTACAAAAGTTTCTATATCCATAGTAAAACGAGTCCTATATCGACATAACCTGAAAGGCCGCTCAGCAAGGAAGAAGCCACTGCTCCAAAACCGACATAAATAAATCAGACTACGGTTTGCAACTGCACATGGGGACAAAGATCGTACTTTTTGGAGAAATGTCCTCTGGTCTGATGAAACAAAAATAGAACTGTTTGGCCATAATGACCATCGTTATGTTTGGAGCAAAAAGGGTGAGGCTTGCAAGCCGAAGAACACCATCCCAACCATGAAGCACGGGGGTGGCAGCATCATGTTGTGGGGGTGCTTTGCTGCAGGAGGGGCTGGTGCACTTCACAAAATAGATGGCATCATGAGGTAGGAAAATTATGTGGATATATTGAAGCAACATCTCAAGACATCAGTCAGGAAGTTAAAGCTTGGTCGCAAATGGGTCTTCCAAATGGACAATGACCCCAAGCATACTTCCAAAGTTGTGGCAAAATGGCTTAAGGACAACAAAGTATTGGAGTGGCCATCACAAAGCCCTGACCTCAATCCCATAAAACATTTGTGGGCAGAACTGAAAAAGCGTGTGCGTGCAAGTAGGCCTACAAACGTGACTCCGTTACACCAGCTCTGTCAGGTGACTCCGTTACCAAATACTAATTGAGTGTATGTAAACTTCTGACCCACTGGGAATGTGATGAAAGAAATAAAAGCTGAAATAAATCATTCTCTCTACTATTATTCTGACATTTCACATTCTTAAAATAAAGTGGGGATCCTAACTGACCTAAGACATGGAATTTTTATTAGGATTAAATGTCAGGAATTGTGAAAAACAGAGTTTAAATGTATTTGGCTAAGGTGTATGTAAACTTCCGACTTCCAACTGTATATGTATATATATATTCTTAATCCATTCCTTACTTAGATTTACGTGCATTTTGGGTATATGTTGTGAAACTGTGAGATATTACTGCACTGTCAGAACTAGAAGCACAAGCATTTCGCTCCACCCGCAATAACATCTGCTAAACACGTATGTGACCAATAACATTTAATTTGAGTTAATTAAGCAATTAACATCCCATCATGCTTAGAGTCATGTATAAAAATTCCCAGTTGCCTATTATTTTAGCTACCATGGCTAAAAGGTATCTCAGCGACTTTGAAAGAGGGGTCTCAAAGGAGCACAGGGGGTTTAAAGTGTGTGTGTGTGTGTGTCGACTCACTCACCAGATCTCAACCCAATTGAACACGGGATGGGAGATGCTGTAGTGGTGCCTGAGACAGCGTCTTTCACCACCATAAGCAACAAAACACCAGATTAAGCAATTTCTCGTGGGAGAATGGTGTCACATCCCTCCAGTAGATTTCCGGACATTTCAAATCTATGCCAAGACGCAATGAAGATGTTCTGGCGGGTCGTGGTGGCCCAGCGTCCTATTAAGACACTTTATGCTGGGGTTTCCTTTATTTTGGCAGTTACCTGTATATAGGCTATACAGAGCTGGAAGTAGGGGACAGCCACAGTATTCATGAACAACATTTTTTTGTCTGAATAAGTTTGACTAGGACCCAAAATGAGGGTGCATCCCCAATCTCACTGCACCACACACACAAAAAGCA